>NC_090884.1:51781330-51786330 GCF_036669925.1 Montipora capricornis
GCCTTGAGATCTGGAGATCCCGGGTTCAAGACACGTTCTGACCACTCGTTGAATTTGTTCCTGGTTCAACTTCCCAGCTGCACTTGTAAATAGCCAACTGGTTTGCCTCCGGCCAGTTGGGATTCTTAACAGTTATTGCTGTTCTGTTGCGTCGTTTCGTTGTGTTTCATTGGCCCTGAAAAGCCCCTATGGGGAGCGGTCAATTAAGTGTGTATGATTGTATTGTATTGTATGTAAATACAGTGATCATTTTGACACGATTCCTTCCCACTTTCCGGGTTTCAAAGTCAACTCTGTCCATAGGAGCCACAGCAATCTTTCTTTCTCCACAGTGCCCATACACTTGGTGGTGTACATGGACACCACGCTGTCGGGCCTCGTATTCCAGTCGCCAGGGGATCCTCATTTTTTTCTCCTCGAAGGCGATTTGCTTCTGCTGCTTCCACCCATTCTGTTACGTCACCCAAGTTTAGAAACCAGGGGCTTCGCTGATATTTATAATAGGCCATCTTTTCATTTGTTTCAGAAAGGCGCAGTGATTCTTTTGGTTTGTCCACAAGACTCGTTAAAACATCATCCCATTTCATTGGTGGGTTCGCCGGTATTTTGTCATCAAGTACGTTTTGTGCCCCATAATGCATCGAATAAAGGTCAAACCTTTCTAACCCCCTGCGGGGTTTCGTGTTTTGAGTTTTTCTGGTTGTCATAGGCCGCGCTGGCCGATACTCCTGTGGAAGAGGGCTCAAAAGCCTGAACTTTGTTTCCGCATCAAATAGGTTCATCCAAAATATTTTGGACAACGGTTTGAAACGGTGGCTGTGCACCTCTTTCCAAATCTACCTGGAGCATTTGCACCAAAAGTTTCAAAAGGTCATTCACTCTTTGTTTAACCACCATTATATATAATAATACAAAAAATCACCAATCTTAGCTTTCATTGAAAATTCACGCTGTCAGTCCGTAGTCCATACAAAAACAACGGCCAGTGCGAACTGCCCTTCGGCCCGGGCCCCTTAGGAAGCTGTTCTGTTTCCAAGTAATTATCGGGATAAAAATGCGACCACTTTTCGAGACAGAGCAGAGCGAGGTCGATAAAAGTGGTCGCTTAATTTAATTTATTATAATCATTGATAAAAATTTAAGGATATAGGTTACAAAATTCTCTTTGCCAATAAAGTATCCAACAGGGTATTTCAAGATGATGTACGTATACTGCAAAGAAATATCTCGTGTCTTACCATTAATTACTTTCAAACATACAATTGACCGAATGCAAAAATGGCCGCCAACAAATTATTCTTTTGTCTTTGTGTTAATTAGCCTAACTAGCCTCGTTCACACGCATAAAATTGAAAGAATGTGGGCTGTAAAACAAGGCTAGTTAGGCTAATTAACACAAAGACAAAAGAATAATTTGTTGGCGGCCATTTTTGCATTCGGTCAATAGGGAATTTAAGACGACGGCTGCGGCAACAATAACGTCGAAAAGCAAGAAAATGATTGGTTAAAAAAGAAAAAATATTCGTGCTGCACGTGCAGCACGAATTTCCGTGCATTTCTTTGCCGTAGTCCACAAAGCAACAACGCGTACGTGAAATCCCCAAATTTTAGGTTTTGGCGACAACGTGAGCTTCCCCATCCAGTCAAAGGACAACGTGAACATATAACAATGAAACAATCATTTTCTGTTTTGACTTTCAAACTGTTCGAACCCATTCAGCTACAGGATAGTTCACCTGTATTGTACAAGGTGAACAAAACCGAATAATCGCAAAATACTTTCGATAGCGGTAACTTATATTTTGGAGTGACGTTTCCGTTGCCGTAGCCGTCGTCTTTTCTTAAAAGGAAGTTTAAGCAAAGACGAGGGCTTCGGCAACGAAAACGACAGTCCAAAATATAACTTAGCGCTATCGCAAATATTTCGCAATTATTCCGTCTTGTTCACCTTGTACAATACAGGCGAACTATCCTGTAGCTGAATGGGTTCGAACGGTTTGAAAGTCAAAACAGAAAATGATTGTTTCATTGTTATATGTTCACGTTGTCGTCAAAACTGAAAATTTGGTGATTTCAGGGGACAGCTATTCTTAGAGTTATTTTAATAGAGTTATGATCGTAGAGTTAGAGTTAAGTTTCCAAAATCGTGAATTCAGGATTTTGGCAGTCCAAAATCTTGAATTCAGGATTTTGGAAGTCGTTAACTCTAAATCTAAGTCATAACTCTACTGAAGTAACTCTATTGATAGTTAATCTCGTGATTTCACGTTGTTGTTTTATGGAGTACGGCAGTGAAATGCACGGAAATTCGTGTTGCACGCGCAGCACGAGTATTTTTCCTTTTTAAACCAATCATATTCTTGCTTTGTGGCGTTGCGTAGCCGTAGCCGTCGTCTTTCCTTAAACACCCTAAATTCCCTAATAATACAGATCTAGACACAAAACAACATGTTCCAGCAAGTTAAAATTAATTTGGTCAAAAAACAATGCTGTGAAATAACCGCTGTTCCCTTCATATTTAGTATAGTTACTGTTTCCAATACAAGATGAAAATTGGGACGAACGTTGACCTCCAATAAGGACGTTTTTGAAATATAAACATGGGGCTCAATGATCCTCGGTAAGTACATCAGTTAAAAGCTAAACGCAAATAAACGGCTAAATGCATCCACCTTAAAACTTTTCCGCTTCATCTCCCGTGGCAATACTTTTAAATCTCTCAAATTAACTCACAAGTGATTAAATGGATCATATATGAACTGCGGATATGAAATCAAGTGAAGCTACGATCCTCGCAAAATTCAGGACTTCAACCGGGTTTAAACCCGTGACCTCGCGTTACCGGTGCGACGCTCTAACCAACTGAGCTATGAAGCCACTGACGTTGGGAGCTGGTCATTTGTGGGTTCTAATGATCCCATGAGGAATGAATCAATGATGAAATGGTATATGAAATGAATCATATATGAACTGCGGATATGAAATCAAGTGAAGCTATGATCTTCGCAGTTAAGAACGCAATTTTTGCAATTGCGTAGAGAAGCCTAAAAAACTAAGGACTTCAACGGAGTTTGAACCCGTGACCTCGCGTTACCGGTGCAACGCTCTAACCAACTGAGCTATGAAGCCACTGAGGAGCTGGTCATTTGTGGGTTCTAATTTTCTCGTGAGGAATGAATCAATGATGAAATGATATATGAAATGGATCATATATGAACTGCGGATATGAAATTGCTTCTCTACGCAATTGCAAAAATTGAGTTCATAACTGCGAGGACCATTTTAGCTTCACTTGATTTCATATCCGCAGTTCATATAAGATCCATTCCATATATCATTTCATCGTTGATTCATTCCTCACGGGAACATTAGAACCCACAAATGACCAGCTCCCAACGTCAGTGGCTTCATAGCTCAGTTGGTTAGAGCGTCGCACCAGTAACGCGAGGTCACGGGTTCAAACCCCGTTGAAGTTCTGAATTATTCAGGCTTCTCTACGCAATAGCAAAAATTGCGTTCACATCTGCGAGGATCATAGCTTCACTTTATTACTCACAAGTTCTCGCGGAATAACATCATGGATTGAAACACGCTAATGCAGATGTTTGTTTGCAAAAAGGCATGTCCCACATATTAACTAATATACATAAGGGTGCCGATGTGGAAGATGAATTCTTGCTCCATATTCTTGCGTCTTTTCGTCGTACCTTGATGTAGGGAAAGGCCGCAGATAGCAATGTGTTGTTTGGAGTGGTTAGGGAGATTAAAATGGCGAGCGACTGGCTTAGATGCATCCTTGTCATTCTTGTCAACATCAAGAAAGTCTTCGCGGAATCGGTCGCCTAGTCGTCTACCTGTCGTCTACCTGTCTATTTATTGCATAACGTACAGGTTATGCAATAAATGGCATTTGCGGAGGTACATGTGAAACGATCGGTGATCTTAACAGATCGCTTAGGTCCCGATATTTTGCTAGCACTTCTAACTAAAAGGTTGCTTACGTTTTTGTCGCGTTTGAATGAAATAAGTGGAGGTTGAGAAAAGATTCTACCAGTCTCGGGCTCATTTTGGAGTAATTTAAAGTTATTAAGAATGATACTTTTGACTGCGTGATTATGAGGATGGAAAGTGAGGGTGAATTGAATTCTGTCATTCTTATTCTTTTTCAATGATGGAAGTGCAGTATTAGGTCTAAGCGCCGATTTCTAAAATGGTTAGCGTTTAGTTATTGTTGCGTACATATGTGTTATTCACCGGCCTTGGTAGGTCCGTACAGAGAACAAACTGTGCTCGAGGTCTGCGGCCTTGGGCCGTACGGACCGACCAAGGCCGGTGAATAACCTGATTACTTTTTTTCCTAACTAGACGCTCCGTGTGTGTAAACTGGGTTGTCTGTGATACATATCACACAGAGGGTACTGAGATGGGTGGTATTGAAGGCGCTGAAACTGGATTTTCCCAGGAGTAATGCCGAAAATAAAAGATCGAAAAAGAAAAGAAAAAAGCCTAGGAATCCCATAGAGACTCCTGGTAACTCCTACAATGGAAGAGGCAGGCTAGGGGATCGAGCTCGAATGCAAATAAATAAACAATCAACAACAACAAAATGCTTATTGTACAGCAGAGATTTAAATAAACTAAATTACGAAAGCAATTAAATATAAATATGATAACTAAAGGGTACCATTACCCGGAAATAACTAAAACGTTAAAAATGTCAGGGCGCTGGATCGAATAAATTAAATTAAATGTTAGCAGCGGAGGTACAATATGGAGAGTACGTATATGTTGTGGTTTAATTTTGTTTCTGGTTTGAAAAGTTAAACCCAGCTGCAAAGAATACAATTTACCTATTTACGAAGAGTATCATCAATATAATGCAAGATAATAGACCTTATTCATAAATGGCGGTCAATTTATAATTCCTTTGTCGAAGTGCAAATTAGCCTACCAAGCCTCGATACTATACAGTGAATTGAAAAGATTTCTTGCTCTAAAAT
>NC_090884.1:51791330-51831330 GCF_036669925.1 Montipora capricornis
AACGGATTGAAAGTCCTCGGTCCTGAAAGACATGGACAGTGGTTCAAGATGACAAGAGTTTTGGAGCTGTAATGCCATTCCATGCGAAACATCGAACACCAGTGTTGCATCGTATACTTCATCACAAAACGTCAATGGGCTTGGTTGCACCTAAACTAAACCAGGATTGGAAGACTAAGAAAAGAAAAGATGGTTACTCAGTTTGGCTACTGAGAGACGGCATAAGACTCAGTCGCGATCTGAATCAAATGCACTGGAAGCTCAGCACCCAAATTGGAATAACCGAAAAGAGAAAGATTTTGTCCACCAAAATAGCCACCGAGAGATGGCAATCATACCAGTCGCGAACAGGCATGATGCACTGAAAGGCTCGGTGACTATCTTGGAAGACCTCACCTCGAATAGAATCATCTGCCCAACTGGGTTACTGAGAGAGATGGCAGACAAACCAGTCGCGAACAGGTTTGGCTGCAGAGATGCTCAGCAACCCAGTTGGGACAACTGGAAAAAGGGAAAGATTTTGTCCCCCAATCTGGCTGCGAGAGATGGCTATCAAAACAGTCGCGATCTGGTTTGAGAGCACTGAGAAGCTCGACAACCAAATTGGGGGACGGAGAAGAAGAAGTCTCCCAGCCTGGTTAGGCGTAAATGTAACACAAAACCCAGGACGAAATTTGTGAAACTAGATGGATCGACCACGATACAAAAGCCCCCAAGTTGGGAGAACTGGCAGAGGAAAATCATCCAATATGGGGGCCCGATGCATGCAATCGCAGGATCACCAGACGGATCAACCGAGGACGCCACCATGTTGGGGGAACTGACACGGGAAAAACCATCCAACATGGAAGCGAGTCAGTTTCTCGTCTGATGGGCTTTTCTGAGGCCACTGACCATGTCCTCTGGATAGAGGACACACATTTGAGAACTGTGAAGGTCTGGAATAAAGGACAGAAGTAAACTAGTCACCTTAAAACGGATAAGCAAAATGCAGACGTTTTGTCCTCCAATATGGCTGCGACAGATGCTATCAGAACAGTCGTGATCTGGTTTGAGAGCACTTAGAAGCTCGGCAGCGCAATGTGGGGACAGAAAGATGGAGTCAGGATATCTGATGAAGTTTAGGTGGAATGTGAACCGCGGAAGAAACTCGGTGAGATGATTAGATTGATTGGCCTGGATGGAAAGAGCTTCCACATTAGCACAACTAACTTCAGCCTGATGTTAGTAAAGACTTGCTCCGAAAGTTCCGTTCGGGTTCAGCGATACGATTGAAACAGAGAGCAACAGTGTAATCGGATATAAGTTGTAGTGTTATTTCTAAAATAGAGATGATGTTTAAAAAAACAGTAGCACTGCAGCAGGCCAAGTAAAAAAACGAATAGTGATCTAAGGATTAACAGTTTTTATCAAAACAGGTATGAAAGTGTTAAGGTTTTGTACCAAGCTGACCCAGAATCGAATTTAGTGTTCGAAATGGAATATTTTAGATTGCCCAATTCAAAGAACTATAAATTAGAAAATAGAGAAATGTAACGTATAGAAAGTCCTCTATCCTGAAAAAAGGGCCAGTGGTTCAAGATGACATGAGATTTTTGAGCTGTATTGCCATTCCGGGGAGCAAAACCAACACGAGTCAGGAGATAACAACTTGACTATCACAGAAAATCCCTTGGCTTGATTTCACCTAAACTAAACCAGGACTGGAAAACTAAGAAAAGAAAAGATGGTTACCCATTTTGTCTACTGAGAGATGGCAAAAGACTCAGTCGCGATCTGAATCAAATGCACTGGAAGCTCAGCACCCAAATTGGAATAACCGAAAAGAAGAGAAAGATTTTGTCCACCAAAATAGCCACCGAGAGATGGCAACCATACCAGTCGCGAACAGGCATGATGCACTGAAAGGCTCGGTAACTATCTTGGAAGACCTCACCCCGAATAGAATCAGCTGCCCAACTGGGTTACTGAGAGAGATGGCAGACAAACCAGTCGCGAACAGGTTTGGCTGCAGAGGAGCTCAGCAACCCAGTTGGGACAACTGGAAAAAAAGGGAAAGATTTTGTCCCCCAATCTGGCTGCGAGAGATGGCTATCAAAACAGTCGCGATCTGGTTTGAGAGCACTGAGGAGCTCGACAACCAAATTGGGGGACGGAGAAGAAGAAGTCACCCAGCCTGGTTTGGCGAAGATGGAATACAAACCCCGGAAGAAATTCGTGAAATTAGATGGATCGACCACGATGGCATGGTAGTGTAAAAGGTTCTGCTTCAACCAAATGCAAGATGGAACTGACAGGGAATGGCGGGATGACCAGACGGATCAACCACGAACACCATCGTAAGGGAAAAAAACCAACATGGTGACAGGTTGGTTTCTCGTCTGATCGGCTCCACTTCAAAGTATGTTTTAAGACCACTGACCCTTAATTCAGGATAGAAGAAACGTATTTGAGAACTGAAAAAAGTTTGCTCACCGGAATGAGCGAAAGGTGAAAATTTGGAAGCAAGTAGGCCTGATTAAGCTGAACAACAAAAACCCTGCTGTTTGAACGGAAAAGCGAAAAGTCAGTTTTCAGACATTCAGAAAAAAAAAGATTAAAAACCAAGTCATCCTGCAGCAAGCTAGAAACGAACTGTGCTCTTTGAACTTAAAACGGCAGTCAATTTTCAGATTTAAAGGAAATTACAAAAAGATAAAAGTTCCTAGTTCTGCTTGAGTGATGAAAAAAAAAAAACAAAGAAAAGCAAGTAAACAACTTGGCAAAAACACAGACTCAGTGCAAGCAATGTGACTAAAGTGGCTATCGGAAAAGAATTTTAAAATGCAACAAGTTTCAGAGTGAATAAAAAGCTGCTTGCTGAAATGGCTTTCAGAAAGGAATAACTGAAAAACAGAGCATGGGTATTTTCGGGTTTTCAGAAAATTCTTAACCAGGACTCGGCTAGAATCAAAATCGAGATAAGTTCAGTTCAGACAAAAAGCTGCAAGTAATTTTCAGAACTTTGAAGAGAAAAAACTGTTGCATATATAGTAGTATTAACTGTTGAAAAAAAAAAAAAGAATTGAAAGTAATATAGTAGCGTAGAATAGTGCGGGAAATTCATCATAGTTCTGCTCAAAACACAAGATAATATTGCAGGCTGTAGAATTTTCTTAAAACAAAGCAAGGTTCAATGGCTGATCTCTACTTATAAGAAGGAAGAAAGGGAATTCGACAATCTGGCTTTTTTCTTATAAAAATGACGACAATTTTAGAAGATATCAAGAGGGCTAAAGTTATTGCACAGCATGCACTCATTCACTCTCGCTTAGCATATTTTTTCATTACTTAATTTTATTTAAATACTCCCCCCACATAAAATTCAGCTTAATTCATAAGGTATTCTATTAATGAGGAACAAATACTTAAAAGTTGCCTCTACAAAACGAGTTCCACTTAGAACGTGGGAAATAAGTTCATTTAAAATGCTGAAAGGCATATAGAAAAGAAAAAGTTTGAATTTCGAAAACCATGTCCTCTTAGAGAATAATAAAAACGAGAGAAAGAAAAGAGCAGAGTAAAGTTTGTTGACATCTGCTGGAAATTACTTGAAAATCCACAAAATCCCCTAAAAGAAGATTCCGTGATTCTCCTTTAAAAGATATAAACAGCGTAATATTAAGGCTCACAGCAAATCTCAACAAAATTTCATCAAAGGCAATTTAGAGGCAACTATTTAAGTATTCATTCCTCGGGAAATTTTTTAAATAATTGTTTACTTTCTAATAGGACCGGGGTAACGCGACTTTCGAGGCGTACCCTGGGCCTTGCTTTGGTTGAACGAGGAAGGGTCGTAAAAGACAGGAGCCATGTTCTGAGGGGGAGCATCTGGAACCTGGGGACAAAACAATACAGAAAAAAAAAACACTTTTAAGAACCATGCAAATTAAAAAGAAGCGATAAATACGCGTGTTCATCAGTTCCGAGGTATTGCCTGCAGTTAAGAAGCCAAAAGGGTCAGGGAGAGGGCTGAGTGGGGAGGGCTGGTGCAGTGGGGAGGGCTGGTGCAGTGGGGAGGGCTGACGCAGTGGGGAGGGCCGGCGCAGTGGGGAGAGAACCCGCCTTCCAGTAATGTGGCCCGGGATCGATTTCCGGATTCGACGTCATATATACCGAATGCATAAAAGGCGCCCAAAAAAATATTCTTTTGTTTATGTTCTAATTAGACTCACTAACCTCGTATGCATGTACAAAAGAAATGTTGCTTGAGAGCGAGGCTAGTGAATCTAATAAACACATAAACAAAGAGAATACATTTTTGCCCTCCATTTATGCATTCGGTCTACGTGGGTTGCGTTTGTTGGTTCTCTTCTCTGCATCGAGAAGTTTCTCTCCGGTTACTCCGGTTTCCCCTCTCCTCAAAAACCAGTTTGATTTGACTTGCTCTGATTTCAGTTGATTTGTAGTCTCCCCAATTAGTAAAGCAAACGTGCTCGGCTAAATAACCCTGAGACTTGAATAAAGCTATTATTATTATTATTATTATTATTATTATTATTATTATTATTATTATTATTATTATTATTATTATTATTATTATTATTATTAAAAAAACCATGGCAACAACTTTGATAGCCTACGTAGCTGGCGGTATTGTTGGCACGATAGGTAAGTTAACGAGCGGCGAAGCCGCACGGAGAATGGGTACGAGCGCCTTCGCATTCTCTGTGCGGCTTTGTCGCTCGTTAATTTGCCTCTCGCGCCAAAAATAACGTCAGCTACGCAGGCAACAACTTTGACCAATCACAACACACGCTGACATTTAAATGAGCCAAACAAAACGCAAAGCGCATAGTTTACATGCAGCCGGCTCTGAGCGCAGGAAAATTCGAGTGAGCGAGCGAGTCACGATTGGTTTGGTCAGTTTATGCATCTGATTAGCTTATAAGCGAGGCCAAGTTTTCTGAGGACAAACTCCACATTAAGTAATGGTCCGGCTAAGAAGCAGGCAGAAAAACAATAGCCCGCGGCAATAGCGTCGGTTAGTTAAAATGTGCCAACATTTTTAATCAAATTAAGTTCGGCTGTTCCCATTGGTGTAAGCAGCTAAAAGCGCGAAATTTGAATTTCAATGAAAAATGTAATCGAATTGCCGTCTAAAAAATTAGATTCTGTTTCGTAGAACAAATCATTATGCCTTCAAAAACTATGTTTGTAAATATCGTCAAGATTCTATGCGCCATTTGCCGATTGGCGAATGGCGCATAGAACAATGCCCAAATTTGGCTGAGAGACAGAGATCAAGGGCATGGGGAAGAAGAAATCCAAAAAAGGCTTTTTTTTCATTTTTTTCTCATCTTTTTTCGACATTTTCCGATATTAGCCAATCAGATGCCTCGATTGGAGCAGCAGCTTCTAAGTACTTTTGCCGCTGGGCTGCCTGCTTCTTAGCCGGACCATTACTTAAAGGGGCAGTTTCACGGTTTTGGGCATTTTCAAGCTTTGGCGCTAGCAGTTATAAATTTTACGGTTTCTTACTGAACCACATGATGTTCATTAATCACTGAGAGTATTAGAGCAAATACACTGAATGACTAAGCCCCAAATTTGGTAGAAGATACTACGGGTGTAGACAAAACATATGAAATCTAATTTTGGCATCGAATTTATTGTACGGGTCGAACATTTTATTCTGCGCACGAGTTGTCATAACGCACGAGTTATCTATTCACATGCAGCGAGTTCATAACACAAAGGAAATGATTGCAAAAGTAATTCCAATGACTAATTACACTTCTACGGCATTGTTTCCTTTTCCTGCATCAGTGCTTTCGATTCTTTCGATAATAATGGACTTAATTGGGCAGACACGACAGTTTGCCCACGCGCAGGGACGTGAAACTTTCCCTTTAAGCAGAGAGAGAGCCCGAAATTACTTTGGACACTCAATTAAAAAATGCATTATGGCGTTAACTGAAAACCGTTTGACGGTTAAAGTTAAGCTTTTTTCAGCTTTAGCATGCTAAATCATATTTGAAGAAAATAACGAAATGATGTTTAAGAAGTGTAACCAGCTTAAAAATGAAAGCTTGAACGTCACGTGCTGACTGGTTAAGATTAAATGTGTTAAAAATTGCGATAAAAAATAAGCGATTTTGCATGTTTCTATCCTCCAAAGCAACTTTCTAAAAATTAAGTAATGGTCCGGCTAAGAAGCAGGCAGCCCAGCGGCAAAAGTACTTAGAAGCTGCTGCTCCAATCGAGGCATCTGATTGGCTAATATCGGAAAATGTCGAAAAAAGATGAGAAAAAAATGAAAAAAAAGCCTTTTTTGGATTTCTTCTTCCCCATGCCCTTGATCTCTGTCTCTCAGCCAAATTTGGGCATTGTTCTATGCGCCATTCGCCAATCGGCAAATGGCGCATAGAATCTTGACGATATTTACAAACATAGTTTTTGAAGGCATAATGATTTGTTCTACGAAACAGAATCTAATTTTTTAGACGGCAATTCGATTACATTTTTCATTGAAATTCAAATTTCGCGCTTTTAGCTGCTTACACCAATGGGAACAGCCGAACTTAATTTGATTAAAAATGTTGGCACATTTTAACTAACCGACGCTATTGCCGCGGGCTATTGTTTTTCTGCCTGCTTCTTAGCCGGACCATTACTTAAGCTGAACTGTCCAAATCTGGCTTCACTGATTCTGCCTGAACTATGCTAACTGGACAGAATGCAGTGAAATACCTGTGGCATCATGTAGCTACGAACTTCAGCTGAAGTAAGGGAGACAGAACTCGATCGGGAATGCTGCAATTTAAAGGTTTTTTTCTTAGGAAGACCCAAAAATTTGGTTTATAGGTTAACTTGACATCTCATAAAACAACGATATCATTGTCCGATGGCGCATGAAAAGAATTGCATTGGTATGTCTGTGCGTAACATCGGTTAATCGTGATTTTTGTTTATGTTCTATTTTATTATTTTATTGACTTTGCCTGTGCCTTTGGCGGTTTATTAAGCTACGGATTAGCCAAGTGGCCTTTTTAAGGGCCTTGGCTACTTAATGCACGCGGGCAACAAATGGATAACAAAAAAATAAACAACAACTAGGACAAAACCTATTCTTACCTGAGAGTGTTGGTCGCTACCATCTTCGAATTCATGTCTGGAGAAAAAAAAGATTTAACACTTAAGTAAAACAAAAAGGGGCAATGAAGCCTCGGGTTTTGTAAAAGGACCGAAAGCCGAGTTGCAGTTGGCCGTTTGCCTAAATTCGACGAATGCGGTTGATTTCAGGTAACTTCTTGCTGTTAGCCACAGTTATTGAGCAAGTCCTAAAAAGTGATAAAGTAACTAGAATATGAGAATTTTCATCGCTTGCAGACAAGCGTTAAAGCCAGGAGTTGACGGGCGAACAATTAAAAATGCGCTCCTAAATGAACCAAGCCAATATGTCAGAGGGAACCCAACAATCTGTAAACATTACCTTAATTATTTTTTTAGTATCGAGGACAGCAATAGCTAGGGCCTCCAAGGAAGGATCCTTGTTCCCTTTAAAAATGTGCTTCTGTTCCAATGTTCCCGAAATTAGTTTCAAACTTGTTCCCAGCTTTTGATTCCTAAAATTGTTTATGTTCACTTGTTCCCTAACATATTTTGTCATTGTACCTCTGTTTCCCAGCGTTAAAATTAGCCATGTTCCCATGTTCCTAAAAACCCCTGGCAGGACCTCAATAGCCCAACTAAAGGAGGTTTGATAAGTGAAATGACCGAATGCTGGATAACAGACAAAAGAAGCTAATGAAAGGTCTGTTGTTTGTTGTTTGTTTATCCAACATGGCCGCTAAAACATAACATGCATTTCATCTGTACACAAAAATGAATCAACTCACGGTGATGATGGTCGCGACCCAGGATTCGCCACAACAGGCTCAGCACTAGAGAATGGGTCACTTGCGTCTCCAGCTACAAGTAGAGCCATACAAAAAAAATGTCATTTATGCGAAAACAACAACAACAACAACAACAACACAAATATGGTTTAAAAATTTCATTATTCGTGTGGTTCTACAGCGAAAACCTGTTTTACAACAACGTTATTGTCCAAACCACAACAGCTGGGGCTAAATCTCTTCTCTTGGAAATGGAGTGCATGTACTAGAGGCTTCATCGTTATTTTTGCGAGAAGGGCTAGAAAGTTAAACCATTACAGATATCATTAACAAAGGCAGCACTTCAAATTACACGCTTTTGCCAATCCAACCATGATAATGCCATACCAGCCAACTCAGGCCGGCTTCAACCAAGTTGCTGGTGATGAAATAAAAACGGAGAATTCACGACCCCGAAAGATGGTCTGAAAGGAGTGGAGTTTCCCCCCGCGCCCTTCCCCCCTACAATGTAACCCTGTACGCCTTTATCTCTGTGCCTTCGGTCCAGAAGTTAAAAGATGCTGAGGAGGTCATTGCAAACACAATACTTCGTCATAAAAGTTAAAAAGTTTTACAAACTCGGAGCTAAAAGTTAAAACTTATGAAATATTTCGTCCGTTTTTTCAACCGGACTTCATCAGTCAATGATATGAATGTTAAAAAGATGGATTTTAAAAAAGGGTTTTAACGCCTCTTGGGGGTTAGAATTGTGTCATAGATAGCTGCTAATTCGTAACCATTGTCTCTGTCCTTTTGGATTTTAAGACCCCCACAAATGCTCTGAAAATAGTTATGCCCCCACCCCACTCCCCTTATGCTCTTCCTTCTGTACCCTAAGCTCACCAGTTAACCTAAGAGGTTCCCCTTACCCTACGACTTTGTTACAGTAAACCCATGCCCTTCAATCTATGCCCGCAACAGAACATATAAAACGTTTGTGGGGATCAGGCCTGCCCCGATAACATTGCATACTCCGTCCACCCGACTTCAGAAAGAAGTTGGGAAAGACTTCCTCGCATGTGTGTCTGCTTCGGTCTTTCTGCAGAGATAACAACTTCTAAATCAGATTTCTTACCAGGAACAGGAGCTGGCACGAACAACTGAGCAGGATTGAAGTCATTAACTGGGCCGGGAAAACTTGGAAGGAAGCTGTTTGGAAGCATTGCAGGTCCATTGGCAGTTTGCCCAGAAGGATTCAGAACATCGACATATTTCTTACCTATAACATAAAAGGAACAAATTAGAGGTAGAACGGTCAGTGCCAGTTCAAAATACTGAAGAAACAGCTACTTTGGCAAGTCACAGCAGACACAAAAATAACTTGAAGTGACCACATTTCAGGGGCACCCAACGATAATCTTCGGTTAAATCTGTGTTCGGAAGAGTCAAATTGTTCTAAGAATTTCTGTTCTAATAACGGAGGTTTTGGACAAACAATTGAGAGTAAAAATTAGTGATAATAATTTTGAATGACGTTTCGATGATTCGTTCATCATTTTCAAATTCGTAAAAACTGAAAACTAAAAGTCAGATTCTTGTGAGTTCTTTAAATACTAAGAATGTGTGAGAAAATCTCGTTGCATGTAATTAAAAACACTGCAATGTGGAACGTAGAGGGTAACAATTAGGTACTAAATAGTTTTGCTTTGATTGAGTCACATTGAGTGTTCAGCTGAGGTTTCTTTTCTTGGTTCTACGCAGGCAAACAGCTATAGACTTCTTTACTATAACATCACCTAAAAGATTCACTACAAGGGAAAAGTAGTTCCTTACGTTTTCGGAAAGGATACTTTTGAAATTTTTGGCACTTGAAAAGGTCATCTAGCAGTTTCGGAGGAGCAAATGGTTCGCTGGGACGTTTTTAGAAGTAAAGTCCAGCTAGCCATTTCTGAAATAAACATATTCCCTAACATTTTCGGACATTTCAATTTCATATACGATATCCGAACGGATGAAATTCTTGTAGGTGATAAAAACATCTCTTTCGACAATCTTTAAACATTACAAGGAGCCTAGAAATGTCTCTCAGAGGCTTTTGGCTAACTTTGCTCGTTGGGTTCCCTTGACATTTCGCTGCTAATTGTGCCTTGCTCTTACGACTCTTAGAAATCTACAGGTTGATTTGAAAATGGTGCCACAATGCACCCGCACAAATGTTCTAAAAAAAATGATGGGGGTGGAGTCTTTTTTCTCTTCCTTTCCATCCCTTCCCGGCTCACAACATTTTGGCATCGTTTCAAGTCTTACGATTTTGAACTCCAGCATTGCAACAGTCACTAAATGACTGGTTTGTGTGTGCCTCTTCTATTAGATTCCTGTTCGTTCCCAGGGTCTCTCTTCCAATCATCCCTCAAAGAAAGACCCTTGAAACGACGTTACGGAGGCTTCAGGCAAAAACGCCATTTTTTTCTATTCCCGCAGTTGCACTAGAAGAAGCATAGAATCCACGCCTGTGATAGAAATGTTTCTCTCAGCCCAATCGTGAGAATACAGTCAGGCTTCGACCAAGATGACAGAAACTTGCCGGTCATTTTACTTACCGAGTCTCCCTCCACCATAAGCCTTTCGTGAGAATTTGGAAACCGAGGGTGGAGCAGCTGAGATTTCCCCATCCCTAACTGGCTCAGGAATGCCAGGTGCCTGAACAGATGGTGGACTAAATGGTGTTGACACAGGTCCACCCAGACCGCGAGTGGTAGCACCTTGGATGCAACATAAGTTTAAAGTAAGAGTTGTGAAAGCCCAGAGAAGTTTAAGTATCAATCCAAGATGGCGTGGACAACCGTTTGAGCACAGTTGAAAAAAAATTTAAAGCTCTGTCCCTTCGATTACTAGTTCAGATGCTCCTCCAGTGAGCGACAGTAGACTAGCAGGTGTTCAGGCAATGAAACACGTTAAATGTGACATACGTGCTCAATACATATGTAGCATTCCCACAAGTAATGTGAAACAGATGGTAAATTGTGGGTCCAGTAAATGAAGTGAGAGATTTATGATGGAAAAATTTGTTCCAAACACTGGAGCAAAGCTGATTTCGATATTTCGATCTCCACAGACAAATACATACCTGCAGAAGCAACATTACCAATTGGCATCATGGGGGATCTTCCAGCTCCAAGCTGCATGTCTGACGGTGGTGGGGGTGGAGGAGTCTTGTCCTGTTGAATAAAGTTTCTTGTTAGGTTCGGACATCACTATGCAGCTTTTCTGGCCGCCAAACTTGCACACCTGTCTATCACTGGTAAACATATTACTATCAATATATAACTCTCAGTTTCTCTCTCTGCCTACATGTTCGTCAGTATCCATTTCTGTCCATGAAAACTGTGTTCCCAGTTTGTTTGTTTTTGCTCTTTCGTTCTACCTGTTGACTGGTTACGTTGTTCCTGCTGTCTCAACATTACATCATAATCTATTGGTGTTGTGCCTGCTTGTCTGTCTACTATATTACCATGTGATTAAAGTTAAATGTAGTTTTACAAATCTGCACAAAGTTAAAACCAAAGAAGTTTGCAAGGGCACTGTCAAGGAAGAAAGGATAGAAGGAAAGTATCATTATTTACCCTCGGATTTTTAGAGCAGCTATAGCAGCTAATATCTCCGAGCATTGAAAAGAACAACTTTAAGAACCACAGCTGGCCGGAGGCAAACAAGTTGGCTATTTCCAAGCAAAGCCAGGAAATTGGGCCACGGACTACCTGGATAAAAACTCAACGAGTGGTCAGAACGTGTCTTGAATTCGGGATCTCCGCATCTCAAGGCAAGTGCCCTAACCACTGGGCTGCACTGCCTTCTAAAAGTGTTTTTGCTCAGCTTGCATTGCTAACTTGCCAGCTCCAAAGTTTGGATGCAGTATTCACTCAACATCCTTGAATCTAAGGGTTGCGTTTACAGGTGCCTTGCAGTGGGCTGTGGCCAGCCTGGTTGTCATGGTGACCTATTTGAGGCTGAAAGCCTACTAGGGGGCTCTCTGCAGGAAATGTGAGAGACAGTAGAGAAGGGAAGGTTCTTATTTCCCCTATCCTCCTCGCTTGCTCCATAAAAAGGACGCCACCTTTCCAAACCCTATTCTCCACTAATGCTTCCTAAATGTTCTATGGACCGGAAACAAAAGCATCGGCCACAAACCTGCTCATCTTCATCAGTGTTCACCCATCTCTTGAGGTTTTCGTCCCAGTAAATCTAGCATAAGATTAAGAGGATGCCATTAGTTATCATCCCAAATACTTTTAAAGCTGGTCGGATGAATACTATTTCTTAACACATTGAAAGATCATGAGTGTATTCTGCAATTTCTATTTCTTTTTCTCTCACCGATTTCTTAGTGTCATCTGGCAGGATCATCTCATTTGGGCCACGAGGCATGACTTTGGAAAGAAGCCCAGACAGCCAGCCACCAATCTAAAAAGACACAGAATAAGGAAACTTAAGAAATGCTAACATCAATGGAAAAGAAAACGTCACAAATTTGCATATAGACAGAACACCAGCTAAATTTTAACACATTTCTTTACCACCCTCGCAAAAAATTAAACCATGAAATGACCAACTTGATATTTTTCTGGGACACACCAGCGTGTGCGGATACATTTTTCAGATCCTGTCTTCGCTCAAGCGCTGTTCACGTCAGTTTCATTTCTGGGTTACAGGCACCGTTTTGTTCTTGGAAATAGGGTTCAAATAGTGATAAAATAAGGCAGATTCGTATTTTGAAATGTCATTTTCCTTTGTGTTTTATGGGCGGCTTCAGACATTCCAGGGTTTGGGCTTGATACATGAACGTTCAATATGCAATGTGACCAGAAAACAAAAAAAAGGGATAATCTTTTCCCTAGCCAAAGGTACTAATAATAATTAACAGAGTGCATCTGAGTTTGTGTATGGTGCTTGGGATTTTGATGATGAAAACCAGTCCAGTGTGATAGAGCGCTTTTCGATTGAGTGTCGTAAAACCAAAACCAAAGTAATTACTTTGACCAATCAAAAACGACTGAGACAATCCAGTAAACCAATGAAAACTCGAAGTAATTACACGTAGCCGACACAAAGCGCGGAAAAAGTGCACGCGCGAGCCACGATTGGTTTTGGCTTAATTTGTGATTGGTTGAAAAAGTGGCGCGGGAACTTTGAACCAATCACTGAGTGAAGTAATGCAAAACCAAAGTAATTCGCTAATTACTTTCAATACTCAATTGAAAACAGCTCTAGTGGGTGAGTTGAACTTACTGGGCTGCCACGTTTTGATTCCTTCTTTTTCTTTTCTGGCGTTTTTGGTTTCTCCTCTTCTTTCTTCACTGGTTCAGGCTCTATAAAATAAAAAAAGACAATCTTACATTAGCATGACATCCTCACTAAAACTAAACTAAAATAATAACAACAATGTAGCAAGAATGGTTAGCCTTATCAAAACACAGATCATGATCCAGACAAGAAAAAAAAAATTCCTGTACCCCTTGGTTGAATGGGCTCAACTTGCTGTGCCTCGTCAACTTGAGCAGGCTCAGTCCACTGGCTTCCATAGAAATGCTGCTCCTCAAATGTTTCTGGCTGTTGACTCTTCACCGGTCCAAAACTTGGCTGATTTAGAGGTGGGCTAGGGGCATAGTATGAAGGCTGGGGAGGCTCAGGTGCTTGTGCAGGCATCACAGGTGGAAGCTCAGGCTGGGTAACCTGTGCCTCCGTTTCTTCAGACCAGGACTCTCTGGCAATGCTTGCCACAACACTGCTCGACAATGATTCTGCTGTCACAGCTTCCTGTTGAACTTGAGCAAGACTATCAAGTGGTTCGACAATGGAACCTTGAGACTGAACATCTGCTGTATCTGCTTGGTGTTTAGGAGTGTTTGATGAGTGCTCATATCCTGAGAAGTATGATGCTGAACTTTCTGCAAGAGGCTCTTCTGCTTCGCTTTCGCTTTCTGTCACTGAGCTGATCTGGGAAGACTTGGGAGGAAAACAAAAGCTTAACACTGGTAAAGTTGCTAAGACAAACAGAAAAATTCAGAGGGAGTTTAAATAGAACATTTTACAGTTCTATGATCAGTTACTGGGCCTTTAAATGAAAGTGAGGCTGGAGTAGACCTTGTTTTGATACAACCATCACTGCCTTTCTTATGTAAATAGAAACTCGTTAGCATTACAACAACATGATTTACATAATAAAAGCAATGAGGTTTGTATCAAAGCAAGGTCAACACCAGCCTCGCTTTTAGGAAAGGAACTTTATTTAAGTGTCTAGTCGTTCTAGCGCTGAAGCACTAATTGGGGACACTGTAAAGTGAAATCAACAATTAACACAAATCAAGTCAAATGTTGTTTTTTGAGGAGAGGCCTCTAAATTAACTAATGACTCTTGGGACAAAATCACAACAAGGGCTGGATACTTGATACCAACATCTCAGTGACAGGCTTGAGAAATGATCATTTACCCAAACCTGACTGCTTTACAGACATTACTAAACCACGAAGCAGCAATACGAAACACCATCTACGACCCCACCAAACTTGAGATTAAATATTTAGTTTTAGGCCTAGTTATTGCTCCTAATCTCAATCCAAATCCTAAGTCCAATCTCAAATCCAACCTTTGTTGGTTAGTATTCAATGTACGGTGGGGTCATACATGGTGTTTTGGTGTTTCGTTTTGCTGTTTTGTAATTCCCCTACCCCCCTCCCTTTACTGTCTGCATGGTATATCAAAGCACTAAACCTTATCTGGATGCAGAAGCAAGCAGGAGATTCAAGCTGTAAAATTTACCAGCCTCTACTTTCTTCTTGCCCGAATAGTGGAGGCTTGAGGTGGGATGTTTAAAAAACTTCTGTTCTGTTCTGTTGTATGATTGTATGTATCATTTTTCGGGGAGTAGTCACAACTAAATGTGTGTGTGCCGGTATTTATATCTGTATAGTAACAACATTTTTATACATCAAAAGATGTAATGTATCTGACTAGTAAAGAAAAATAAATCTTCCCAGAAAAAGTAAAATACTTCAGGGACAATGCGGACAGCATCCAAGTTGATTTTGGGGGTGACTGCGGTAATATGTTCTGTTTTATCAGCTTACATTTCTTGCTTGAAGGACTTTGTCAAGCATGTCAATCATTTCAATGGCCTCCTCACTCTCATGATTTAATCTGTCAATCATCTGAAGATACAAAGAAAAATTTAACAATTCCCTGTTAAAATCCAAGCAACTGTAACATTACACGAGAAACCATAGCTTTAATAGCTGTAACAGATCATTATTTTTCTTTAAATGGAGAAGTTTCGCTGCATATTTTTAATTTCTTACCAGACAATCTCCTTTTAGATATGTAACTACAGCATGCTTCTTTATGTAACGTTTTTTTGCCAAAGGAGGAGTTTTAAAGAACTGTGGGATGGGTAAGATCAGAACCCACAGAAAATGATACCGCTCGCTCGCAATTCCTGATTCTGTTATTAACCCTTTTAGTCCTGAGAGCGAAACTTACAGATTTCACTCTGTCTAGCACAAAGATGATTTTACTTGTCAACTGGGATGGGTGGGGGGGGGGGGGGGGGGGGGGGGGGACTACTTTAGGGCTGGATGGGTTATTATAACAGTACAAAGCAGAGTAGGAGACACAGAGGTTAAAATTTCCCCACCCACTGACCCTAGCCTACATCTGTGAGTGAGTTAGAAAATCATTTGCAGAGGTCTGGATACGACACAACTTACCTCCTTGGTGCTCTTGACAAGAGGGATGTTAGCATTGGTCGGATGTTTTATAATTGTTTGCCCAATGAGCTCTGCATAATGCAATGCCTATGACATTACATAAAATATAATAAATAAATATTGTAACAGTAAGGGTCAGATTAACATAAACAACCGCAAAGACAGTACCATGTTGGGTAACACATTATGTATGTATGTTAAAAAGTAAGTTTCTCCTAATAAGTAATTCCATGATTCCCAAAAAACTGCAGGAGTGACTGCACTGATGAGGAATATACAGTTTACCCAAAATCAATAACCAGTAGTTAGAAACTAACCTCCTCTGTGAAACCCGCTTCTAACATTTTCTGGAGGTGAAGAAATTTGTAGTTCTGTTCAAAGAAGAAAAATCAAGCAATAATTAGTTATTAAAGCGCTTCAAAGTCACTTAATCAATATTTGTTTTTTACAGACCAAAAGACCCAGAACTCGAGAAGATGAACAGTCATTAAATGGGAGAATGAAGGTTTGCAAACTTTTTATACCACTTAAAAATACATGTAGGCAAGCTCTGGTCAGAGTTTTTCTCTGTCCTTGTGTGGGCTCATTTCCATTAGTAGGGCTAACACTCACATGGTTTATATGGGAAGAAAACTAGCACTTCACATTAACATCTAATAGTTAAGTCTAGTCATCAATATTTCACTTATGCCAAATTTTGGCAAAAGTCCACCACATTGGCTGAATCATCACCCTCTTGGTAAAATTGTATCGCCTCTGCAAATTTTGCCAAACCTGCCGTTTTCATCAAACCCACAAATCAAATTTGCTGCATCATCACCTCTATGATGAAATTTCATTAAAAGAGTTGACAACTCGGCCAAAATAGTGGCTAAACTTTGCCAAATCTGCCATTCTTGCCATTGCCTGCATTTCTGGACATACCAATATTTAACTTATCTTTGCTATCAGTGAATAATATTCACTGCGGGCGTCCAATATTATTAGATGCCTGCTGAATACATAAACTCTAGCAGTGATTTCAAATTAAGCCCCAACGATTGTTGCAACTAACACAAAATTTCAAAGCAAGGGAGGAGGAAACTGGAAAGAAATAAAAACTACAAAGAGATGCAATGGAGAAGAAGACAGAAGAATATCAACAGGGACTGCAATTTCCTTGTCCCCCCTGACTGCCATCTTTTCCCTTCCCCCCATCAGTCATGTGGCGCACCTGAAGCACAGGAATATGATGTTCCTCATTACTAAGACTGACTGCGTATTCAAACACCTAGACAGAAAAAAATAGGAAAAAAAATAAAAAATTGCTGCATCACAGAATAAATTATTAAAGACAGTTGGGATACAAATATTATTATTAACTTGTACTTTCCATTGTAAGGACATAGTTGTTTAACTCATACCTCCATCATCTGCAGGTTTTCCAGAGGAAGGTGACGACCTGTTATTGGTGTAGCCCTGTGGTATAAAAGGAAGTTAATTAATTTTAAAAATCGATCTTAGGATTCTCAGATATCTCCAGAAAAGCACATAATCTGATGTAAAACAATTTTATAAGTGCCTCAAAGTGTTTCCTTCCAAAGATGGCCGAAAACACGAAGTAAATTCTCAAATAGGAAACAGTATGAGTACCAGTTTAAAAAAATTACATATCATATAAAATGCCACACAAGGCTTAGGGCTGTTAATCAGTTGCGGGAATCCCTGTTGCAGTGATGTCACCTACTTCACTAGGAGAAGTCAGCTACTTTTCTCCCCTAATTTAAGTAATCAAAGACAGACTCTTTCAAACCTAAGATTAAAAGCAGACCTTCCAACATCTAAAACCCCAAATCTTGAGGTTTCAAAAATTTACCCCTGAAAAATCTTGAGATTTGGGTCCCATATAGTGAGATTTTGAAGTGAGATGAGTCCTGAGTCTTGCGACCAAATTGTGAAGGTTGGAAGGTCTGTAAAAGTCATTTTGACAAGGTCAACATCAATTTTACTTCCGAAATATATGGCATTTGCCAGTGTCCTGTTAAAAATGGAATGCCTCCAGACACCCCTGAAGAAAGGGATGGTCAGCCCCCTTCCTGATACTGTCGGTTATTCTACTAAAACCAGCCAACAACTTCAAATTCTACTGAACCCTCTGCTGTTGTATTCTAATATGTTGTATCTAGTATATTACTTGTGATTTATTCCTATCATGCTCATCTTGGTGTCTTCATCTAACGGATATCCAAACTGCTCGCCTGCCAAGAGGTAGCAAAGATGCGCCTCCCAGACTTGTTCATTAGACACTGCAATAAATCAACAATAATAATAGTATTATGCATGCATGTTTAAAACTTCGATAAAATTGGAAAAGATTCCATTACGTAGAGTATCCCCAAGGCAGGTCATGTTCTTCTTGATGCACTGTGGATGTTGACGAGGTGGATTCGCAACCATTGCTGCAAGATTACGCTGCCAGTCATCAGTTGTCTGAGTGAGAAAGCAGAAGATGCACAAGATGGTTTAAGAATTGAAACAAAGAACATTGGCTATATGTGATATGTGGGAATCTTTCACAATTAATAATAAAAAGCATGAGGATTTTACCATTAATGCTACAGGCTGCTTCCCAGAAAGGTGATCATAGACAGTGCGAATGGGATCGAAGTCTGTCATTGTTTTCATAAACCTTAAAGCAAAGAGAACGCATGTTAATGCCATCATGAAAAAAAGGGTTGTCACAAGATAGGCTTGATAGTGTTAAGGCTTTGTACCTGGTTATTACATCATTATGGACTTTCTTATCCATCTTAGCGGCCAGCATCATCGCATGTCCCCAGAGACCATTTCGCATGCAATATTCGAGTGCATCCTGAAAATGAGATCATTCGACTCATTAATAATTTATCAATGAAAGAATATGTTTCATTTATATTTGAAGGCTCTGGACCAGATAAAGAAATTTCCCTGGGTGGTTTACATAAATTGCTTATTTGATTTTAAGTACCTTGAAAGACAACTGTAATCCATGGATATGAACACTAAAAGCTGACATTGAATAACCAGTTAAGAGTATTTGCATCATTGTTGCAAAATGAGGAGGATGAGAAAATTGTAGCAAAAACCCTCTTTCAAACAACTTGATCCACCTATGACGCTTAGCCCAAAAGGTGAAAATGCAACCCAAATTCGAATACTATATCCCAGTATTTATACCTTTGTTGCACCTGCCAAAAGCATCTCTCTGTAAAGTTGGATATGTTTGTACAGGTCAGTTTCTGAAGACGGTTGGCTGTCAGGTGTCATGAACTCATTTTCAGCAGAGCTGTTGTTGGTTCGCCAGTTTTCCATTATGATTTCTGCCAGTTCAGAAGCAACAAATGCCTGAAAGAACACGAGAAAATAACATTTAACTCCACTCAATGACTGCTGTCAAACCACATGAAGTAAGCTGCCATGACTTTCTAACCCTACAACTTAGCCATATGAGCTTCCAAGTTACATGTAGGCATCAAGGCACCTGTACGTCACACTGACAAGTGGATGAACTACTGTAGGTAGGGCAAAGCAACCCTGATACAAGCTGTGCAAGAAGAATTCCAGGTTACTGAAAGGCATATATCTGCATGTACAGAAGGCAAGTACAACTGACTGCTACCCTACTTGATAAAAAAGGTTACCACTCTGGATAAATTTACTTTATTTAAACAGCATTTAAGGGAATTAATTAAATGATTCACAAATTTTCACTCCTTTAAGGCCTGTTGACCCTTAGTGCTTGAAATTAGGGGTCATCCGGTTGTCCCAGACGACCAGAAAGTTTACCGGGCAACTAGTTTTTGTAATAAAAACTAACGATAAAAAGTCACGACGTTTCGACCCCTCGGAGGTCATTTTCAAGTGAGAATAAAAGTTTTAAAAATTAGCATAAATATGTAAAAACTAGATAAAAATGCGGCGAACGCCGAAATGTGATAAAATATGTACAAAAGTGTAAAAAGTGCTAAAAATATATGGAGTAATGAACGTTAGCTAAAGAAAAACAATAGACAAAAAATAATTAATTACAAGAACTGTTCTAAACAAATAATTTGGCGCGGATAGAGTCACACTGTTTGTTTAGCGATGGTTTCAGTTCTTTTATAAAAAACATTTCAAAAACAAGACAATCAAACTTGTTCTGGCACTTTCTCAGGATTCTAAAACTCTTTGCGATGTTGTTAGGTTCCAATGCATGTTTCTCTCTCAGATGGTCGCCGATGGTTGCCCCTTTGTGCTCTTCAATGCGCTGGTGAAGGTGCCGGCAGGTATATCCGACATAACCTGCGTCGCACAGGTCACACTTGAATTGGTACACAACGCACTGTTGGCTTACAAGGGGTGGCTTCTCTTCACGGACCCGGATCTCTTCTTTGATCTTTTTGCTCGTGTAGACAGGGGTAATATCCGCACTGATCTTACGGCTTAGGTCGGCAAGTTGTCTCCGTACGGCGTTCACAGACTTTTTATCGTTAGTTTTTATTACAAAATCTATATCTAAAAAACTAGTTTTTGGTAAAATGAAAAGGTTGGTTGCCCGAAGAAAAAACAACGGACAACCCAGCCAAAAACAGAAACTCACTCGATGGTTTTCTGTTGTCAATGTCTGATAGCAGTGTGAAGTTAACAATAATTAATTTGCTGCAGTTGAGCATTTTCCTGTGTTTTGAATATTTTTGTAGCTTTTACAAAAAATTGTCAGATAGAAGATCAAAGACTCTATTTTGAAAATGCTAAAATTTAAACCTAGATTTCCACAAAAAAAAAACACAGGTGCACTATGGGATACTCAAGCTCCAATGCCATACGATTGCATCAACACGGCATTCATTTAATTGTAGGGGGTTTCCCAACGGACAACCAAGCATTTATCAGGGCAACCAAATTTACGGGGTAAGTTGCCTGGCTTTTGAAACAGGGACAACCTGGATTTTTTTTAAATTTCGAGCACTGAACCCTTAACAGTTACTTCATATGTTGGAAGGATTTGTAAATTCAGCTTGGAATAACCTTACCAGTGAACTGAAGTCATGACTTTAAAGGTATTCTTGACAAAGTTACAGATAAAACTTAAATAATACCGCCCAGATTTTTGCACTTAAAAAGATAAAGGATAAGGATTGTCCAGATCCTGAACTTAGACAACAAGATCATATGGTACATACCCCATTGTGTTTGACTAAGTTTGCTAAGACCTTCCAAACCAAAGATTTCACAACACCATCTGCGGACGAGCTGATAACTGTGCTTCGTTTTTCACAGAAAGTTATCACTTCTGTTCTACTGGAGTACCGGCTGTTGAAAACACATTGCAACATTCCTCAAATTAGGGGCAGAGAACAAACCAATTGGAATTAAATGTAATAATAGTACAGTATACTGCAGGGTCCGGTTGTTCCAAAGCAGATTAACGCTAATGCCAGACTACAAATTAACCAAGGAGTTTATTTCTCTACTCCCAAATGCTGTTCAACGCTGCTATTCAGCAAAACGTTACATTAGAAGAAGTCAATCTTGAAAAACAAAAATACAGCAAAAGAAAATTTCACCAAAAAGTTGAAAACATGAAACAAAAGTTTAAGCTAATCCTGGATTAAGTTAATCTGCTTTTGAACAACTGGGCCCAGATTAACCCATTGACGTCCAAACCGGCTGAAACAAGTGATAACTTTATCTGGGTCTCTTGATATAATTATAGTCAAACACAATTTGGTTTGTTTAAAATTAACTATGAGTGACACTCAGAGATTTTATTCGACCTAATGTCAGACTATTTTACTTGTCAATGATGGATGATGGTTCAGGGGTCAATGGGTTAACAATCTCTACAATTAAGCACTCAAACTCTATATCCCCTTTAAACTGCGTCCAATGCCAGACAATTTTACTTGTTGATGGTGGGTTTTTTCAGAATTCAATGAGTTAACAATCTCTGCGTCCAATCAAAAATTATGTTTCCTTTAAATTGGGGATGGTTCACGGTGAAATGGGTAAAATCCCATCAAAATAAATTATTTCAGTTCACAAAAAACACAATCTAGTATAGCAGAGTTGGATAATTCCCAGAATCAAAGCCATGGGTTGAGTTTCTTGGTTCTCTAGTCAGCTATGCAATAAACTTCAGTTGTCCGCTATCACCAAAAACTAACCTGCTGAAATTCCTTTTTGAGATGGGTAACTTTAATATTATTAAAAACAAAAAGAAATATTTTAAGAACCTTGACAGTGGACCAGGAAATATCTTGATGACTTCAATTTCTTCAGCAGTAAATATCATCTGCAAAACAGAGTACAGTAAATTTGTAAAATCAATGAAAAGATGAATCAATGAAAGATGGAAAAACAAACTTTTTTATATACCGTCCTATACTTTCACTCAACAAAACAAGCACCTGTGCCATGGTCATGTGCCCCTGATCAAATTCAAATGTATCTCGACTGGGATACAATTTCACAGTTGTTGCCTGCGCAGGATGTTTTGCTGTGATCGTTAAAGGGAACGTCTAAAATGTATAACAAGGCACTGAATGTCTGGTCCCTCGGAAAACTAGTTAGTTTAATTGGTTTTCCTGAGAGTCCTGATGTTTCCCTCAACAAACATCAGGAATCTCGGGAATCTGTTGGGACAATACATTAAGTGTACATTTTTAATTTTACATAAGTCCTGGTTAAACTGGCAAACAATTTAGCCAAAAATTTGTTGCATAGAAAAGCATTCCCCAGCCTGGCCTAGAGGGGGGAAAATGTTGTGGATGCAATCTCACCACTCAGAGGAATTTTCAAGTTACAGCTACCAAAGGGAAAAACGTTTCCTTAGAGGTTTGGCTATCATCTCTTGGTCATAAGGCTGAGACTCAAATTCCACAAAGCAAAATCCAACTACAGCAGCAATCTACACTTCATTATTGTCAGTCATATTCACAGACATAGTATGGTTAACCATTTAATACTGAAATACTGAGGATGAAATGGATCTCAGCTCACAGTCTGATGATGAAAAATGAGCAAATTACTGAGGATGAACTGTTAGAGAAGTTAACACTTCAGAAGTTGCATTTTGACAAGACTCTCTAATGTCAAAATTTATCCCACCTGCACAGAAGCAATGGTACACCTTGGTGCCTCAGTTTCATTTCCACCAATGACAGATATTAGTCTTCCTCCACTAAATCTCACTATAGGATGTTGAGTTCCATACAGAAGTGGTGTGAATCGCTCAGGTTGCGAAGTTGGAGTTTCCTCAACAGGAGCTGTAAGGGAAATGATACTCATTACCCAAACCCAAGTATGTTAGTTTTGGCTAAAGTAGTACAATGATCAAAAAACCAAATGAATCTTTTTCCTCTTTGGATTTCAAAACTATGTTAACTAAACACTATGTGACCCAAGTTTTAAGTCTTAATATTATTTCAAAAAGGTACTTGATTATTTTAACCAGAATTTTCCTTTTTAATGGTCCGCTGGGATTACTACCAACAGTAACTTTAAAATTTTGAGAGAGCTGGATCGAGGAGAAATGACTCACTAGTTTAAGAATGCACTGCATTTGTATGCGACTGAATTAACATGCAGCACTGGAGTTTTGGACTTTCAGATTTTTAAACTTGTGTTTTGCATACATAATAAACTGCATTTACATGCTGAAATTTGAAGCTATTGAGTAAATGATCAACGATGAAATGATACATGAAATGAATCATACATTGAACTATGGATATGAAATCAAGTGAAGCTATGATCCTCGCAGTTATGAATGCAATTTTAGCAATGACCCCGTTGAAGACCTGAATTCTTCAAGCTTCTCTGCGCAATTGCTAAAATTGCGTTCGTAACTGCAAGGATAACATCTTCACTTGAGTTTAATGAAGTCACTTTTCCCTAGGTCCAACCCTCTGAGGTCCTGTTGGTCAGTTTTGAATGTGAGTAATGGCGGACCATGAAATCCAAAACTAGACTCAAAGTAAACAGCCTTTGGATAAAAGTCAAAGCTCAAGATTTTGCCAGGCAGGTGTTAACCAAACACACTTTCAAAATTGGAAGAAAAAAAGTGATTTTTTTTTTTATCAAAAAATCAATTTTTTTCTTCCACTTTTGAAAGAGTGTTTGGTTAACACCTACCTAGCAAAATCTTGAGCTTTGATTTTTATCCAAAGGCTGTTTACTTTGAGTCTAAGTTTTGGATTTCACGGTCCGCCATTACTCATGTTAAAAACTGACCAACTGGACCTCAGAGGGATGTACCTAAGGAAAAGTGACATCATTAAACTCAAGTGAAGCTGTTATCCTTGCAGTTCAGGAATTCAATGAAAAACTTGTGCGCTGTTCACCGATTAAGATCAAGCTGTGATTTGACAAAATAATAACAAAAACACTTATCCTGGCAAGACTATGAATCAGGTCTTCCTTTCAATGAGGCTGTTCAGTTGCAGACTATGATGACAATCAAGTCAAGACAAAAAAAACTGGACACACTTAAATTGTCCCTTTTTTATCAATTAACTAAGTTCAAATCAAACCTGGCACTGTGGCTTGTGACATATAATATCCTGATGTGTTGTACATTCCCTCGTAATATTGCGCCATCTGCTCTGGCGTGTAACCTGTGTTGTAATAACCAAGCTGAGCACAGTATTGTTCATAATGTTGTGGATGAAACTGGTATAAATACATCAAATACTGATATTGATACATGTCCATAGTCTGAGGATCCCCATATGATGGATAGTTGAACCGATGTGCCGCATATGCAGCATCATACGGGCTGTTACTGTCATAAGATGGAGTGTTATGCCCACTATGAAATGAACTTCGATACAAGTCTTCCCGAGAACTTCGCTTATCATCATAACCTCCATAAGGTTGTCTCGATAAATAGTCACGACCATAGTAAGAGTTATGGTTATCGTAACTATCCCGCCGAGGATAACCCTGGCTACCATACACTCTCCTGTCGTAGTCCCTATCATAATGTCCTCTGCCATAGTCATTCTCTCTTTGAGCATAGTCTCTCCTACGGTCATAATTCCTTCTTTCATAATAGAGTCTTTCATTATCCCTCTCTTGATCATAGTAAGGATCCCTTCTTTTTTGGAGGTCATCAGGATCTTTCTCATCATCAGAGTAATAAGAATCTCTTCTATGTGGGTGATATTGGTTGCCAGGTTCCTTTGGATGATCATGTGAATGACTGTAGTCTCTATCATGGGAATGTTGCAAGGATTCAGTTCTCTCAAAGGACTGAAAAGATTGATTTGGATGTGACGAATCTTGGGAAGAATGTCCAGACAGATGGTGTGATTGATCATTGCTTGAAACAGAAACTGAAGATGCACTTGATGGGTTAGACAGATTTGATGCATTTGATGCTAGATGTGGATTGCTACTAGTTTGCAAGGATCCTGGCTCTGCATTTGTTACTGATGCAGACACCTGAGTGGTTTTCTTTTTCAGCTGTTTTTTGGCTCCTTGAAGTAAGGTTGCCAATGGCATTTGTGGGCACAATTCATTCAGTTGTTCCTCAGACACAGTTTTTACTGGTGGTGGTTGCGACACTTTTGCTACTCCTTGAACATTGCTGGGTGGTGGTGTTTCTATGATGTTTTCCTGAACATTTTTATTACTAAGAGGTACTTCAGCTGGTGTAGGTGGCAGTGTACTGTTGACCGTCGAGCTAGAAGGGTTCATGTCAGCGTTGAATGGCTCTGTAACTTGTTGTCCCTGGCTCTTTGGATTAGGATTCAAATCTAACCGCAGCTGTTGAGCAGTTTCAGTTTCTGATGACAAATAATAATTATTCATTTCTTATTAATGGTACATGTACATGTAACTAATAGTTATTATGTCAGTAACAAGATAAAATAATTATGATGGCATAGATGACAGAGATGATCTTTGGTAGAACTAAATTGGAAAACAGAAATTGCTGAAATACTAATAAAAAGCTGCATTTGCTACACTCATAATGTTGCATAAGGATCACATTCATATTAGAAAAAATAGGAGTTTTCACAGAGAAGAATGGCATCAAGAAGAGTGAATAAGAGATGTCTTTGGGCAAACCTGGACAAGTCTGTGACATGACTGGCATGGCTTTCTCAGCCTCGGCATTTGCAGCATCCAAAGTTTGTTGCACTAACAATGTCAAGTCTTGAGGAAATGGATTGTAATCACTCCTTTCATTGTGCAAAACTGGATTCTCATTCTCCGAATCAGACTCCTCAGGTGTTTCAAGAACTTCCGCTTGATCACTGGTATCTTTGAATAGTCTCATAACATCAGTAAGAGGCACTAGGTGTGGCAAATCAGGAGGGGGTTGTTCCTTCTGCTAAAGATAACAAAGAAAAAAAAATCAAATTATTAATTCAAATTACTACCGGTAACCCAGGAACCTCGGAGCCACTCACCCAGATGGGGTTTTTCAAGAGGTGCTACACCAAATTGGAATTTAGAGATCTTGGTTTTTGTGGAGAGGGAAACTGGAGAACCAGGAGGAAAAGAACCAACAACAAACTCAACCCACATATGGCCTTGAGTCTGGGAACCGAACCCTGGGAACATTGTTTAGAGGCAAGTGCTATCACCACTGCACTATCCCTGCTCCCCAGAAACAAATCAGAAATGATAGAGCGGTTTTCAAATGAGTGTCGTCAAACCAAAACCAAAGTAATTACTTTGGCCAATCAAAAAGGACGGAGACAATCCAGTAGACCAATCAAAACTCTAAGTAATTACACGTAGCCGACACAAAGCGCGAGAAAATGTGCACGCGTGAACCACGATTAGTTTTGGTTTCACTTCTGATTGGTTGAAAAAGTGGCGCAAGAACTTTGAACCAATCACTGAGTGAAGTAATGCAAAACCAAAGTAATTTGCTAATTACTTTCTACACTCAATTGAAAACCGCTCTAATGACAGTCATTGCAACCCAATGGAGGATAAATTTGACCCCACAAAACTCCCTGATTTCATTAGCTACTTCAGTCACCAATGCCACTACTTTCAACATGCAATTTTAAATTATCTCATACCTGCTTGTCTGATGGAGGCAGGTTATTTGTGCCACTCCTTTCTGCAATTTCAATCAGGGGCCCTGTTGCTGCTGGAGCCAACACACAAGGAGTTGGCAACATGGTATTAGCGTTCACCCACAAAGATGTGCAAGGTGACGACGCAGGTGCCTTTCCTGCAAGTTGTTTCTGCAAGAAGGCAACCTGCCGTGCATCACGAGGGCTGTCGGGTTCAGCAAGGAGTTTGTTTACTTCTGGTAGCTCTGTAGAAACTGAAGGAGATATTATTACTATTGCTATTTTTTACTCCAATCCACCAAAACAAATAAACAAGACGTAAAAGATATACAAATCAAGTAACATCACCGTACGGTAAATTACATTTTCACATGCCTGATACAAAACTAATGCAGTAAATAATTGGTCTACATGATCTGATTTTAAGGCAAACCTAGTGAGAATTGCCATCTCATTGCTTAAGTGCAAAAGGAAACTCTGAAAGTCCAGAATGCCACCACTAGTAGAAAAAAATGTGGTACACATGCATTTGGCAATAATAAGAGAACAGTTAATAATTCCAGTTTCTCGATTTTTGATGCCACCTATACATAATTATGCTTTCTGATAAAAATACCGGGTATCTTTTGATTGAATTTCCTGTGCCTCCAAGTGATTCCAAAATGACAAGGAAGCATTGCATGTCATCAACAAGTGGTTAAGTGATTGATTTGCAAGGTTTATTAATCATAAATAAAGGAAAAAATTAATTTCATTGCTTGTTATGCCTGCACAAAATAAGCTGGATTGTGTTGTGTGGTTGCTTTCCACATCTCACAATGAAACCCAGACAACAAAGCTGAGCCTCTTTGATGTGGAACATTCTTTTGGCCAGCGTCCGAGCCTTTCTAATCTCTCACTGAAAAACTATGTCCCCAGTAATTTTTCTGCCTATGTATTTCTGGTTGTTTTGATAGAGTAGTTGTTTTAAAGCCTTTATTTAATTTTCCTTGCATGCTTTGGCTTTGATGCCATCGAACATGGCCAAAAACATTTCAAAATGGTGACCTTTCGAGCGGAAAAGCTCGCTAGAAAGAAGAATGGCCATTAACAGAGTACTGCAGTAAAGAGCAGAACAGAAAAGTTTTAGACTCTTGCAAAAAAAAGTCGAATGATAGCCTTGCTTCTGCTAAAGTGCCACTTCAGTCCACGAGTGAAAGTGAAACCGCGCTATCGGGGAGATGTGTTGTCAAAGGGTCAAGCTTGGGTTTGCTTTCTGTTTTCTCCTAAACGAGGTTGGTGACCTATGTTTTTTTTTTTGGCATAATTTTATCCTCTTACTCCCCTTCTTTGTGCTGTAAAACTTTAAAAAAAAATTACATCAGAAAACAAAGTTAGAGGGAAAAAAGTATTCGTAGCCATCACTTGTGGACACAAAATTGTCTCCTCGAGATCACACACCCGAGGAATGTGTGTAGTCAGTGCCTTTTCATGATGTGTGCCTGTTGCATAAAACAAACATTAAATTGTTCCTTTTGAATAACTGATACAATACACTTGTTTTGTTATTTCAAGAATTACATCAAAGCTGTGCTTCCTGTTCCTCTGAAATGTAGCATGAACAGATGGAACAAACTTGTCTTTGATAGATGAAGTCGTAGTGATTAAGTGAGTAACTTGAGCAAGTTATATCTCCCAAGCGAGCTTGGCGACCTGTTTTTTTAATTGCACATTTCGAATCACCAAAAATAGTTTAAAGAAAATCTTACGACAACTTCTATTATTAAGGAATCCCCTTAGAGAAACTGCTCTTAAAGGACCCTTCCTAGTCACCTACTTTACATTGCATTTAATTCTGTTTTCCATGGAAAAATAAGCTATGTTTATAATAATTTCATTTTCTATGATTATTTATGTATGACTTGCTCTTCGCAACATGTTATTGAATGGAAACAGAGATGTTGTTGAACAACATCTAATCTCTTGGAGTAGAAGGGAGGAGTACCGCAATTATTCAGTTGTGATTCCTCGAAGAACAGCGGGCATTTAAAGGCTAGAATGATCAGAATCATAATTCAGAATAATTTCTTGGATTACATTGCAAGGAGTCACAAACAGCGACTTCACCGTCGGATTCTGGTTCAAATAATGTTATACGCGTCTTCCGCTCAAGCTGACAGCACTGAACACAGGCAAACATTTGAATATTGATCTCTATGACAATCTGTATAAGTCTATATCTTTTCGTTGTTCATTTCATTTTCTCACTGATAATAAAACTGAATTTGGTGGAACTGAGCAAGCTTGCGTGTGATGTATTGTGATATTGATCTGGAAAGTAAAAACTATAGAGGTCAGCTTCTGTTTACTTTACAGGAACAAGACATTTTTGTTGGATAATTCAACACCCGTTTGAGGATTTGGTAAACTATAAAATGAAGAAATTCTAGGAAGAATAAGAGATTTCATCTGATGCTACAAGTGTGTATTGTGATTATTTTGTGAGAGCGACAAATGAAACTATCTTTAGTTTACTTTTACTGAGACACAATACTGCTTATCATTATTTACAAAGTACCACGCAAGCAACAAATTAAACTAAATTAAACTGCCTTGCCTTGTTTTTATTGGTAACTTCTTGGTAATCAATTAAATGCAGCTGAGCCAATAAAAATATCTTGCATTTTCTCACGATTATTTTTGGTTTGGTCACGTTCCAAGAGTAATACAACACCAAACATGTCAACAAAAATTTGGGCGTGGTTGACTAGGGTCCCTTAAACAGTTTTCTCAAAAGCTGCCTATTCCACAAAGTTAGATAAGAACTTTGTGGCATCTACGGCTGAGAAAAAAATATGAGTCCTGTCTTCAGCAAAGATAACATTCCAGCATCATGAAAGAACCAAAACTAATTATGTTCCAAAATTAAAAATAAAAAAAAAGTCCAAAGAAAAAGGGGCAAACTGGTTTCAATAAATACCGAGAGCCGATGAAAAGTGTTAGCTACTTCACCCAGAGAAGTCCACCATGTTTTTCCTAAATTGAATCAATGAATTAAAGACAGATTCCTTCAAACCTAAGATGAAAATTAATTTGACGAACACAACATGATGTTGTCTAGCCATGATCATAAATTTGCTATTAAAAATGGCACGCTCACAGACACCTTACAGAAAGGGGGCAATATTGACACAGTCGGTTTATTACTCTACTCAAACCAGTCATCAACTTCAAATTTTATTAAAACCTGAGGGTAGTTAACCTCCTCGAATTAGATCAACTTACATGAGTCGTTTATTAATAGCAATGCAATCATCTTGTTCACACTTATAGAATAAAAGAAGCTGAGGGAGGTGACTGCATGGCTGTCAATGAACTCTCATGGCAAGCAGCTTGCTAATCTTGATGATTGAAATTGACCTTTACCTGTTGTTACTTCCTCCTTCTGCACAGGAAGCCCATTTTCCTGGAACACTGGGTGATCTTGGTGCAACACAGATGGATTTTCTAAATCGACCACTGGCTCTGCCATTTTGTCTGGATCTTGTCTTTGCTCACTTGAATCACTGACTAACGATGACGTCAGTTTCTGAGGAGGTATTGAAATTTCTTCCACCTGTGTTGTGAGAAAATCCATTTCACTTAATTTCCTTTCAGTGTCTGGCTTTGGAGCCAGTTCTTGAATAGCACATGGTCAGGACTACATGTCCTGGACCAAGTTCTGTGGCTTTACACCCACAAGCCTGCTGAGCCTGTTGAGAGCATTCCTTATTGGCAAAATCACCTTTTCTTTAATAACAATAAATGATGATGATAACCCTGGACATCTACATGTAAAGCTATGGGATTAAAAAATAACCCCTAAGGCCACTGGTATGTCTGCTGATAACGTCCATAGCCAAGATATTGTCTGAAAAATGAATAATTTTATTTGGCCGAGAAGAAAAGCTTTGGGAGATTAAAATGTGAAATTTTGAGGACAATTTAACTCAGCCAAGAACATTATTCAGCTGACATACCAGCAAGCCAGAAAGAGGTTTATTTATCTTTTAAATGACTCTCCCATCAATTTTTGTATCATGAAAAAATTTGCTCAACTTTTCTGTACTTTCCAGAGCAGCAACCAGCCTTTTGATTTTACCATCACTAGACCCTACAAAACAAGTTTGTTTTTCCTCCATGTAAAATACAAGTAATAAAGATGAAAGGTTGCCACTGCTGGCTGGCTTTTTTCTGCTGGCTTTGTCAAAACAAACTGGTTCTTGCATGGTATCCATCCTGTGATTTTATATCATGATGTTAAGTAGCCAATAAAATAACAAAAATCAATGGGTGGCTTATAAATCTTGATTCACTGGGGTAACAAGACCAGCTGTCCTACATTCCGTATCCCATGTAATGGTGCAGGAAAAAGAAGTTAACAGTAATAGCAAAAGTCAAAACAACAATTAACTATTCTTAAGTCGTGAGAACGTGAATTTACGTTGTATTTGGTGATGAGGACATCTTGTTATCTTGAAATTACAATAATTTTTTGCTGAAATGTCTCAAGTCACACGAACCTGATTCAATGGCAGACTGTCATCTTTGACACTTGGAGTTTCAACAGATGCCCACATGCTGTTTTGAGGTTCCTCCACTGGTGTAAGAAAGTAAAGCCGTAAAAACAACCATTAAAAGAAAAGCAAAATGAAGTTGACAATACTAACCGGTTATTGTAAACACCTGCAGATAAGCAGCACCTTTTCCCCAAAAATCTTCACTAGAAATCAGGGGTGTGGCTTATCTGCGGGAACATTTGAAAAACGCTTCTTCTGGTGTCCAGTTTTCCATTTTCGTGTTCGATCTAATGCCTGGTTACTAAGCTACGAATGTTTGGCTCACGCTTATTGTAATTCAAGATGCTATGTAAAAACTGTATTGAATGAAGAAATTCCTGTCAACAAATACCAGAAAAAGATCAATCATATGTCAAAGTTGGTAGAAACAATGTTCATTATTATAATATATGCAAGTGCTAAAATTGTGGGTAAGACTTATTTGAGGGTAAGATTTTAAGTTTTTCCATTTCAATGTTAATAGTAAGTTTACGTTCAATGAAAAGGGGATGAAAAGACTTGACTTTCGATTTCTTTTGATTTCTTTCAAAAAAACTTTTTTTCCATAATTTAAGCTGCTAAATTTGAGGTGCACCTTATCTGTGGGTGTTTACAGCACTTTGAACACCAAACAATCAAGAATTATTAATTGTGTAAGTTGTAAACTGAATAAAGATTTGACGAGTATTTCATCTTACTTGTAATAATAATTATTATTCTTTTTGAGTGCTATTCCCTGTCTCTTAAATAATGGGTGAAAGAAGATGAAATAGTTTTACAGTAGCTGTTGTTATTTAACCTAATTTCTCATTATTTCTAAAACTCACTGCCAGTTGACAGAGAATCTATTCCTTTCTGAAATCTCAATGTCATGACTCACCAGATTGAGGTAAGCCTCTCCCTGATTCAGCAAAAGCCTGGTGTGCAACACTTGGGGGATCCCACAATGGAACCTCAGTTGGAGCTCTGTAGTCGGGTACCAAAGCAGGACCAAATGGCTTGTTAGGGATGGTAGTTGATTCACATGTTGCTTGGGATTCCCAAGGGCCATTCAACATATCACCACTGGCTATATCTGTGGATAATAGCTGTACTTCTGAACTTGATGCCTCCATTGGTTTCCTGTAGTCCGGTACCACAGCTGGACCAAATGGCTGGTTAGGGATGGTAGCTGATTCACAAGTAGCTTGGGGTTCCCTGGGGATTTTGAACCTATCATCACTGACAATATGAGATGATTGTTGTACTACTAGGAGTGAAGCATCAGTTGGTGTCCTGTAGTCAGGTACCACAGCAGGACCAAATGGTTGATTGGGAATGGTAGCTGGTGCAGATGTAGCTTGGGGTTCCGTAAGGGAATTGAACATATCACCACTGGCTATATCAGTGGATGATAGCTGTACTTCCAGCATTGAAGCCTCCATTGGTGTCCTGTAGTCAGGTACCACAGCTGGACTAAATGGCTGGTTAGGGATGGTAACTGTTTCACGAATAGCTTCGGGTTCCCTGGGTATGTTGAGTCTATCATCACTGACCGCATGAGATGATTGCTGTACTACTAGTAGTGAAGTGTCAGTTGGTGTCCTGTAGTCAGGAACTGCAGCAGGACCACATGGCTGGTTAGGGATGACAGCTGACTCAGATGTAGCTTGGGGTTCCGTAGCGACATTGAACATATCACCACTGGTTACATCAGTGGATGATACCAGTACAGCCTCCATTGTTGTCCTGTAGTCAGGTACCACAGCAGGATCAAATTTCTGGTAAGGGATGGAAGCTGGTCCAGATGTGGCTTGGGGTTCTCCCAGGAGATTAAATCTATCACCATTGACAATCTGATCAGGGGTTTCCTGCACCTCTTGCAGAGAAGCTTCAGTTAGTATCTCGTAGTCAGGTACAACAGTGGCACCAATTTCCTGGTAAGGGATGCCAGCTGGTTCAGATATAGTTGTAAGCCCATCGCTTAGAATAGATGCTGAATTGTCTCCAAAAGACTCAGTTGATGACAGTTGCAACTGTGGTAGTGAGGTACCAGATGATGGCCTATATTCAGGTGTTGAAACTTGACCAGCCTGGGGGGCAGAAAGTGTTTAAATTAATGAGGTAATGATTTTATCATTCCAGATCACCTGATGCACCATATTTTTATCTGCAACTCAGGAAGAATCATTTAAACTGACAAAGGATGAAAATATGTCCAGAAATTCCCCTAATATTAGAAACACATGAAAATTTGGTTTTATCAAACGTGTTTATAAGGGTCAAATTACCACCGTGAACGATTTGGAAAGCTGACGTTTCAAGCGTTAGCCCCTGGTCAGAGCGAATAGAGGAATTGTGGGTGTTGTAGGTTTTTATGTGGATGTGGAGGAGCTTTGCCATTGGTGGAGATATGGTAACATGAATTTGTGAATAAATTAATGGAATGAGAAGCGTCCATTGATTCCATGAGGATGGAGTGGTGATAGGCCGCAAAACTGTCATGTTGTGGTGTGCCACTGGTTTTGATGCACCTGTGTCCTTTTTCTACATCTCATAGGTGTCCGTGAAAGCAGTCCGCCAATCTTCTCCCTGTTTCGCCTATGTAGGTCTTCTTACATAGTGTGCAGGTTAGATGACATTTGTGGAGATGCATGTAAAGTGGTCGGTGATTTTAACGGATCTGTTCGGTCCTGAGATCTTAGCCATGTTAGAAATAAAAGGACAACTTTTGCATCTTGTGCGTGTACATTTGAAGGTTCCCGGTTGGTTGTCAGACTTAAATGCGCTCCTAACTAGAAAGTTACCCATAGTATGCTTTTGTTGCGTTTGAATGAAATGAGAGTTGGTAGAGGAAATATATGTTTAGTTTCGGGATCATTGCGGGAATTTCAAGTTTTTGAGAATGACATTTTTGACTGCAAGGTTTTGTGGATGGTAGGTGAGGGTGAATGGAATTCGGTTGGTTTCTTTGTTCTGTGGCATTTGTAGTGCGCGGTCCCTCGATCGATGTCTTAGGCACGATTGGCACACTATGTAAGAAGACCTACATGGGCGAAACAGGGAAAAGAGTGGTGGACCGCTTTCGCACAAACACCTAGAACAAAAACGACACAGATGCATCAAAACCAGTTGTGTGCCACTTCAATCTTCCGAATTACTCACACCAACAGATGACAAATTAGCGGCCTATCCTCACACCACGGGCACACAGAAAGACGCAAGAATCTGGAACAAAACCTTTCAACTAGGTACACTCCATCCTCACGGAATCGAAGAAGACAATTTTTGAAAGGTAGAAATATTATTACTCACTCCGGCATCATCCCCTCAGCTTTCTGCTGATCACAGAACACAATTTCTGATCATTCAGCAAAAAGATAAGAGGATGATGCAGTTCACCTGGAGAGAAGGTAATCAATCTTTTTTTATCTCTTGAAGAAACTATAAAGCAATGTGGAAGAGACCTTTGACCAAAAAAGTCAGAGATCCCCATTGTGAAAGAAATTGTACAATACAGATGGCAGGAGACCCTGTTACAACATATTGTGTCAACTTTATTCATAAATTTGTAACTTCCCACAAGCATGCACCAATTCCATGTAATTATTCCTTTAGAAAAAAGGGTGTTTATTGTCAATTACCTGTACTCAATTTCTCTGAGCAACTGGCAACATGACTCGCAAACATTGACTTCAGGTACCGATTTAGAACTGAGTTTGTGGGCTTTTTGATTCATGCAAGCTTGAGTAATGAACAATGTTACTAATCATTTCAGGTTTGAAAAATTACTCCCAAGAATCTGACTACGTTTAGATTAGACCTGATCACAACACCACCTCTGATTGCTCTGCAACAAAGAAGCCTCTCGAGGGATTGCCTGGTGTAATGCAAACTCATGGAACATGCAAGGAACACAATACTGCCATGTTTTTTTCTTGCAAAAATCTAGCAGTAAATGTCTTAAAAATAAATAATACCGAAAACTGATGGCATGCATTCCATCACAAATCAAGACTTCTGGGTTTTCTGGTTATAGCGAGGCCAAAAATGAATATACACTAACCAGGAGTTTCTCTTTGTTAAGCAATTTATTAATGGATCAATGTTTTAAAGGACGTGAAGAATAGCAGCGTTGTTAGGATATGACCCGTTCGTCAGTTTCACTTTATGAATTTGCATATATTTCAAGCATGAAATTTGCGTATACACGAGGTCCCATTTTTAGTACTTCAGGGTGTCCAAATGAAAAATAACACTGCCACAGGTTAGCCCGCTGTACCTTGTTCTCAGTGAGTGATGCCCATGTGCTACTATGTTGTTCCTCTTCTTGACCAAAAAAGTTGGCAGCATCATCTACACAAATAATTTTTAAAAATGTCAAAGAGTTGGATCAAAGATGAAGACAATAATTTCTGGAATTCTTGACTTTCAAAAATGTTAAGAAACTATAACCCATTGACACCTCAAATGCCCCAGGACACCACCAGTTGAAGTGTCAAATCATCTGGCATTAGATTGAGTAAAATTGTTCAAGTCTCACTCCCAGGGGTCAATGGGTCAATTAATGGAGGGGACTGATTAACCCACTGACATATCAAACCCCCTGGGATGACCCCAGTTGACAAGTCAAATTGTCTACTGTAAGTGTTATTCCCACGAGTCAATGGATTAACTAATGGAGGGGACATAATTTTGACTGCTTGACACAAAAATTATAACTTCTGAGGAAAGCTAAAAGAAACAAGGTCTGGAAATGATCTTAAAAAAATGGGCATCATGAATGATATAGGAGCATTTGTTGATTGATGCATAACCCACATGATTTTTTCTCAGCTGACTGTAAAATTAATGCAATAATTATTTCTATCCAGCTCTATTTATCAGCTTCACACTGGACTGATTTAAGCTTTCCATCATTCAATAACATGGTATTGGGTGATAAATACATGCCAAGCAAACAAATAAATTAAGTGTATTTTACAAATCATCTTAAATATGTCATGCTTTTGTTTAACTGGTCCTGAAATTCAAATCAGCCATTTGGTACAACTTTATCTCAGCATCTGAAAACTACAAGATCTTGTCACTTACCAGATTTAAATGAACCAGCCATTGGATCACCTACTGTTGGGTGACCAACACTAGGAAGATTAAACCTATCACCATTGACAAACCCTGTAGATGGATGCAGAATCTCTGGTGTTGAAGCCTCAGTGGGTGTCCTGTAGTCAGGTACCACATCTGGACCAAAGTGTTGGTAAAAGTCAGATGGCGTGTCATATGTTGCTGTAGTTGCAAACCCATCACTTGCAACATGAAATTTGTCAGCAATTGTCTGGCAATGATTTGCAAAAACAAATCTAATTATTATAGAGGCATGTCCTCCTGAAGAGGTGTAGTTAATCTGGCAGTGCCTTTTTATACCATGCCCAGTATAGATTTCACTATTTTCTTTTTTTTGGCTATTAAGTCGTAATAGCATAAGGGCTACTCTCAAGAATAAAGTATGTTCATTGGCCTTATTTAAAACAAGCAATCTTGGATTTCATTCTGCAGGGTTGCAATGTGTGGTTCCAGAAAATATCCATACCCCCCTCCCACGGAGAGTTTTTCCAGTTTGACCCCCCACCCCACTGGATTTTCCATGATTTTTCCACTTGGTCCCCCATACCCCTCGGAAACTCCAAATCCAAAAAAAAAGACTTAATTAATGTATTTTGATCGACTTAGAGCTGCAATAAAAATTTCATTCTCCTAAAAACGGCCGTGGAAATTCTAGACGTATTCACAGACACGTTGAAATGTTCAAACTAGCAACTGCTCGAGCTTATTTAACACTTTTATGTCCTGCAACTGACCTTTTCTCTGATCAATTGAAAGAAGTTTTCATTCCAAAAATCCAAAAGAAGTACTGAAAGTTGATGCTATTTTAAGTGTATATCGTATACGTTTTGTAACCTAGTCGAAGTTTGAAAAAACCCCAATGCTAATCTCCATGATATTTTTTATGTTGCAGGTATAATTTTTATCTACAGTAGCATAATTTGTTAATTGTACTGTTTATATTATTTTTCGTGTGTGTAGCCGTGAACTGAATTCGCTTTTCAGCGGGAATCATATGCTGTCACACATGTTTTCTTCAACACCTGTTTATCAAATGTTGCTTAAATTTGTCTTTCACCAGTAACGCTTCAATAAAGTTATAAGCTTTGTCTCGGTAGTTTGTAAATGACAGTACATTTTTTTATGCCTTAGGATTTTTCAACTGGTCACACATTTCATGTGTGAAACATACTTTTCAAGTTCAATCCGGTAACTAAACAACCAAATGAAATCTTCGCGGTCTCATCACCGTCGACGGCTACAAATACGTCAGGACGAAATTATGGCACTGAAATTATCGACTTTGCTAACATTTACAAACTCTTAACTACACGGATAACGATGAAACTATTTGATAATCTAGTTATCGAAGGTTCGAAATTTGCGGGGAATTGTACTTAACAGGAATAATATGAGTACAAACAAATGATCTTAATCAAAACATCATAATAGTGTAATAATATTGTAACAAGCTTTTATTACTTACGATAACCGAGCAATGCAAGTGAAAAGTATGCGGATACTCAGTCCTAATGGTGCAATAATGTATTAATATGCCTTATCGAGCATAGCGTAATAAAGGAAAAGTGTATGGATACTCTGTTGTAATATCGTAATAATGTAATCAGAATTTTTGAACCAGACTGAAATCAACAGTCTATGAAGTGGGCCATTGTCCACGGATGTCTGAGATTGATAGTAACAAGAATGGAGAAAACAGAGCTGCCATGAAAGGGTTCCAGATAATAGTGTAATGATCCATTAACTACATTTTACTTGCATGACGGTAAAACTGCCTATAAATGAGAACTTATTTCTACTTTTGGAACAAACTTTCACTTCCAAAAAGGTCTGACTACACTGAACTTGGTTATAGACTACTGAAGGCAAATTATGAAATAATTCAAATTTGTTTACCTGTGCTGATGCAGTAGGCTGATAATCATTATGGGTAGTGTTCCTGTGTAATGATTGAATATAGGGGGAAATTTCAGTTTCCTCCTCTACCCAAGAGCTTATTTCAGGGTCCATATGGCCTGGAGTGGACTCCACTGATGAATACATGTATGATGTCTCGCTATTGGTCTGTAAAAAGATTTTAACACCAAAAACAATTATATAAGACTATGATCAATGTTCTTAAAAGCTGGGCACCCTTAGCCTTTTCCAGGTGAGTGCTTTTCAAATGCAACGATTGGTCATCAACACTTTCAAGGCCATAACAGCCTTAGTGATGAGTCAAATCAGGGGTGGATCAATATCGCTTTCCACCGTTTTACCGAAATCGGTCAGAAACAAAGGAAAAGGAAGTTTGGAGAGTTAAAATCCAAAAAAATTCTTGGGCAGAGCAGGGACCCGTACCCCCCTAGAAACGTTTTCGTTGTTTTGGAAACCGGTCATTATTTATCCTACCTGCCCCTGAAAATATATTGGCATTAGCCTCAGCAAAATATATAAATAACAGAGGCCAAAATCAATATGGAGAGGACAAAAACATTATGGAGATAAAAGCTTACTAGTCTTACTCTAAGTATTACCACGTCTCAACCAATGGGATAAGACTATTTCGAGACACCTTTTGCCGCGGTAATCATACCAAAAACAATCCAATCACTACCACGCTCTGTAGTAACATTACTGCCATCAGGTAATGTTACTTGTAAGGGCGCCGATTATTTTGCGAAATCTTTGAAATCACGCAAAAGAAATTCTCTGAGCTCTTGAATGTCAATGAACCGAGATGTATTTCCAAAAGAAAAGCGAAATTTTTGTGAAGAGTGTAACGTTTCTACGTCTTAGGGAAGACAACACGTTTTCTAAGATTGTAAATCACTTTACTGAAGATGAGAAAAGACTGCCTGACTCACACAAGATATCCTGCTAAGAGCGGTAAAACAAGGACGTGTTGAATTACAACGAGCATGACGGGATTAGAATAATGTCACATCTCCCTTCCTTTCGGAGGTAATGGAAAATAAAAAAAAACGAGAGATCTAAACGGTATGACAACTAATTGGTACTCTATATACTTATCATTATGAAACAAGATTCAATGTCAGTTTTTTTTTGTTTGTTTGTTTTTTTTTCTTTTAATCTTAATCTTAAAGAAAAAAAAAAGTTTATTGAAAGCGTTCTGGAGGTCTGACAATCCTGCCACTGCGTGTTGTTGTTGGAACTGGAGTTGTACAGGTTCTGCTAGCTGGACGCTGTTCTACCGTGGTCGGCGCTATTGATGGTGGTGTGGGCTCATCGGGACAAACTTTGTCACACAGTTCCTCGGCCTTGGCTTGAGCACGGGTGGGCTCATCTGGACGAACTTTGTCAGGCAGTTCCTCAGCCTTGGTTTTTGGAGTCTCTTGCGTTCGTCGCAAGTGTCTTCTGTTCCTCCTGTACACGCTGCCGTCCTCAGTCCTGATGCGGTACGACCCTATGTCTACCTTCTCGTCCACTTGGGCTTGCACCCAATTCTTCTTTCCCAGCTTCAGTGGTTGCACACGTACTGTGTCACCGGGCTTAAGCTCCTGTAGTTCCCTTGTTCCCTTATTGTAGTGGAAGGACTGTTTTGACTTCTGTAGTTTGAGCTTCTGATCAACGTCAGGTACCTTGGGCTTTAGAAGCTTGCTTGACGTCGGTAGTAGAGTCTTGGTCCGCCTACCGAAGATTCGCTGACTTGGTG
>NC_090884.1:51836330-51853830 GCF_036669925.1 Montipora capricornis
TACATCACATGTTTTTTCGATTTTCGTTTTCCTAATTGGTAGTACATGGAAGATTTTCAATGCGTGAAAAAAGGGACGTTTCGTAAAGAGCTTAGTAGAATACGGAAAAGGTAACATTAGAGTTTCCTCAAATAGGATGTTTTTCAAAGTAACATTACCAAAACTAGAATGACCCTTTGTTGACTCTTCAACATAATACCAGAGTTTCTAATTCACAGAACACCTCAACTCCTCATTTTTAGTTGAGTTTGTTTTTCGATACGTTCTATTTACGTTTAGCATCCGAAAGTATAGCTCATAAAATGTTACGGCAAACACTGAGAGTCCCAATTCCGACTGAACTTTTGACTATAATCGGCATGCAAACATTTGACTCGTGGCTCATATAATATACAGTCAGCGATGCTTGTATTTTACACTTTTTTTATTTGTTTCTTCATTTCAACTATTAAACATACTTTTCTATAAATGCTTCATAAACGTTGTTTTTTTTTTACATATTTGGGGAGTCTGTAGAGAGCGCTAAAAGCAGAAATCCAATTTGATCATGTGATCTGCCTTGCGAACTTAACCTGTGTACGGGTGTACTTTTCAAAAAGGTACGCTAGATTCTTTAGACAGGCGCGAAAGGTTATCGCGAACTTCGCAGTACACGTTTTTCGACTTTCGTACTCCAGACTTCTAGTATATGGAAGATAAACAAGGCTTGAAAAGAGGAACTTTGCGAAGATAGCTTTGAATTCAAGCAACGATAAGTTCTATAACTGTCGTGACGTTTTCTGATATGAAGTCCTAAACCAACGTCACTAAAAACGCAGTGACCGTTTATAACACATCAAGCTGATTAAAACCTCCAAAAACTCAATGGTGTCAAAGTACCTAATAACCTTTATTAGTGTCAACAATTAATTGCATTTTGTCTCCAGTAGGCGACCGATCTTGGCCCTTCTTGTGGCTTTTCAGCACTTAAAAATTGGCCTCAGCAATATGAGCGACTTCTGTGATTTTATTTACACAGCTACGAACTGTATCCCACATTTCTCAGTAACATTACTGACACCTGAAGTCCCTTTTCCGCTTTTATCAATGGAAAGTATAAGATACATTTACACGCAATTTTTTTCCCATTAACTTTATTTTTAAAACTTCTTTTGTCTATTTAGAAAAGTCGATGAAAAACACACTTCACCGGCGGCTGTGAAATAAATTAAGAGGACTGGTTGGATCACAAGAATATTCCTCTTAATGTGCCAAACTTAATCTTCAGAGGGAATTTATTATTTTTTCACTTGTGACCACATTGTCACGTTTGCAGTGCTTACTCTCTTTAAGCCGCATGTTATTCAAAAAATCTGCATCTTCAATGTATGTGTATACATGAGGCGCTGTATATGTGTGCTCCAGTATGCGGCAGGCGGCATAGAATTTAAATTGCTTTTCGTACGTGTAAGGCTATACAGTCAGTAGCCTTCGTAGAGCTGCCCGCTCTCTAGCTCAAACATTTTTAATTTGGTCGAACGGGCGGATGTACACAGGCTATTACAAAGTGAGATTAATTATTGAACCAAGGTGTAGCCACTGCCTGATGTCAGCGAAAAGCGGTCATTGGTTTCCATGAAAAGTCGTCCCCTTCCTCTTTATGATTTCAGCGACTTTAGAATCAAAAAGGGATATCAATTGAAAGCATATACTAGAAAAAGGTTATTCAATTGGTAACATTACTCTCGTAACGCGCCAAAATTAAAAGGCCGAAAACCATATTTACCTGAAAATCAACAGAGTAAGTACGTGTTTTTGTTTTCGCTTTTAACGTCTTCCCTGTACATTTGCCTCTCTGATTAATTTAAGGTAGTTGGAAGATACCAGCAGCATAGCCAACAGAATACTCTTGAATCCACAGACCACTTTACGTAGCTTGTGTGGCCAATTGCGTGTGCGGAGCCAGTAAGGTCGCGAGAAAGGCTGATTTTGCTATTAGGTGGAACCTTTGCATTTCAAACGCTTGTGTCTGGAATTTTGAACAGATGCATCCTTGGAGTATAGCTTAAATTAGCAACTTTATTACGTGTGACAGGAAATAATAAAATTTATTTGTTTCTCCGAGAACCAAATTTGCGTGTAGATGTATCGCATACTTTCCACTGATAAAAGCGGAAAAGGGTCTTCAGGTGTCAGTAATGTTTCTGAGAAATGTGTGATACCGTTCGTAGCTGTGTAAATAAAATCACAGAAGTCGCTCATATTGCTGAGGCCAATTTTTAAGTGAGAAGGGCCAAGATCGGTCACATACTGGAGAAAAAATGCAATTAATTGTTGACACTAATAAAGGTTATTAGGTACTTTGACGCCGTTGAGTTTTTTTGGAGGTTTTAATCAGCTTGATGTGTTATCAACGGTCACTGCGTTTTTAGTGACGTTGGTTTAGGACTTCAGATCAGAAAACATCACGACAATGGTAGAACTTTATCGTTGTTTGAATTCAAAGCTATCTTCGCAAAGTTCCTCTTTTCAAGCCTTGTTTACCTTCCATATACTAGAAGTCTGGAGTACGAAAATCGAAAAACGTGTACTGCGAAGTTCGCGATAACCTTTCGCGCCTGTCTAAAGAATCTGGCGTACCTTTTTGAAAAGTACACCCGAACGCAGGTTAAGTTCGCAAGGCAGATCACATGATCAAATTGGATTTCTGCTTTTAGCGCTCTCTACAGACTCCCCAAATACGTAAAAAAAAACGTTTATGAAGCATTTATAGAAAAGTATGTTTAATAGTTGAAATGAAGAAACAAACAAAAAAGTGTAAAATACAAGCATCGCTGACTGTATATTATATGAGCCACGAGTCAAATGTTTGCATGCCGATTATAGTCAAAAGTTCAGTCGGAATTGGGACTCTCAGTGTTTGCCGTAACATTTTATGAGCTATACTTTCGGATGCTAAACGTAAATAGAACGTATCGAAAAACAAACTCAACTAAAATGAGGAGTTGAGGTGTTCTGTGAATTAAAAAGTCTGGTATTATGATGAAGAGTCAACAAAGGGTCATTCTAGTTTTGGTAATGTTACTTTGAAAAACATCCTATTTGAGGAAACTCTAATGTTACCTTTTCCGTATTCTACTAAGCTCTTTACGAAACGTCCCTTTTTTCGCGCATTGAAAATCTTCCATGTACTACCAATTAGGAAAACGAAAATCGAAAAAACATGTGATGTAGCCAGAAAATTAAAAAGTTTGCGAGAAGTGAACAGAACATGATCAAATCAGATGCTCTCCCACGTAACTGCTCCAGCGACATTCGGCGACTTTTTAGCGCTCTTGATACTTGCAAGGATAAAAGGACGGAGAACAGTGCATTGATCGATAATTGAAACTCGTTGCATGGTCCACGAAGAGGAACACCGGATCTGTTTCTTCGCAGATATTATGATGTTGCATGTGCCGTTTGCTGCATTTTAAAGGCGATAAAACAGCGTTTCAAAGTCGATCGCTCACTGATCGACCAAGATTGCTTGGATGTTTTAAAATTCTTATCCGAATAGAGCGGAGTGTGACTGAACAAGGCATGAAGTAGTGACTGTTGATCGCAAAGTAACCTTACCACCAAGCGTCCAATGAAAAGAATGTGTGACAGGACGAATTAACAAATAGCAGTAATGTTACTTGAGTTTTGTTATGTATGGAACTTGGTTGAAGGAACTTTGCGTCGTGGAATTCATGAGGTTTGCCACTATCTATTGGACTGCTGTTTTCTGGTCGGAAACATGTTAATGGCGAGTTATTACGATTCCAATAAATCATAAAACCGTGACTTGGCAAAAAGGTCATTTTTTTTTCAGGACTTTCGGTCATGGAATCAATGCTGTGCGCCGGTGGACATTTGACCCGATTTTGGTAAGTTGTGCAATTTAACTTAAGCTTTTGCAATTACAATCTGTGTAGGTTTAATTACAAAGGCCGAAAGTAACGTATTTGCATGGTGACGATAATTTTTTCCTTCAATTTATACTTAATATGAGCCGCTAAAGTAAAAAATCGGAAAAATGCGTTCGCAATTATGTAAAGTTCTGGATAAAAAGCCGAGACAAAAAGACGGTAAATATTGTTTTCGATAGAAAATGTTGCCGTGTTGATCGTGTCAGAAAGAGTCCAGCAAATATTCACGTATTTTAATTCAATTTTAAAATCCTCCACGAAAATGGCGGGTTGCTGATGGATTTGGCGCACTTTGTACGTAATAATATTTTTCCTGTTTTCAGGAAACATTGTGTTGAGTAGGTTTTGGAAGATCACTGGAGGTTGTCAACTGAATAAATTGGGATAAAGGGGAAGAGATTTACTTCTACACTTGAAATTTCTTGTGTTATCTAATGCTACTTTGGTACCATCATGATGGAATTATGAAGCTGTCTGATCGTATGGTTCTCTTTCCTCGATGTCAAGGATCACTTGAACCAGATTTAGCCAAGTGGCAATTTCACGAAAAACTTTCGAAGCCTCTTCACAAAAATTTCGCTTTTCTGTTGGAAATACATCTCGGTTCATTGACATTCAAGAGCTCGGTGAATTTCTTTTGCCTGATTTCAAAGATTTCGCAAAATAATCGGTGCCCTTACAAGTAACATTACCTAATGGCAGTAATGTTACCACAGCGCTTGGTAGTGATTGGATTGTTTTCGGTAAGATTACTGCGGCAAAAGGTGTCTCGAAATAGTCTTATCCCATTGGTTGAGACGTGGTAATACTTAGAGTAAGACTAGTAAGCTTTTATCTCCATAATGTTTTTGTCCTCTCCATATTGATTTTGGCCTCTGTTAAATGGATCTCTTTAAAGTTCAAGCACAGAGGCAAAAAAAATCAACCTCTTACTTACTCAAACACATTTTCTTGTGAATTATGACATTGTGTTTGCTAAGACCAAGTCACAGACTTAGGAACCAATTTCTCTTTCAAAGCAGTGAAAAGTACAGTTCAATGGTGTTTGGACACACTCATATTCACTACCAATTCTCATAAAACAGTCAATTTCATAAATATTGGTGCCTTGTACCCAGTTTGGATGAAAATCTTGCAGAATTGTGCATTGAATTTTCAGCATGGGTCAAATTTCATTGTCACTCAGTTTCAATGAGAAGTGCAGACACTGAGAAATACGTATCACCCAAGACATCGAAAAAGGACCAGGGTTCACCCACACAAAAAAATCTAGTCTTACCGAGTAAATGTCAGGTGTTGTTACATGGTTTTGAAGGGCAGAATCATCTCCTAGAAATTCGTCATCGTTAGGCCAGGCATCCCAACCATCTAGATACTCCTACATAGTCAATGGCATAATATTCATTACTTTTCCTTGCTTTGATTGCTGGCAGAAATTGCAAAGGTCATAAAGAAGATAGTGAATGTTATGTAAAACAAAGAAATAGGTGTATTCATCAATGAGTACTTGGGGATAACCTGGAATAAAAATTGCCAAAACATATAGTAGGAGTTGACTCCATGACCCTCTGATTACTATTTCTTTCTGAATATATGTGAACGAGGTTGTGGGCCAAGTGGTTTGTGTGCTTGCCTTGAGATCCAGGGATCCTGGATTCAAGACTTGTTCTGAACAATAATTGTTGCTCAAATTTGATTCTGGTAGTCCCTGGATCAACTTCTTGGCTGCACCTTAAATAAGCCAACAGGTTTGGCTTGTTAGGATTCGTAACAGTCGTTGTTCTGTTCTTTCACTGATTGTATTTCATTGGCTCTGAAAAGGCCACATATCTGGGGAGTGGTCTACTAGATACGTACAGTATACAAGCATTATACATCAGCATTAAGTCATCAATTTGATTTTCTCACAGCCTGACCATCACAAAATGCAGAACATGTACATGGGTTTCAGATCTACACAAATGATTACAGATTTGTTTTACCTGTGTGTTGCTCATAAACGGATCAACCGGAACATTCCTATCGAGACAAAAACAGCAACAACATACTTAAGTACCCATCCAAGACAAAGTTACATGCACAGACTACCTGCAAATAATGTAACATCCATGGCTAATAGGGGTAGGTATGTTTAGGACATATTAGTTGCCAATCCTTAACTACTGACAATGTCCAACTTTCAGCCATTATTTTTTGGTTATAAAGGAATTGCCAACAAAATAAAAAAAAGAATTGAAAACTATTTATTTTTGTTTGTCATAACACAGCAAAGTTGGTGGGCTCGCCAAAACTTTTCTCAGGAGCTTAGTTGCATTTGCATGCGAAATGTTGCACTTTTGTTAAATTGTTTCCTGTGTTCAAAGAAGACAAAATTTGCTACCATTCACTTGTCTTTAATACGATCTATCACTTTAAACATTTTAAAGCAGAAGGTATCAAGCATTTGAAGAATTTCTTGAAAAAGAAGGTTTCTTTGGGCATTCAAATGGTTTGATATGTTGGTAAGAGTTTTGTGGGTTCAACTCTCCAACTCTGTTGTTTCTGTCAGCAAATTTCTACCCTAGTGTGCTTTGCCAGTATTCAAGTGGCCCCACTGTAGATACCTCAACACACAAATAATATTGAAGAATATTATCTCTTACATAGTACACATGCTGTGATTGGCTAAATTAGTTGGCCACATTCCACAGTAATGTCCTTCGGTATGGCCTGATAAATTTGAAATTTTGGAAAAAAATTCTCTAGTAAACTTTTTTGTGGTTTCTGATACGTAACCTTGTAAAACTGTTTGGATCTTGCAAGTAAATATAACAATTTCAAACAGCCCGGATGATTTCTGTTTTTGGGTTTTGACTTGGCAATCTTTGTGGCAGTTGAACCTTCCCCTTGACTTCAACTAGTTTCCTTTCCTGCATGCCTGATTATCACAGCTCTACACATAATACACATCTTCACCCATTGACCCCTGAGAGTGACACTTAACAGATTTTACTCTGTCCAACGCCAAAAGATTTTACTTGTCAACGGGGGATGTCCCAGGTGTGAATGGGTTAATATCCTCGTTTTCTTGGTCAGTATTGTAAAATTACAGATACTTGACTGTTTTTTCCCAGTGATTTACGGCCCCTGAAACCGTAATTTTACAGTATGGACCTTGAATGCGGTTAGTAAGAGGTATGTATTTATTTTTTGTTGTTATTTGCCATGTAGCGACTGTTTTGATCTTGACATCTGATACTAGTCTAAGTACATTAACAGTTCACCTAAAGTGACTGAAAGGCTTATGTTTCAAGAAGAAAACCACCTAATTGAAAGTGTCTTTTACATGCTAAATAAAAGCCACTATTTTTGATCTACTCAATCAACCAAGGCCCAAGTTGACTTCTGAGAAGGTCTTATCTGATAAAGCTCTTTGATAGACTTCCCCTCAAAGCCAGCGATGTGGTGTTTTACAGGTTCCGCAAGGCTGTTATAGCCGAGGAGTGGGTTGTGAGGCTGGGCTCTTCCTTTCCCATGGACCTTGCCAGGGACACCAAGAGGGGGACACTGCCGTATGGGCAGCCCAGCGTCTCCTTATCTTCCCACCCAGGCCTTAGGGAACGCGTCCAAATATTGGCATCGGGTCACGCTGATGCCCATCAATCAGGTGCCAATTTTTTCAGATTCTGTTTTCAATCGCTACCGATATTATCAGTACCAAATGAAACGGAATCAGCAACGGATCAAAATTCTTCATCGGGCCCAATTAACAGAAGTCATCAAATCTTGACCTACATCTGTCAGTGTTTACCAAAGGGTTAAAATCGTCGACCACGCTACGTTACTGAGAAAAATTATATCAGGCAATGTTTATGTCAACAAAAGCAAAGCGTGAATGATTGAGTTTTCTATGCACAAACAGGCAGGGTAAGACCAACTGTTTATCGCCATATTGTATCTTGTCTTTCTAAAATGTGTATTGTTTCAAAGAAAAATTAGCGACAAATGCCTTCATTCGAATTATTCAACAATGCTGAAGACAGAAGAGCATCTCTAAGCGAAAATAAGCACACTGAATGCATTTACAACCTTTGAATTCAAAACCTGTGATTGAAAAATCCTTGCTGGAGGAATTTTAAAATGCTTTAGCCACGAAAATAGGGGACAGAACACTGTCAGATCAGGCATTCATGACATTGCGTGTTTATTATTGTCAGTGGATATATTTAAGCAAGAGAACTTGAACCGGCTAGAATCGGGCAAGTTGTTTATTTTGTTGTAAACAGTTCTCTTGTTGAGTCAAACTCACTGGACCTTTCATTGTTACGTTCATCGCACATTCGGTTGATGTTCTGAATTTTTAAAGAAACAACTAATTTTTTGCTCTTTTCTGAAACGAGATAAAACAAAGCTTTCTGTAATTTCGATCCATCACCAGCACATGCCAACAAAACAGTTGCATGATTCTTCTCATTTCCCTTCGTGACAATCTTCTCTGCGGTGTAAACTTTATGTTGATCGTTCAGTTTGGCGGCATGTCGAAGTTCAGTGGCGCGTTGTCCATATTTACAATAACATGTAGTGGGTAGTTGTGATCTTTAGAAAGTTTTGTAATATAACTGTGAAATCGGATGATCTTCAGCGAAATTAACAATGCATAACTTATTAGGCAGGCATTGTAAACTCCGTTGAGTTTCGTGGCCATTTTGATGTTTCAATTAATCACTCAAAAGTGAAGGCTACGTTGATCAGTTGTTCATTTAAACAGGAAGGTTTATTTATCAGTGGATACAAATTTTTAACTCTTTGTTAAGCCTTTCACTTTTTAATCAAAAACCAATGTGTCTTTGTTTTATACAAGCTAATGAGGGACGCGCGTCTAAAACAAAGGATTCCGTGTAAAATACGCATCTCAATTTTCGGAGCTGTTTTAGTGGGAAAAAAAGTGCATATTATACACGGCTAAATACGGAAATTATTTTACTATGGAGAACAAAGCAAGTTTTAAAGACTGTTTTGTTGAGGGAAATGACTCTTTCATTTACATTTGGTTTCGTGACACGTTTGCAGAATCAACATATCCTTATCAGATATATGTGATACCCCATTATCCACATCAATCACATCAATCTGGCTCCAATTGAATTGGCAAAGTTTTTATCACTATGGGAAACGGTACCTAGTGCCTACAGATCGGTACCGACTCCGATCTATCGGAAAATTGATCGGGCCATTTGAGTTGGTCGGGTTCCCTACTGATATTTGGACACGTTCCCTTAGCGCAAACTGGAGAGGGCACTCCAGTGGTGTCGCAAGACTCCGGCACAACACGTGACGAGGCAGTTTACCGGTTCTAAGCTCTGACTGATTGGCATAAGAAGGAGCACCAGGGGTCTTGTCCGACGGTGGGAGAAGCCCTCGCAGCTTCATTGGGTGGCTACCGCCTGCCTTAAACTGGGCAGCCCCCAGCCAGTAAGGTGGCACGACTCAACATCAATGTTGCCTGTCTCCAGGAAACCCAGTTGGTCGACAGTGGGTCACTACAAGAGACTACACCTTCTTCTGGCAAGGCCTGTCCCAGGAAGAGCCGAGGCAGTACGGCGTAGGTTTTGCCATGAGGAACTCACTGATTGCCACCACAGAAACCCCCTCTGGAGGGTCATCCAGAATTCTTGCCCTTCACATGAAAACATCAGCTGGCTATATCCGCCGTCATATCCGAATACGCTCTGACTCTGACCTCCACCCCAGAAGCCAAGGATCAATTAGACGAGGCTCTGCAGGAAACACTATCCGGAATCCCAAGTTCCGAGGGCATATATTTGCTAGGTGATTTCAACGCTCACGTTGGGACCGACTGGCAAGCGTGGCCTCCCTGCCTCTGCCCCTTCGGCGTCTGCAAGATGAATGAGAACGGGCAGAGGTTGCTCAAACTCTGCTGTCACCATGGCCTCTACATCACCAACAGCTACTTTAAGTGTAAGGAGCTGCACAAAGTGTCTTGGAGACACCCTTGGTCACATCACTAGGAGAGCAGACCTCAGCAGTGTCCTCCACACAAGAAGCTATCACAGCACTGTGACACGGACCACTTGGCAATTGCAAGCAAGGTCAGGCTAAAGCCCAAAAAGATCCACCACGCCAAGATCAAGGGTCGCCCCCGCATCAACACCTGTGGCACTTCCAACGCCGTTAAGGCTCAGAGCTTTGCTGACAGCCTCCAGGAGAAACTTGCTGCACAACCAACAACCAGCAACCCAGATGCCAAATGGTCTCATCTACGTGATACCATCTACGACTCGGCCATGGCTGCATTTGGCAAGAAAGAACACAAGAATGCTGACTGGTTCGAGGCTTGCTGGGAAGAAATGCAGCCAGTCACGGAGGCCAAGAGGAAAGCGATGCTGGCTCACAAGCAGGACCCTTCCCCAAGCACACACGACAACCTTCGAGAAGCTAGGAGCAAGGCCCAGCAGACCGCCTGCCGTTGCGCCAAAGAGTACTGGCAGAACCTATGCGGGATGTATAAGGGCATCAAAACTGCCACCAGCCCTACGAGTGCCAAAACAGCCCCACTCAAATCAAAGACTGGCTCAGAGCATGTAGCTGCAGCGTTGGGTGGAGTATCATCTCAAGCTCTACTCAACCCAGAACATCGTCACAGACACTGCCCTCAATGCCCTGCCTGGGTTGCCAGTCATAGAGGAGCTTGACAACACACCAACATTGGAAGAGCTCAGCATAGCGATCAACGGTCTCACCTGTGGCAACGCACCGGGGAAGGAGGGTATCCCGCCGGACGTTTTGAAGCATGGGAAGCAAACCATCCTGCAACCACTTCATGAGCTCCTCTGTCTGTGCTGGGAGCAAGGTCACATACCCCAAGACATGAGAGATGCCAACATAGTCACCCTGTACAAGAACAAGGGTGACCATAGTGATTGCAACAACTATAGCGGTATCTCTCTTCTGAGCATCGTTGGCAAAGTCTTCGCTCGGGTCACCTTGACCCGCCTGCAGAATCTTGCTTCGCGAGTCTACCCCAGTGTGGCTTCAGAGCCAGGAGGTCCACAGTGTCAGCTGCAGGAGAAGTGTAGAGAGCAACAGCAGTCATTGTTCTTCGCCTTTGTGGACCTCACCAAACCTTTTGACTTGGTGAGCAGAAGCGGGCTCTTCAAGATCCTCCAGAAGATTGGTTGCCCTCCAAAGCTGCTGGCCATCATCACCTCCTTTCCAGTCAGCAGTGGAGTAAAGCATGGCTGTGTCCTTGCTCCAACCCTGTTCGGGGTTTTCTTCTCGATGCTACTCCAGTATGCCTTTGTAATAGAAGGTTGTTGTAGAAGGTCTACATCCGGACGAGGTCAGACGGTAAACTCTTCAACATCGCCAGACTCCGTGCCAAAACCAAAGCTTACATGGTGCTCATACGGGAGCTGCTGTTTGCAGATGACGCTGCTTTAACATCCCACAGTGAGGAGGGCCTCCAACATCTGGTAGACAAGCTGTCCCACGCCCGCAAGGAGTTTGGGCTAACGATCAGCCTCAGGTGGACCAACATCCTCGCGCAAGGTGCTGAGTCGCCCCCAGTCATCACCATCAACAACACAAAGCTGGAGGTTGTGGACACCTTCACCTACTTGGGCTCCACCGTGTCAAGCTCGACTTCACTTAATGCTGAGATCAGCTTCAGGATTGCCAAAGCAGCTGCTGTCATGGCTAAACTCAACAAGTGAGTGTGGGGCAATGACCTGTTGAGCGAAAGAACCAAGATGTGCGTCTACCAAGCTTGTGTCCTGTCTACTCTCCTTTATGGCAGCGAGTCGTGGACGACTATGCCAGACAAGAGTGGAGACTCAACAGATTCCACCCCTGCTGCCTTCTACGCCTGCTGCAAATTAGGTGGCAGGACAGAGTCACCAACACAAAGGTCCTGGAACGCGCTGCCTCACTGAGCATACCATCGCTGCTCATTCAGTGATGCCTTCAATGGTTCGGCCAAGCACATCGCATGGACCCTGACCGCCTACCAAGAGAAATCCTTTATGAAGAACTGCAGGAAGGCGTCCGTCCCGTGGGTCAACCGCTCCTGCTGACTTGCGATCTGCACTAATCGACACCAGTGCATGGGAGGACATCCCCAAACACCGAGATACATGGCGGCAAAGTGTCAAAGCCGTGGTATCAAAGTCGTAAGCGAATGCTCCAGGTGACATGTAAGAGAGTGGTGAGAAAAGAACACACAGCCTCTGCACGCAATTCCAGATATGCGAACTCTCATCGCTGAGTTAGAAAGTATCTTGAATGGTCGTCCTCTGACTCCAAGTAGTGATAGTCCAACAGTGAAAGTCCATTTCTGTTACTCCTCAAACCAAATTCCAACATTCCAGCAGGAGTTTTTTTCTAAAGACAACTTGTATTGTAGACACTGACGGAGACAAGTCCAATATCTAGCAAACATATTTTGGCTGAGCACACGCTTTTGCCTACTACGACAATCACAAAATTATGTAATGCTAAACAAGTGCTTAAAACAAGTCAGGTAAACACTGCATAAAAACTGGAAACACATTGTTACAGTTGCGTTACTATTTTTGTGTGACATCACTTGATTTCTTTGGGTTTTTGTTTGCGGGTAAAGTGGGTGTTGTGTTTCAGTTTCTCGCACGCCCTTTTATTAGTCGTCAGCACGTGGAATTGTGTGCAAGTTGTTCTTTGGTTTCGTTCTTTTCAAGCCATCGGCGTAGTGGAATTGATATGTGAGTGATACTTTTCTTTGGTTTATCTTTATATTAATTTCATGGCACTCTCTTAAGACAGTTGTACACCACTTCTTCGTATCGATAACGGTTTGGTATTGATTTGGTTATGTTTGTTGCCTAAGTTGTATTCATATGGTTTGTCGCTTTAATTAAGCTCTAGTTATATCGATCGAGGTAATCAATTCTGATTTGCGTGTTTTCTTTCCCATGCCAAAAATATAGCAAGTTACGATCTTAAGTTTCTAAAGCATTTATTACAGTGTTTAAGTTTAGTATGTATTTGTATTATTTTCAGTTTACTAGTCAATACCAATAAATGTATGGAAAATTAGTTCCTGGTTCTGGTACACACATGAAAGAAAAATACAAATCATATGCATCACTCAATCTACAAAAAAAAAAAGAAGAACAAGTGTTTCTTGTATCAAAAATTAAAAAAGGAAAATGATCTTAATCAAGAATAGTTGAAAGGCTTTCTTTTTAAAAAGATTTGCAGCGGGCAGAAATAAAGCGTCAATTTTCACATTACTTTGTTGTGCACTTTTGCTGTTCTGTCAGAATCGTTTTTTTCTACTTTTTACTCTTGGGTAAATAGAGAATTGCAAGGGCAAATGTAACGTTACATGTTTGCATTGTGCATTTTGGTTTTTGCTTCTTATTGTTCCGAACGTTTGAAACTAGCTTTTTAAACGTCCAAAAGCTTTACATTTTTAAACTTTTTGTTCATTCACATCATCCTAATTGTTCATTGTTTCGATTGTTCATAACATTTCAATCGTTCAAAGTAAATGTACTGTCTCCATGTTGCTGAATTTATAACTTCTGACGATCAAGTTACGGTTGATATACATGTACGCAAACTGATCTTATCGCCCATGAAGTCGATCTTTCCACCTTAAGAAAGCTTATATAATAAAGTCTAATTTACAATTTTGACGCAGTTTTGTTTCCTTCTTCATGGTTCATACAGAATTTTAAGGGGAAAAAAATCAACTGGCATCTATATTTACATCCAAAATCATTCAAATTCAGAGCAATTCGATGTACATTTCCTACAAAACCTAAATAAATGGTGCATATGGATGGAGGGAGGTTTCACTTCTTGCAATAATTTAACCCTTTCCTTGTTTTTTTTGATAAATGAATTATTCTAGTCGCACCTATCAACAAAAGTACCTTCATGACCACGCAGAAAATTGTCGCTTAACTTCGCTTTCAAAGTGTCCTGTTCACAAAAGATTTTTTTAAAACAAAGATTATTTTATTCAAGGAGCTTTCAAAAATAATATATTAAATGACTACTGTGGAAAATTCAAGGAATTTTTCAAGGTTATCTTTTTCTTTTTTCATTTCAAGGACTTGGGTTTTCTCAACTAAATATATTGTATGGATATATCACTTGTTTCTTATTTCACACATCCTTGGTTAATTGTTTTAGAAATTCAACACTCGCTCTTTCCAACCCAACAACTTCATTCCTTCGGTCACAAATTTTTTCATGAAGCAAGGTAGACGTTGTTTTGGCATCTTCAAAGCAACAAACTACCCTTGACCATTATGTGTGTTGTAACTGGTTGATTTTGATATGGAGCTGTCAAGTGTCCGCACTTTGAAGTTAAAAAAATGTAATTTCTGACGTTTGAATGGCATGAATGAATTAGTCAGAAAATATTCTGTCGGCACGATTTTGAGGTTCGCGGTAGTTGGTATTTAGGGCATTGGCTGGAGATTTGAATCATTCTAGGTCAGTTAGTCGTCCTCTTCGCTCATTTTTCATTAGTCTTTATTTAATCATGGCGGTTCCCACTGAAGTGCGGGAATTTATCAGCAGTGCGCTCGCTGAAAACAACAGGTCCTTGTTGGGGCAGATTTCCAAATTAGTAGCTGATTCGGCTGAGAGTGTTGAGCGTTCTAGTGTGGAAGCTGCTGATGAGCAGTTGCATGAAATTAAAAAGCTTCGTAGAGAGGAACCGAAATCTTTTAAGCATAAAGGAAACAAAGTTCAGTACAAATTCAATTCAAAGCTCCAGGATACCTTGGTTGAAGCTAAGTCCCACCTAGAAGCCAATGCAGTTGACAAAGCTAAAGCCTCTCTGTCAGAAGGTATGTCTATGGTGACTGATAGGCAAAAGCTTATCCTTTTAGCAGAAAAGTCCGAGTTCGGTTGGAAGACCATTCAAGAATACACCCAGCATGAGCTTGCTGATAGTGAAGCGGATGGCACGAAGATTCGCAGGGCAGAAGAAAGAGCTGAGAAGGCTTTAAAGTCCGCAGCTACTAAGAAGTCTGCAAAACGGCGTCCTTTTCTTTGCTCTTACCGTTCTCAGTTTTGCTCCCAGGATTATGGAGGTTCTTCTGCGTTTACTGCTACGCGTAACCAGAGTGATCGGCATTCCTTTCCTCGTTCATCGTTCGATGATGGAGCTGGTGCAGGATCTTCGTTGGAGGCTGCCAAATCCAATAGTTTTCTGGTTCGTTCTGATCTTTCGCTTTGCGGTTTTGAAATTAATCATGAGAAGTCCAAATGGGAGCCCGTGAATAAATTTTCATGGATTGGCTACGATATTGACACTCACACCAGTCATATTTTCGCTAGTGGTGCCAGAATTGAAAAGCTTTGTTCCGATCTTGATGGTATTTGTGCCAAATTAGAGTTGTCTGCTTTTATTCATGTGAAGGAAATTGCATCTATTGTTGGTCAAATTATTTCAATGGCTTCAAGCTGCCAGAATGTTTCTCAAATTATGATGAGGTATTTGCACCACATTATTAACTCTCGTAGTTCGTGGAATTCCGTTGTTTTCGTCCATGATCAAGGAATAGAGGAGCTTGACTTTTGGAGGGGCAATTTAAGAGTTTAATGGCATCCTTTTTTGGCTGGTTATGTTCATTCCTTGCAAGGTGCTGTTTTCAGATGCTCCTTCGACGGGCTGCGGCACTTTTATTCAAGGTTCCAGTTTAGTTTGTCACAGAAACTGGTCCACAGAAGAGTCTCAAAAGTCTTACACCTGGAGGGAGCTTTTTGCAATTAAGTTTGCCCTTAATGCTTTTGATAGTCTATTGGTGGGTCAGAGAGTTCGCTGTTTCACTGATAACCAGAATGTTGTTAGAATTGTTCAGGGCGGTAGTATGGTTAGAGTTACATGACATTGCCTTGGATGTTTTCCTTCTTACCGGCTGCCGCGTGAGCAGAATTCACAGGCGGATTTGTAAGCAAGATTATTGATTTTAATGACTACTCTGTTAATGACAAAATTTTCCGTCGCCTTGATGAGCTCTGGGGCCCACATTCTGTTGACAGATTTGCCCGCAGTTATAATTCCAAGTTGCTCAGGTTTAACTCCAGATTTCTGAAGCCAAGTACGGAAGCTGTTGATGCTTTTTCGCAGGACTGGTCCACTGAGAATAATTGGCTTGTTCCACCAACTGTACTAATCGGCAGATCATTAAGTCAATTGCGTGATTGTAAGGCAATAGGGACCTTAATCTTTCCTATGTGGAAGTCAGCGCAATTTTGGCCGCTTTTATGTGATGATGGCGTTCACTTGAATTCATTGTAAGAGAGTGGTTTTTTCTTCCTGACAGACCAGATCTATTTGTTAGGGGCAGGGCCAAGAATACTTTGTTTGGTACCAAATCACTCAAGTCCCAGTGTCTTGCACTTCGTATTGACTTTGCTGAGTACGTTCGTGTTTCCAAAGTTGGTTTTTGCACAACCCCCACGGGGTGGTGTTCTCTTTGTCGCTCGTAGAAGCTTCTTTGATGTATGTAATACTGCTAGTTTCCGGTTTTAGTGTTATTTATTGCTTTTCTTTCTGTTTGTGTTCATCCCCGTTGGTGTCGCACTTGCAGTGTATTGTTATTAGAGGCGTAAGCCACGCAGTGCCTATTAAGTTTCTTTGTGCACACCCTCCAGTGGTGTGGCACTTGCAGTGTATTGTTATCTGTATTTGTTAGTCCCCCGGTGGCTATTCAGTTTATTTGTGCACACCCCCCGGTGCTGTGGCACTTGCAGCGTGTTGTTGTCTGAATTGTTAGGCTCCTTGGTGGCTATTTAGTTTTTTTGTGCACACCCCCCGGCGGTGTGGCACTTGCAGTGTATTGTTATCTGTATTTGATAGCCCCCCGGTGGCTCTTCAGTTTATTTGTGCACACCCCCCGGTGGTGTGGCACTTGCAGCGTATTGTCTGAATTGTTAGCCCCCCGGTGGCTATTTAGTTCACTTGTCCACGCCCCCCGGCGGTGTGACACTTGCAGTGTATTGTTATCCGACTTGTTAGCCCTCTCATGGCTATTGAGTTTATTTGTGCACACCATCCAGCGGTGTGGCACTTGCAGAGTAGTATTATCAGTATTGTTAGCCCCCCGGTGGCTATTGAGTCTCTTTGTGCATGTCCCCCGGCAGTGTGGCTCTTGCGGAGTACTGTTTTCAGAATTGTTGGCTATTGAGTTTATTTGTGCACGCCCCCAGCGGTGTGGCACTTGCAGAGTATTGTTATCAGAACTGTTAGCCCCCAAGTGACTTTTTAGTCTCTTTTGCACAGCCCCTGTGGTGTGGTATGTTTCAATATCATGTTTGTATTGTGGCACGTTCTTGTGTATTTTTGGATGTGATTGCTATGTCAGCCCCCGGTGCCATTTAGAATTTTTGTTTGCCCTCCTTGGTGCTGTGGCATGTTTTCGGCATGCATTGTTATTGTTTTTTCCGTTCTTTTTTCCTGTTTCTTTTCAGATGTTTTCAGTTCAGGTATCTGGTCTTCGTTTGCTGAGCTGTCCGATCCATCTTTAAAGGAATTGGCTACCAGGTTGAAGTCTACTGTTCTCGCATCG
>NC_090884.1:51858830-51866330 GCF_036669925.1 Montipora capricornis
AATTTTGCCATTGGGAACTTAGTCTTGGCCGTAGATGAGAAAGTGCATTGAAGCCAGTGGCCTTTAGGCAGGATCATCCAAGAGCATAAAGAAAGAGATGGTCTGGTAAGATTTGTTAGCACTGTGACAAGGTCAACTACTTTAACGAGGCCAATAACGAAGCTATGTTTCCAAGAACAAGACTACCACAATAGTTATGTTGGATATTATAAACATCCTCTGCAAAATCAGGGAAATGTAATTACAAGTATTTCAGACATAAACATTGAACTTTGCATGATAAACTTGCACCTATGAGACTGTTTGTTACTTTGTTTTAAGCGAACTTAGCCTTCTAAGTTCAGGGGCCAGAATGTAGCACCAATACATAACTTCAAGATATAGAAGTAAACTCTGAATACATAGTTCTTTCCCTGGAGAGTTCTGTATGTGTACGAACTGTTACCGTTCATCGAGCTTTGGTTTTTTATTCATCACAGTTATGTAAGTATATTCCTCTTGCTCTTTTGCACATTTTGATTGCTATTAGGTCACATACATAATAATAAATAATAATTTCTGTTTCTTTTCAGTTGAATCCCACACGCTTATGTACCGGCACTAATTTAAGTCATTTAATACAGAATAAAGTATTTTACAGTGGTGAATTCAATCTGTGGCAGGAGATTGTTGTTTTTGTTTCTGTAGCGGCTTGGACTGTCTACACATACTAAATCCACTTTACAACAGCTTATGGTAGACTTCTGTTACTGTGCCAATTGCAGCTTCGTTGTTTCAGACAAGACAAGGGACACTAGAAAGTCTAGCAAGATGGTATTATGAAGGCAGCACTTAATCTTAATCTAAATCCTCAAAATAAAATGAATGTCTGATCTGATTTCTCCTTTGCAGTGTTCTCACCAGGATTTAGTCTTAGGGAGTTCCAGGGTCCCCTTTCCTGAAAAATAGGGGCCATGTACATGTAGGGGCTTAAGCAAGACAAAGTTACTTGCCCTCCATGACTAACAGGGCTCGAGACTAACTTTTTAGCTCACTAGCCTAGAGGCTAGTATCAGGTCTGATTTCACTAGCCAAGTCTAAATTTGCACTTGTCTAGTCAGTCTTATCATGCGCAGTTTCATTCATTTGTAAAAACTATTACAAAAAAAATTCCACATTCGAAAACACAACTCGCGCTTTTAGTAAATATTCTCATATCCATCCTCACAACAGTGGCGCAAATATGCTGGAGTGTACTGCTCAAAACGCAGAATAAAGTAAATTAAGAAATAAACGGTACATTAAACTAATCTGCTCGTTTGGAAGTCTGTTCCTTTGATTAGAGCTATTTGCGACTGAAATGTTAACCTGAAAGCGCCGTTTTACGCATGAAGCACAAAAGCAGCTGGAAAATAATATCTTAAATAAGATATAAAGGAAATTGGAAAGGACAGACTTGCCCTCATATAAGATCTTTTTAATAGTTTCAAACAGCAGTCCGTGCATTTTATGCTTGAATGGTTTTCGGAGTCAATTACTATTCAGCGGCCACAGTGCTCGCGAGCAAGCTTTCTCTCCTTTTATGTAAGATTCACCATTCCTAGTAAAAGAGATCAGTTGCTCCATATTATCTCTTTCTTTTTTAATTTGAAATAATTTATATTTGGATTTAATTTCTAAACAAGTACGTGACCTCTTTCCACATACATGTACCAACCTCGCAACCAGTCGCAAACCAGTCGCAAACAGTTTGCGTTGGCTCGATTGCAAACACTCACCTTTTGCGTTTGTGTTTGCAATCCTGTTTTCCATATGCATGACTGCTTTACGCAACTTGATCTCATGACATCGTAAGAAAAGGGCGCAAAAATAAAAGCAGAATCAATTTTTGCGTCATGATCAACTTCCTATTATGTCGGAGTTGTTGCAAAGATGGAGGCAGAGAGGAAGTGTCGAGAGACGCACCGATATTCATTAGATTCACACTGTTTTGAGGAGTATCCTCATTGCCACAATCATACTCAGACGCCACTTTCATTACTTATACTTGCCTAGCTCTAATTCATCAAAACGTATCACGTGCACAAAAATATCGTCGACTGATCGCAAACAATCAGAAACAGTTTAAGATTCTGTTTCCATATCGTTGTTTCCTTGCTTTTGCATTGCTACTCGTCGCCAACAAGACGGAACGATAGAAATGTTTTTATCTCTTGCGTCTTGTTTGCAATCATCGGCGATTGGTCAGGGATGGACGTAAAAGGTGTTTCCATTTTCACAAACTGTTTGTGATCAAGCTCTTGGAAGGAGCTTGCGATTGTTTGCAACAGAGTTACACGCATATGGAAACAGCAGTCGAGAGGTTCCACGTGATTTCACATGTGATTAATCATTTGTAATGTGGCCTGGGGAAACTGAAATCCACATTGGTGTCCTCTTCAGTTTTTTTTTTCAACGTATCATTTTCTAAGGCAGTAAATTCCAAAGAATCCTCTCACATTTTCGGCTGTTAGTTTCTATTCTCTCCTTTTGCCTTATCCATGAGACATAATTTTCATTTTTGTTTTCATCCAGAACTCCACTGCTTCACAATATTTACTAGCCCCAATGGCTAGTGGAAGCTCAAAATCTACTAGCCAAAACTGAAATTTCACTAGCCTTTGAATACTTTGATAAGTTGTCATCATTTAGTTGAAGGCAAAGAGCTGGAATACTCGCTGGAACCATTAAAGGGCTGCCAACTTTAATACTCTAAAAGTCTGTTTCGCTCATAGCATCCTTGTGCTCCCAAGTGGGCGCATTTGCATCGATTTTAATGCCCCATTTCTATTTGGCACGCCCTGGTTAGAACACTGCCTTTGAACAAGTTGTGTGGCTCCTACGTGAGTCACTTGGTTAAATAAATTTCTTTTTTCAGTCATTCAAAATGACCCCTTCATCTTAGTCCAGCTTCAGCAGAAGCCACCACCACCTAAAAGTAGCCCAGTGCACAACCAACTGAGCTAACTGGTCAGTAGATGAACCGTGACAGTAAAAGATGTCACATTTATGCAGTTATCAGGGTAGTCAATAAGGGCTGGTAGCCAGCCGAAACTGCCGGCTAATAAGTCATCTTCAGCTGGCTAATTTCATCTCACTCTACCACCAATCAAAATGAAAAATCTTACACATGTTAAATCATCATCGAAGAAACTTTTAAAACATTCTTCTCCCCGTTTTGAGTGGAATTGATGGCATACTTTACAAAGAATGACCAAGAGAAATCACCACAAAATTGCTCGTGCTTGATCATTTGTGTGAATAGTGTGGAACGCCTAGAACAATTTACCAAATACTTCCCCGTTGTGCACTTAATATCACAAAACGTGACGTCCGAGAAAGAATGTTTTTGTGCCAAGCTCACTTTCATGGCCGCCTACTTTTAATTACAAGCCTTCTACTGTACTTTCAAATTTATTGACAGCCCTCTGTTATGTTCAGTGTGTACAGTGTATGCTATTATTCATATTGCTATTGTTATTATTATCGTTATTATTATTATTATTATTATTATTATTATTATTATTATTATTGTTATTATTATTATGATTATCATTATTATTATTACTTAATGCTATTTTTCTCAGAGTGCATATTACACGATTTATGAGTAAATTTATAGAATCAGGGACAGGGAAGGATATTTCGGGTTCTAGTTCTAACATTTCTGATTTTTTTAAATATTATCATTGTAGAGTTATAGGTACTGCAGGGCTTGAAATTAACTTTTTTGCTCAGGTGCCAGCTGGCGACTAATGGGGAAAATTTGGTCGCCAGGTCATAAATTTTGGTTGCCAACTTTGCATGAAAGGAAAGTCAATCATTAAAAAGCACAAAAAAAGCATGAGGAAAGATCTCTAAAGCCATTGGTGTTTTCGGCTTTGTCTTTAGTTTGGTGATGGTGTTTTTTAAGGTTATTTGAAATGGAGCAAAGCACAGTCCGTGTTTTTCATTTAGCAAGGCAAACATGGGTCCTTTATCCTTGCTTTTCACCTCTTCAAAACGTAGTTCTTCATTCTCTAACAGCTTGCGTGGCAAGTAACTTATCTTTATCGCAAGTAAACGCGATACTAGCCCCAAAACAACCACAATGCTCGTACCAGTCTCCGACTGAGATAAAATAAAAGGAGCAGCTCATATACGGTTTCAGTAGCCTCTAGAATCCGAGGAACTTGGTTTCTTAATGTACTTTTCTACTGATATTTATCCCCATTTATTAATCACCTTGTGCAGTCAATTTTGCAGGTGTTCGTTTTCTAACAGAGGGGATACGTTCTCCAACCCACTTAACGGGGTACAGGTTGCTTTTTGAATGTTCCATGCAAATTTTAAATTTGCGACGTCCAGGTTCATTATCAATATATTATCAATATCAAGCTAGTTCTGAGGAGGTCTTTCGCTAACATGGCTAAATCTAAGTTTTCAGCATTCACAACTGACGATGGATTTAAATTTTGAATTAACCTTCTTGCTGAATCTTCGTCTTCCGGGCCAAAAATTCACGTAACCGGCAAGAAGCATATGGTGTTTAAGTGCGCCCACGATCCCATAACAATATGGCGCCTAGTAAACAGGATGATCGAAGTATCAAAGTGATTTTCTTGTAGTATTTATACATTATTTTAATGGTGAAAGAAAGGTGAGTCATGTTCTAGCTACCAGTTTCGAACGATTTCATCATATAAAGATTCAAATACAAAAGTTGTCTACTGGTTATGCTGAGTTATCAGACTAAACGTGATTTGCCAGCTGGCGACCAGTTCTGAAAATTTAGTCACCAGCACTCAATTTTTGGTCGCATGGCAACCAGTGAGTCGCAATTTCAAGCCCTGTACTGTAGGATTAGCAAGAACTCCTTCTCTTTAAAATAAGTAACATGTACCTGCCAGAGTGTTGGTTCCAAAATTGGTCTTGTCGTCCTTTTGGAGAACTTTGGTCTCCTGAAATCAAATACCAATACTCTATGACCATTTTTAACAACACCTAGAGCTAGAAAATTATCACAGTCGAACTTAGTAAGCTGTAATTGCCAAAGCATTCTAAAATTAATGAATGCTTCAAATACATTTCATTTATTGCACATCTCTAACCGGGGAGTGGGGAGAAGTCTGTCAAAATTTTAATGATTTGATGCATTCTGTTGAACATGGTTTGAGCATTTTAAAGCCTAACAACGATATTATCAATGAACATTAGTAATCTTAATATTATTAAATTTACGAATAAGGAGCGATTTTTCTATGTTAGCTACATGGCCCGACACCTTCACCAGTGTATTGTTGATCATAAGCACTCGAAAACACTTTTTGGAAGCCCATAGGGGTTTAGGTTTCCTCAAAGAGAGCCAATTCCATATTCTACAAAAGTGCCAAAGAAAGTTTGACTGCCTTGCGTACAAGATGCTCTTCAAAAAAGAACGGGATCCAAAACACCCAGGCTGATAATGACATTAGCTGAATGTCAAAACGTTGTCTCTTTTTTAACTTTCTTAATGTGCTATTAAAAAATATTTTATCGCCGTTGTTTGTCATCATATCATTAAATTATTCCTCAAAGACATAACCAAAAAATGTCTCAAAAGAAAATTGAACAGTATAATCATTAACCACAAGTTTAATCATTCATCCTTAAATGATACAGAGTAACACAAAAACAAATCAATTACCGGTAACTTTTTATCCACATGAGGGTAAAGTTCCTTGTAAACAAGTTTAAATCTTATTAAATTTGTATTCTTTACAAATAATAAATAAGACCTAAGCTTATTTAACTTTGCATCTGATCCTAAATAACCCGATTGTTTTTTTAGTGTAACCTTAAAGCAAACATGCATTTATTTAACAGGTGAACGATGATGTCTGTTCCATTTAGTATGATAAGCTTCCAGGTTGTTGCTTGAGAAATAGCTTACCGGAAGTAAAATTGTTCTTCAATTCCTGTGTAACCATACCACTAAACACTTGCTTAACAAACAAAAGTTGGGCCGGCTAAAAATTTCTAAAATGATCTAAAATGCCTTTCCGATATCTATTCAGTTCATCTTCTCGACCGTGAAGTGGAAAATGTTGATCACGATTGTGGTTCAAACCAGTCGACTGACCGGCCTCTGAACAGGTTAAATTCCGAAAATTCAACCCCAACTCTATCTGGCGTCAAAGTACTTACCAAAGAAGGCAGTCGCGTTGAACATGGTTGGATTATGCGCCATGTTGACAGCAGAACGTACCAACTCTACTGTGTTTGAAAGAATCCGTGAGAGAAATGAGTAAAGCGAATTCACTGTGGCTCAAAACTTCAAGTCTTGCACTGCAGATGATTCCCCGTCCATGTTGGAATTTTTAAACTTCCCCGCGAAGCGAAGAAGCCAAAAATCACCAAACGACAAAGGATTTCATCACGAACGGTGCAGCAAACTTTAGAAAGCTCAGATTAGACGGATTCACAAAATTCGGACGTACCTATTTAGCATTGCAAATATACAGTTCCGCGCACTGAAAACTTACCGTGAAAGTGTTCCGCCACGTCACTCCACGCATTGTTTACGAAAGCCCTCCGCTGACGTTGCGCGACGGAAGTCTCGCGCATTCGAACCGGAAGTATAAATTGTCCCCAAAAAAATTGATTTTTCGTCTGCCATAAAAATCCCGTAACCACTAAAAAACCGATTTCAATCTTTCCCACATCATAATAAGATATTCTCAGATTCATACTGACCTAGGATTCTGACAAAATGTATATGTTTTCTCCACGGTGTTAGCTCAATACATTCTTGTTAATTCTCGGACGTATCGAGGAAACAGGGGTTGAAAGGATGAAATTGTTTTTGTAATGAGCGGGGTCCAAATCTAAACTAAATATGCTGGAGAAAAGTGCAGTAAGGTTGAATTTTGTTGCAAAAATGTATAAAATTGTATTTCTTAGACAGAGCACTTCCGATTTAACATAAAATACAAAACTAAATAGCGTAAAATGCAGAAAGCGTTGGGATCTTTCTCGGGACCTGATCCTCTTTGACGCCAAAATTTAACAATTTGAAATTAAATCCTAAGCCCTGGGGAGAAGAGCAAGGCAAAATAGAAGTGGCAAATTATGAACGATTCTTACCTTCATTGAGGCCAGCGATGGCCGTATCCAGGATTACTTACTAACACGGACCAAAGCATAATTCGACGAATTCAACGCAAAGAAGACTACACGTGACTTCGATGAGTTGACCATAGATTGGGGTGCTACCTTATGACGTCATATGTGTAGAATAATTTGCAGGCCTTGTCATACAACTGCACAATAGAACATTTGCTTTTGTGATGCTAAAGAAATGTGAAATGGTCTTATATGGGTTGTGTTTGTGACATTGAATTATAACATTTTCGGGGTAAGAACTACTGGTGGTTAAAACAGTTGCCAAAAAACCTGAAAAAAAAAAACAAACAAACAGGTTTACATGGGACTCGAACCCAATAAGAGCTAATGAGGCCCCGT
>NC_090884.1:51871330-51896330 GCF_036669925.1 Montipora capricornis
CTTAAATTTGAAGTATCGACGGAAATTTTCTCCAAGAAGAGGGTCTACGTATAAACTGTGAGAGACTACTTAGGAAATGAGTAATAAAAACGGGCGGGGAAATCTTAATCTCTCGATCTGCTCAGCAAAACAAAAACCTGGAAGTATGCCCAACTGGAAATGAACTCTTCGGGTCAAATTTTGTTCCAGTTTACGGTGAGCTACAGTAAATTGCAGCGCGGTTTAAGGCATTCGATCTTTATCATGATAATATCATTAACGGAAGATTTCGGAGCAATATGAGAGAGAGAAGCAAGCCTTTCGCTTTCGATTTGACAGCCTGCGAAAGTAAATTATTCAGCAGTTTTTTCAGAGGCACCAAACGGCAAATCTTTTATTTGCTAAACAAACTGTTTTCCATATTTCTGTTACTGATTTAGGCATCTGAAAAAAAGCTATGCAGAAAGTATCAGTTTGAATTCTTTGGCTGGTAATGTAAAAACACAGAATGATATACCCGAATGCTTTCGAAAACGAAAGGTACAATGTATTAAATAAATTGTTCCTTTCGTTTTCGAAAGCATTTGGGTTTTTACATTGTTTCTTTCGTTTTCGAAAGCATTTGGGTTTTTACATTGTTCCTTTCGTTTTCGAAAGCATTCGGGTATATCATTTTCCCACTGAACCTTTCACTTAACAAAACTCTAGCTCGAAAAAATCAGTTAACCCTGTGCTTTTCGAGAAGAATAATTATTTGCCTCTTGATTTGTCTGGAACATTCAACAGACCGAAAAGGAGCTACTGATTAAAACTGTTGTTATGTAAATAATGCGGCACATTGCCAAGGTACAGAAGAAGCCTCATTGTTTCATAACTGTAGAGCAAATACTTGCCAAGCTCTTAGCAGAACGTTTTTAAAAAATCTTCTGCTCTGACTGCGAAATTAAAGAGCTTGGAAATGATTGACATAACATGTAATTTGAAGAGATATATTTATGGATGAGGACTAAGAATTCGAGTTCTCCTTAACAGTAGTGGTCGCTTTCCTTTTGTACGGAAAAATCCGATTAATCCGGTGGTAAATCATGATAATAATGCAACAGACTTTTTCACTGAAAAAAGGAATACCTCAGAGGTATTCCTTTTTTCTCGGTTTTCCCGGAAAGATCGGAAAATCGTGCGGGTTTCAATCAATTCACGCGGAGGCTTTTATAGCTCGTAGCTTCACAACTGCGGGTGAGAATTACTACTTATGAAGTTAATGATCGAAAATCCGGCAGCCACGTTTGTTAGCCTAAATGATTAGTATCCAGTCTATTGAAAAAAAAAGAGAAAAAAGTGTCAAAAGGAACTCCATATTTTGATTGAGGAAGTTTGTTCTGTTGCTTTAAGTGAAAATTCTCCCCGGTTTTTGCATATAAAAGGAAAGCGCCCCTAGTTAGGCCAATCTCTCGGCCAACACATCACGCATGCGCACAACCATTTCACCCTGTCAGTTTTCGTTAAAACAATGGTTTGCTGGGAGTGCTCAGTCTCGTAGGCTCAGAAAAAAACCTGGTTGTGGTCATTGTTATTTAAGGTTTTCCCCATGGACAGCTGTTTCGGTCTTTTGGGGGTGGTGTCTCTTTTTCTATTGTTTCAATTTTTTTTTTAACAAGGTATAAAACGTTCAGTAATTGTACAATTACCCTAACCTAACCCTAACGCTAAACTTATCCTCCGGGAACTCTATTTTTATGCAAATGTTTTCTTTTTTTTTTAGTAATCCAATATGGCTGCTGGTCACTTGAGTGAAACGCTCTTTATGGTAACCCGGGACGGTATTAATTAAACAACAATTAAAAGCAAGGTGACACACGCTAACACCAACCCGATTTGACCAACACATCACGCATGTGCACAACCCTAATCCTAACCCTGAAGGATTTACCATGGTTAGATAATTTTGTGCAATAGATAACCACTAAATGACAAAATACACCAAGTACCTACCCTTTTGGGCCTCATCAGCATGGCGTAGATAACATACCAGGAGGGAGTTTTCAGCACTCCTTTAAGTGGCAGCTTCACATGCCATACATGGCTGTCCATGGCTGCTAATTGACCGGGTGAAATGGTTGTGCGCATGCGTTACGTGTTGGCCACACCAGGGACACACCAGATTGGTGTTTGCGAGTGTCACCTCGCTTTTTATTGTTGTTTTTAATTACGTGACACACCGATCTCTTAACGTGATCCACCTTCCCTCACGCTTGCCGTGTGAGAACAGTTTTGATGTTCCTAACCCAGAATGGCATGTGAAGCTGCCACTTACAGGGGTGCTGAAGATACTCTTTTGATTTGTTATCTACATGGCGTAGATAACAAATCTGATGAGACTCAAAAGGCCAAAACATCTGTCCATGTCTGCTAATTGACCGGCTGAAATGGTTGTGCACATGCGTGATGTGTTGGTCAAATTGGGTTGGTGTTAGCGTGTGTCACCTTGCTTTTTATTGTTATTTAATTAATACCGTCCCGGGTTACCATGAAGAGCGTTTCACTCAAGTGACCAGCAGCCATATTGGATTACTAAAAAGAAAGAAAGCATTTGCATAAAAATAGAGTTCCCGGAGGATAAGTTTGGTACACCATCATGGCCAACCTCGTCCCCAGGGTATCTCTTCTTGCCTTCCTTGTAGTGGAAAGGAAGAAGAGAGACCCTAGGGACGAGGTTGCATCATGGCCGCCATTTCTTTGTTTTGGAACACCAAAATGGCCACCATGACGTCATTGGAAAACGCTCTATAACACCTTTAGATCTTTTTCAGTGCAATATGTCAGGAGCCCATCTTGATGAGCTCCTGAATATGTGTAATGTAGTCACATTGGGTGTTGAGATGTTCACACAATTCCTATCCTTGGAACTAAAATTTGCGAGCTTTTACAACATCAGCACTCAAGACCTTGCGGGCGTTTGGGATGAAATTAGGGAGTTTTCATTTGTAACCGCATCGTTTTTCGATGAGCTCCTGGATGAGGTCATTCCTGTTTACACGACACCGATCGAGACCATTGGGAAACCGGGGCGATTAGAAAACACTGCCAAAAGTGTAGCGTCTTCAAAACGATACGGTTTCATCTGTCGTGTAAACAGCGAAACCGCATCGATTTGAATACGGTGACTATTTTGGCGGGAAATTTGCATTGTTCGATTCAAAATAGTGAATTTAGCTCGTAGTGAGCGCTCGCTTATCTGGCTTATACCACCACGACTTTAATTAATTTTCTGGCGAAAACGATTCCGTGCAAACACTTCCAAACCGCATCGATTTTGACGCGGTTTCGAAGTCATGAATCCGTAGCGATGTTAAACCGTGTTCGTGAAAACGCTGCCTAAGAAAGAACAGCGGAAAAAAAACGACAGTAACTCCACTTCAGAATATAACTTAGCGATGTCATAAGAATTTCGCGATCAGTCCACGTTATTCACGTTGTAAAAAACTTCATATCAACGGGATCGTTAGGAACAGTTTTGAGCGGCTGAAAGCAAAGCAATCGTTTCCGGCCGCAGGTTCTGTTAATTCCCTTCAGGCAAAATATCGTACAAGTAACCTTTAGGGGGGCACGACACGGTAAGGAACTTCTTCGAGAAAAGGCTTTGAATTGAATAACTTCGCAGTGGAGGTAGCAGTGTAGTGTCATCTCAGTGCTCCGTGCAGTGTAACCCATGAGGCCAAGTGTGATTTCATTGCGTAACTTTCAAATATTTTATTTTTGCCTCTCCTAAAGATGAACTATTTCACGTGTATTTAGAATCAAGAGATTGATGGTTTTCACCTATAAACTTCATCGTCGCCATGTTGGTGGACGAAAACAATAGATCTTTCATTAGATCCTTTAGTTCGTCCACCAGCAATTGCACATTGCAGCATTGTTACCTGTGTCTCTAGAGATGGGAAAATTTGGTTTTATCAAACGTCTTGATAAAGGTCGAATTACCGCCGTGAACGATTTGGAAAGCTGACATTTCGAGCGTTAGCTCCAAATCCAAATCGTTCACGGTGGTAATTCGACCTTTATCAACACGTTTGATAAAACCAAATGTTCCTATTTCACTCTCCCACCGACGCAGCACCACAGTTCCTTTAGAAACTAGAAATTTGTTCTCTAGAGGTTTGTTGCAAACCAGCTATACAGCATGGCATCACAGTTCATTTCAAAGTTTTTTACAAATATCAGCCAAGCAGGATGTGCGGATTTGATTGACAGTCACACCTCTTTGCAAAGTTCGCGGGGTTGTCGGTTGAAGACCGTTGCACGGGTTGTTTAGTTGACGTATTTACACGCAGTTGTAAAATGTGAAAGTTTGTTGTGTGGCCACCGTAAAGCCTGGTTCTCATATGCCGCCAATGCACCTGCGATATGGCCACCGGCACTACCTGGGATACAGTTCCGATATGAGAACAGAAGTCGCCTGCAATATTGGCCATCTCAGTCTTTACCGCCAGCATGCCTGCGAAGTTGACTTGAGTTCAACTTCGCAGGCATGCCGGCGGTAAAGCTCTGCGATGGCTCCAGTTGCCGGCGGCGCATGTTCTCATTCGTCTGAGAAGTATCCCAGGTGGTACCGGCGGCTACGTCGCAGATACGTCGGCGGCATATGAGAACCAGGCTTAAGGCACGTTGAACTGTAAAGGTTTGGTAAACGGCAAACGTTTTGGTAAAATTTGCGTTTCGCCCATTTCTTGCCAGTTAGGTACTGGTGTCAAGAAACTTCTCAAAAGCGAGAGACGAGTTAGAGGAAGACAATTTTCTCTATTAACAAAATGGCATTACGGGTTATGTTAAAAGAATGCCGCGAAAATGTGCGGTGGGGCTAAAGTACAGGTCACTCATAGCAGGTCATCGTTAGCAACCCAAAACCTTCAAATTGCTAACCTAAGGCCTAAACGTCGTTTTTAGGCCAAGGTTTAGCATTAGTAAAGGTTTTGCACTGTAGACCCATCCTAAAATGTCTATAGCTAAAACAGTGAAAATGTCATGTTGTTTAAGGGCGGTGCCTACTAACTCGAAGGTATTTTTGAGCGGTTTGCTAATATACGGAAAATGCAGATCTTAAGGACGGTGCCAGCTAATTCAAAGATATTTTTGCACGGTTTACTGAATATGCAGGAAAAGCAGATCTTAACAAGTGTTATTGAAATCCAAAAAGAAAATTGGGGTAAGATAACTAATCAACAATATTTGTAAAAGCTTTAAAATACGAAGCACTGTATGGCGTTCTTTGCCAAATTGAAGCTTACTTATCTCTGAAAAATGCATGGTAAACCCCAATTTTCTTTTTGGATACCAAGGGCACTTGCTAAGCTCTGCTTTCTCCACATAGTTTTGAACTGCGCAAAAATATCCCTGTATTAATAAACACTGCTGACAGGAGATCAAATTATCTCGAGATGTGCAGAACGTATGTGCAACAACAATACTAAGCTGCCTCTTTAACAAGTGTTATTGAAATCCAAAAGGAAAATTGGGGGCAACCAAGAAATTTTCAAAGATAATTAATCAACAATATTAGCAAAAAGCCATAAATTAGAAAGCAATGTATGGCATTCTTTTTCAAATTGAAGTTGAATTATCGCTGAAAAATGCATACCAATTAGCACTTGCTAAGTTTCACTTTTTCCGCACAGTTTAAAACCAAAAATATCTCTGTCTTAAGAAGCACCACTCATAGGAAACACAAGTATCTTGAGATGCACAAAAATTGAACAAATGTGCAATAACAATAGTTGTACATATTATAAATCAATAAACTGTCAATGGCTCTTTTTCTAACAATAATTGAAGTAGTGTTAAAAGATTATTACTTTATTGACTCTGTAACCTTGCCTGGCCAAATCTTTTTTTAATGAGGTGGGTAATAAAATCCACACAAGTACTCTTCTGTGTGTTAAGGACTTTCAGTGTTCAGTTAAAGTAGTTGGGTATGTCACTGACAAGGAAAACAGACAATAGAGTGATGGAAAGCCTATCATTCACACATTCTGTTTATCACAAATGTTTTCTCCTAACACATCTTGAACAAAAATAAAAACTCTACAAAATTTATTTCCATAGTTAAATTCTCTACTTTCTCAAATTCCATAATACACCTTTAAGTTGTTTACCCCCCAAAAATTTGCATAGGTATTGTTTGCTATTTCTCGAGGGACATGAAGATGTCCCAAGAGAAATAAAATACAATGCCTATGCAAATGTTTTGGTTGGTAAACAAGGTGTATTACAGGGTTTGAGAAAGTAGAGAATGAAGCTAAATCTTACATGTTATCCTGGGTGCCAGGAGAACTTTTCAAAGGCCCAAGAGAACACTGTGCTGATGAGTCCTAGCCAGCAGTGTTTGGGGGTTGCTAAATAGTTCATTCCTTTGTTCATCCACATCAACCCTCTTTGCCGCTCCCTCCCCCCCCCCCCCCCCCCCTACTCCCCAAAAGAAAATAGGAATAGTGAGTTCTATCAATCTATCAACCAGGGCTCAGCTGCTCGAAGCCTGGTCAGGGCTAACCATACTGTAGGTTATGAGGTATCAAAACCTATTGGTTTCCATGGTATTTAATGCTGGTTAGCACTAACCATGCTTCAAGCAACGGGGGCCAGGTGCTTAGGCCTGGGCTTCACTAGCGAAGCAAGAGTAAGCACATGCAACATATGCAAACTCAGCATTAATTGTATCAATCATTAAAGATTAAACACATTAATTAACATGTTAATGTGCTTGTGTACAGTATGTTGCTCATGCTTATGCTTCCATCGCTGGTGAAAACCAGCCTTACAGTTTTTTCTTCAAAGAAGTCGACTAGACCCTTCAGATTTTATATTCCAAAGGGTGGCAACAAACAATGGAAGGCTGGGATTTACACAAACCTTTGAGGGGTGAGTGCGGATAAAAAATTGGAATGAACCAAGGTGGCATTTAGAAAGTACACTGAGCAAAACAATTCTCGCAAAATTTCAGAGAGCAGTTTTTATCAGTAGCATGCAAGTTTTAACATAACCTTTTGAACCATTTGTTTTAAGAACAAGTACGTTTCTTGGCTTGATGGCTCCAACTCTGCAAGTACACGTTAATAATGATAAATTGGAAATAGTTGACAGATCTACCTTCTCAGGACTTCTAGAAGGGCTTCAACGTCCACAGTTTATCTTTAGCTTATTTGCAAAACAATAATACCCGATACGTGGAATTACCAAGTGACGACCAAAATTCATCAAATTGTGTTCATACTCGACTCAGATTGCTCCTTCCACAAGGGTCAGCGTCCAGAACGCAGCAAGCTCACATGGATCTCTTAATCTCTAAGACAGAAACGTGACTGTTCCATCGCTTGGCACAGTATCTGGTTTATATCCTATTCTCTCGTGTATTTTTGAAATCCTTTTGGGGTCATTGAGCGGCATCGGCGAATCATCGTTCACACCCAGAAAACTCTGTGCCTTAGCAGCTTCCTCATCCTTCTTTGAATCCTTACTCCAAAGTTTTTTCATTTTTTCATATTCTTCTAAGTCTTCTCCCCTCAATTCTATCCTGGTCGGCTTCCTCCGCAGCATGATCAAGGGCTTCTTTGAGGTTCACATAAAGGTATTCCTTCAGCTCGGAAAAAAATGGCGGCAAGTAACAATTACTGAGCCAACGCAAACTCAGCAGTATCGCAAAGAGTGCTTAGATGTGTTGTGTATGGGGAAATGAACAGACACTAAGTCAAGATGGCGGCAAGAGCGGCCTGTTTTGAGAAGCAAAAGCTAGCTGGTCTTTCTCAAGTGGATCTGAGCAAGAAGGGAAGTATCGATGACCAAATCATAGATTTGGTAAAATATATTAATGGCAAAGAAAATTATTTTACCACAAGTTCTTGCTCTGGAAGGATAGTCGTTTTTTCCGAGGTTGGTACTAGGTATTGATCATCACTTCTTGCGCAAATTAATGGCTGAGGATTTGGCAGCTCGTTGTCTTAACTGTCTCTTATTATTCGGTTGTTGAATTTGCAGGGGCTCAAAAATTGTTTTAGCATCTTTGAAATTGCTCCTCCATGCATGAAGTTCTGTCTGATCAGACATCAGTTTCAATTTTTTTTTTCGATCTAAGGTGGCCGGAGGTTGGTTTTCAAAGTGCACTTGTATCTCTTTTTTTCGAGCACCTTGATGGTGCTTTCCCTCTTGGGCTTCCCCAAAGAACATCCCATGTGGATTCTTGGTTGGAGAAGTATATGTGTCACTTGACATGACCACCAAAGCTGTGCATGAACGATAAAGGCTCATTCCAGATGATGTTATTGAACTAGCCCGTACAGGAAAAATATTGGTCGCGTTCCTTTTTTGAAAGTTTACGGACTGAAAGTGAACCGAACAAGCTAGTTCAATAAGTTGTTATCATATGGGCTTCCTTATGCAGGGTTTTGTATTCCTTGAGTCTTTCCTCTTGGCCTGCTTCTGTTAACAGTTCTGGAAAGTAAAATTTGCACTGGAACTCCAGCATTACTTAAAAAAAAAACATTTCTCGCATTTCTCCTAAGTTTACGGCTGAGAAAATGGGAACAGTTTGGCAAGCTATGTACACTGCTTCGTGAAGGGTCCATCTTAGTGGCCTGTATTGCAAAATTTGGACTGTTCAGATAACCAATCAGATTCTCCTTTTCTTCTTGGACCAGTTTGCATGGTATAATTTCCGGAACTCTGGTGTTGGATGTTTTATCTTGCCAATGTCATCACATATGAGGCATGGCAGATGGAATCTATCCAGCTTCATCTTCTGACCAACTTTAAAGTGGTACTATGATCCAAAAATTAAATCTTTTTTGTCTTTGGATTTCAAAACTATGTTAACTAAACACTAAGTGACCCAAGTTTTAAGCCTTAATTGAAAAAAAGACACTTTTTTATTTTAACTGGAATTTTCCTATTTAATGGTCTACCATTACTAACTTTAAAATCTTGAGTGAGCTGGATCAAGGAGAAAATGATGTCAAAGACTCCCTAGTTTAAGAATGCAATGCATTCATATGGAACTGAATTAATATGCAGCATGGGAGTTTTGGGCTTTCAGATCTTTAAACTCATGTTTTGCATACATAATAAACTGTGTTTACTCACTGAAAAATTTTATGCTATTGAGTGAATGACGTGACTTTTCGGTAGATCCAACCCTCTGAGGTCCAATCACAGGTGTCCCAAGCTCAGTGTGAGGGAAAGCCAACAAAAATATAAGGATTTTTATGGGAATCCCAATAAAAGACCCAAGAAGATAATTATTTAAAAGATCTGAATTAAAAAGCCTAACCTCATTGCCATGTGGGTCTGTGGGTCACTTCCTTCCTGTGTGGTTTTTTCCAGATTCAACACGAATTGAGCCATTATCAGTTCCTTGCAGTTGTTTGGGTAAAGGTTTTTCTTTCATTTCAATCCGCTAGCCGGGTAATCGAAGCCCTGCCAGCGACGTCAGGCGACTGTTAGTCTCCCAAATGAATCGCTTTACGAGTCTTTGTTTGTGGCTTGGTAATGTGTCTTTGTTTGGTAACACTGTCAGGGATGACAAACAAAGACTCCTAACCAAGTGGAAACTAAACAGTCGCCATGTGGTGTTCATTGTGTCCAATGTGGAAAAAAACCACACAGGAAGGAGGCGACCCACGATGGCAATAAGGTTTAAGGCTTTTTAAGTGAGAATTTTTGCGTAAAATTATCTCTCAGATCTTTTATCGGCGGGGATTCTTATACAAATCCTTCTATTTTTGTTGGCTTTCCCTCACACTGAGCTTGTGGCGCCTGTGGTCCAATCGGTCAGTTTTGAGTGCGAGTAATGGCAGTCTGTGAAATCCAAAGCATACAATCAAAGTAAACAGCCTTTGGATAAAAATCGAAGCTCAAACATTTGCCAAGCAGGTGTTAAGCAAACACACTTTCAAAATCTGAAGAAAAAAAGGAAGTGATTTTTTGATCATAGTACCACTTTGAGTTGTCTTAGGGCCTGACTCATTTTAGTTTTTAACTCTCTGTTTTTTTTCAACAGCTTGCCAATCAAAGGAAAAAATGTTGCCACTGGCACTATGTAACCCATAACAAAGCTAATGCTGATGAAGTGGTAAGTGATTGCAACAGAGTAATGGCATTTTTAAAAATGAATCTGAAACAATAATTATTGTTTTTACAGGTACTAATAAAACTTTTTCTTTTTAATTGTGTAGTTATGTTCCTTGAGAGGATGTCAGGGAGATGCTGTTTTCAAGTTTGAGCCATTCGTTTTGCATGTTCAGTGTAAAGACCTTGAAGATGGTCAGGATATGGTACCCACAACTAATGCTTTTTCATTGTTTATGTAATGGATAGTTTACCCAATATTATTAATTTTTGGCACAGAGGTGCAATGTGAAACACAGCAAGCCTCAATGAACTTAATTATTCCATTTGTTTTAGCTCAAAACAGCTCTTGTCTCTGGCTTTAAGAACTCTGGAATAGTAGTTGGTAAGAAGGCAAATGTCATTGTGGTGAGTATGTACTATGAAAGTGTGATTGTGGTCTGATGGAAGATACAAAATTCATATGTTGAAACTGTGGGTAAGAAATTACTTTAAATGTGAGTGAGCTATAAAGTGATCCTTGAAGCTAATGGAAAGATATATTGTGGGTTTGCATTATACTCGATAAGACGTGAAAATCTGATGAGAGATATGCAAAATTCACATATTAATTAAGTAAAAGTTTTTTGAAACTTCTGATCATTCCAGTATGTGAAACAACTTGGACATTGGAGGAGAAGCTTGGAAAAATCCAGGCTTGAAGAGGATTTGTCTGTTATAATTTTATAATATTCATTAATGGGAAACTTGTGTGTTAATCAATTATCCTACAGGCAGTGAGAAGTACACAGAGCTTGGAAGTACCACTGGTTCATAATGGAAAACTCTTGGTCTCAGATGAAGTGAGGGTTAATAATTGTTCATTTTAATTTTTTGAGTGAAGAGGGTCTTACCTGCTGAAGAAATGAGACCATAAATTACCACTCTTGCTACAGTAGTCGATGAAAAAGTTAAGGTGGACTCCCAGCTTAGTTTCAAATGGTGAATTAGTATTTTATTATTTTAAAATTTATTATTTATTATTATTATTATTATTAAGTTTCAACATCATGTTCTGGCTGTTGTCATTACCGTCTTTTCTTCTGTTAGGCGAGTCATAACAAATGACCAAAGGCTAACAGAATTATCTCTTCTTCACATTTTCAACACTTTCCCAAAAGTTCCCAACAAGGCAGTTTTTTGCATTACTCCAACATTGAATGGTATCCCTTAGCTTTCCAATCCACCTATCAAATCCTTTGGTGACACTTCCAAGGGCTCTTATCACTACAGGTACGACTTCTACCATTTTGAAGTCATACCTGTATTATTATTATTATTATTATTATTATTATTATTATTATTTTTATTTTTATTTTTATTCAAAAGTAAAACAGTGTGGCTCATAAGTGCCAAAAAACTTCAATCCTCCTTTGGCCCAGATATTCATGTTTAATATTTTTTTTCTCGCCAGTATATAAAGTTTGTAGTGAATGCTGCCAACAAGAAACTTGAGGAAAATCAGACCAGAATAGGCAGGTAATATTAGAAATTTTTGAACTTTGATTTTTATCCAAAGGCTGTTTACTTTGAGTGTAATTAGTTTTGGATTTCACGGTCCACCATTACTGACGTTCAAAACTGACTGATTGGACTTCAGAGGGATGGATCCAGGGAAAAGTCACATTGAAGGCTCACTAGCTTAAAATTTCAGCATGTGAATGCAACTTATTATACATGCAAAAAGTCTCAATGCCTAATTAAAAACTCCTGTGCTGCATATTGATTCTGTGGTGTACACATGCATTGCATTCTTGAACTAGTGGACCTTTGACATAATTTTCTCCTTGATCCAGCTCTCTCAAGAACTTAAAGTTAGTCATGGTAGACCATTAAATAGGAAAATTTCAGGTAAAATAAGTAAGTGTCTTTTTGAAATCAAGGCTTGAAACTTTGGTGGCTTATAGTTAACAAACATTTTTTGTCACAGGTGCACTTTAAAAAGTATCTAGTGTTCCAGGTAACCTACAGGGTGCCTACAGTAAATCTAAGAGAAAAAAGTTGGGGTTAAATTACCGTATTTACTCAAATAAGCACTGCGGCCCTTATTTAATTGTTCATGCCTAAAGTGTGGTGCTTATTTAAAAAATTGGACGCCACACAGAGATATATCCTTTTATTTGAACGGTTCATTTTCCATCTGTACAGAGATTTACAGCAACGTCTTTTCATTGTCACAATTTTACTCTTACGGCCTTTCATTTAATGGACGAGCTGTGAAATACATTCACTTTTGAACTGACGAACATCGAAATTCCCCCTGCTCCATTAGAGTACTGTTACTTTTTAGTGTTTTTTTTTAATTAAAGCAAAGTCCCCGTATAAGCACTGCATTGGAACTGCGGCGCTTATTCAAGGGTGGCGCTTATTTTCTTTTGTGTCCCAAATGCGGCGGTTATTCGAGGGTGGTGCTTATTTGGGGGCGGCACTTATTTGAGTAAATACAGTTATACATAATGTTAGTATTCTTTCAGAATGTCTAAATTTCAAAGGTTGTCCAATTCTGTTGCATAAAAGATGTACTGTATGTCAATAATTTTGATTTATGCATCATTAAGTGTTCCTCCGTTCTTCTCCCAAACTTCAAGTGACTTTACACTGAGTCAGACATGAGTTCGCATCAGCCTCCATACGTTCTCTTTTCGCAAAAGCGGCTGCAAAAATTTCACATGGCTACATACGTGTCTGTGTTTGTTCCTGGTCTCATGCAACCACTCCCTTAGAATACCTCTGCATTTATCATAACTTTAAAATGACATGACACAAACCCTAACATTCATCTCATTGTAAGTTGGAAATGCTTTGACAGATCATCCTTGTTTCCAGAAAGCTGAACTTCTGTTTATTTCAATTGGTAAAGCAGGGGAGTGGGGTGCATATGAGAAATGAGACGAACAAAAGGAGCAAGATGTTGCATTGTAACAATCCTTCTACGTATTTATCAGTTTTTTTTAAAAATATAATTATAGTGTTATATTGGTATTTAACCCTTTGACTCGCCTGGAACTTTTTTACAACAAAATGCTAAAAAAGGATTTGGAACTCAGTTTATAGAGCAGAAATAAGTAAAATCTCAGATTTTAGGCTCAAATTATACACTGGAAAATAAATTTTACTCTGTCTAAGGCCAGATGATTTTACTTGACTATGTTAATGGGGAACCCCATTAATTTTGAGACTTCTATCTCAGATTCTTCACCAATCTGCTGGACATGTGTGAGCAAAATGGCAGTTCTACATGCCAGAAAAAAGGTGACTTCTTTGCTTGAGAATTATAAGGACTGTATAGATCCATGCTCATTAAGTATAAAATGATTTTTCTGTATTTTTGCTATTTACAGGTAAGAAAAATGGTGGCCAAGTTTGAAGCTCTAATTGTTTGCAAGTTCCTCAAAGAACAGCTGTTGCAGTTGGTTTTTTAAAATTTATGGCAGCTTGATGATAACAGATTCTTAGATAAGAGAATATTTGGTGTAATTTCATTGTATTGTTGTCAGAAGGTTTTGCAGTAGACAGCTGTGTTTGAAAAGTCAAAAGGTGAAAGTTAAGGAAAAGGTGCTATCTGCTAACCAACCTTATAGTAAAGAATGCCAAGATGTTTTCCCTTTTGATGACTGTCTTGATACCACCATACTTGCATTGCTTAGTGTACATATCTACCTCTAAAGAGACAATAATAATACCACCAGGCAAGAATATGAAAAGTCCACCACCAGTGTCAGACCAACATTATTGTTTAAAGCCTCTTTAATTGGTCTAGTTGCCTGCTCTGTGGTATACTTATGGGCTGAGGAGAAGAAAAGTTAAATAGTTCAATGTTTGTAATTCAGGTGCAAGACAGAAAAGGAAAGATACAACCCAATGTCAATCAGCAGTTCATACTACTAACAATGGAGCATCTCAATCCCATCATGATGTGGAACAGTGCAGTGATGACGATATAATGGAGTGTTTAGTTTGTTTTTATGGTGACGTGTCATAATTATTGCTGCTCTACCAGTCGTCTCAGAAGTATACTAAAAACAAGCTTATGATTCTATCAAGTTGTATTTGGAGGACAGGAACGGAAAGACAAAACTGAAGGCATTGTGTAAGCTGCAACATGAGTTTCTTCTGTATCAAACACTGGATTCCATACTCCCCATTGCATCTCACTATGGCTCTCCATTACATTTAAAAATTATTTTGTTTTAAAACATCCACAAGGTACAGTGAAACAATTTATTGTTTGTGGAATCCCAATGATACATAGGTTTCATTTTGGGGCCCACTATGCATTGTTGGTTAAGGGTAATAATACCAATAATAACAACAATAATAACAACTTTTATTTGAAGTGTCGATGGATTTAGCACAAGAGCACTAATTGGGGACACTAATGAAATTTATTCTAATCAGATCTTTGAAAGTTGATTATTACTTTGTATAATAATTTTTATTCCTTAAAAGGAAATAAAATGTTTCCATGAGACAGTACTTCATCTGCTTGATTACTTTAACAATGTATCTAATATTATTGGCAAGGCCAACTGACCTCTTGGGTTTGTAAGAAGAAATCTTACCCACTCTGCTCAAGTAGTCAAAGAGTGGGCTTACTTGTCTCTTCTTAGGCCACATCTATAGTATGCAAGCTGCGCAAGGGATTCACACACAAGTAAACAAGTAGTCAGTATAGAAGGTATGCAAAGCAGAGCAGCAAGGTTGCGACACAATGCTATGAGCGTACGCCTGGAACAGTCACATGGTTACTCAAGAATCTAGGTTGGTTACAGCTTAGCCAAAGGAGGTTGGAATAAAGACTGGCAATGATGAACAAAGCGGTAAATGGCCTGGGTGGCCTACTTAATGAAGACACAGCGAATAACAATACCATTTAAAGAAATTTATTCATCTTAGCAGTCGATCGAACACCTGTAAATACAGTTTTATACCAACAACGATAAAGGATTGGAACAATCTACCCAATGACGTCACTGAATCTAGGGACATTGAAGCTTTCAAGAGAACTATTCGAGGTCACTTTTCAAGGAAACCATCAGAGGATGACTATTTATTTTAAATAAAATTTTACTTTTTTTTAACATCCACAATGATGGGTAATAACCTTTGTGGATTATTAATAAAATTAGATTGAGATTTAGTATGGAAATGTATTCTAAAAGTTGGAAAAGGCCTTTAATTTAAAAAGCTAAAATTCCAACTAACCCACTGGGCAAGCAAACTTCTTGACCAACTTACCCATGGGGTTCTTTCCCTTGACTTATTTAATAAAAATAAAAATACTCCGTATTTTTTGGTCCCAGACAGTTTTACTTTACTGCTGGAGGCAGAAAGAGACAGTGTGAGATGCTATAGGTATGTGGCTAAATTCCTTTCTAGTCTTTTGCAAAAGCTGAAGCCCAGTCAGAAGTACCGGTAACACAATTTTTTTGTACTAGAGATGTATCCAGAGTGCGTCATTGCGTCCTGGGATGCACTCGTTTTTCTGTTGGACGCAGTGAATGTTGAACGAAGGGTCCAACTGGATGCAGAAAAAAACCAGAATGTTTACGCAAATTACAAACGCCAGGAAAAAACAGCGTCACACAACATGCAAATTTATGTTTTGTGAAAATGCCCAAAGTAGATTATTAACTAGCATACAAGCTTTGGGGGGGATTTGCAGAAACTGATGGCATACACAAGTTTGTCAAAGTTTTATTCTTGTTTGAAGTAAGGGGAAGGTGGGTTTCCTACATTTCAAGGGGTTGAAATTTCTGACTCAGGTCAGCTACATTCATCATTTCAGTCTGCAACGGTGGAATTTATTACCCAAATATTAACCGAAAACGTGAGGAAGAGGTTTCCTGCCTCACAGTCCAGTGTTGTTTCAGCATTTTCAGTTTTAAACTACAGATCATCAGTGTCGCTTAGTCGTACAGGAAGGGAAGCAAAGTTAGGTGTTTTGATTGACCACTATGGTAAAGAAAAGGGGGGTGTTAAGCCATTAGTTGATCCCAATGGGTGTAAACTGGAATACTAACTATTAGAACCCCTTGTTAAAGAATTTAATCTTTTACTGGAAATAGTGTATTGAAACATAGAATGTTTCGGCCATAAACCATGGCCTTCATCAGCTAATGCTGGAGGTCATATGACCTGGTCAGATCACGTGACAGGTGACTAGGAAAGCACCTCAGCATCTGGTCCCATGTGTTGGACAAACTGAAACAGAGCCCCCCTTTGCGGTTGGTGGTACTCAATCTTGAAGAGGACTGGGTCCAACGGGGCATAAAAGAGGCCATATGGGAAAGGGTGGAGCAGCCTTCTCTCAACTGCAAAGGGGGGCTCTGTTTCAGTTTGTCTAACACATGGGACCAGGTGCTGAGGCGCTTTCCAAGTCGCCTGTAACGTGACCTCCAGCATTAGCTGATGAAGGCCAGGGTTTATGGCCGAAACGTTCTTTTTCAATACACTATTTCCAGTATAAGATTTAATTCTTTAACATTAATTTTACAAAACTGGATGACTAGAGATTATGTTTACTTATTAGAACCCCTTGTTAAGGCCTTTCAATGAGATTTATGGGCTGTAATTAGTTCTAAACTTGCTCAAATTGCCATCTTAGTTCCTGTGTCCACTGCAGACTATGAGAGGGGATTTAGTTATCAAAACAGAACAAGGTCAAGTCCAGGGCTAGACTTTCTGGGAAGACAGTGGACCAGTTGTTAAGAATCAACATAAATTGGGTTGACTACGAGCATTTGATTTCAATAAGGCTATAACTAAGTGGAGGACTTCAGCTGAGAGACACATTTGTTAAAATGTGATGTAACTAATAGCAGAAACCCATAAGGGTTGAAACGTGTAACAGCCCCTTGTGTGCTTGGAAACAAGCTTCTGAATATTCAATTTGCTAAGTACCATATTTGGAACAACAAGAGCAAGGGGTTTCCAAATATGGTACTTAGCACTGAAACATTCAACCAATCAGTTTGCACTGAATATTCGGAAGCTGTGAACCCGCGTTACACGTTTCAACCCTTATGGGTTTCTGCTAATAGTTATAAATGTATTAATGCTAGAGAAAATGACCTACAATAGTTGTAAAAAGGTAAGTCCTTGTAAATTGTTAGAAGAGTATTAAAAAGAATCTGTAGTAAGAATTTGCATGTTTCTCAGCCTGCGGAAGGGTCAGGCCCTCATCAAATATTTATTAGCTGGACCCCCAATTTTTTCAAGAAGGGGTCCAGAGGACCCCTAAAATATTTAATTTAAAAACCTGGATATATCTCTGTTGTACCATACTGTAAATAACGGACCTTTAGTTTTCAGATGTAGTCACAACAAATTGTTACTGGGAACTGGAAAGGAAATAAAGCCTCAAGGACTTTCAATTCTTGCTGCTTGACATGATTAAACTGGAATGAAAAGAGAGAAATTGCATAATGTGGAAAAGTTCACCCCGACTCAAGGTGAACTCACGTGTGACTCGTGCTCCAATGCATCTTGAAAGGTGTCCAAAACTGTCTCATGTGTACACTAGGACTATTTTGCCTCAATTGTACTTTATTTCTGCAAAATGTCACAGAGGCATTTTCCACTCACTTACAGGAAGCATGATTGGTCTCACAGAACAGTATTTTCAGGTTTGTTCTTAAATTCAGAACTCAAATTCAAACTTTTTACAACAGAAAGATTTCCATCCCTTTAAACTCCCAAATGAAACCCAGTGGACACTAACACCACGAAAGTCCAGTTGTAGGAAGAGTAGACAATAGGGAGTTTAAGCACGTGACACTTTTGAGACACAAGCATCAAGCAGAATTGAATTTTCTGGATGCCAGGACAATAGTGTCTCTAACAGAGAAAGCTTCTAGGCACTATGAATGTGATGTGTGAAGACAAGTTAACAGGGAAAACAACCTGCTTCCGCTGTCTATCCGTGGCTCAAAAACATCACAAGCGTAAGCTCCCTAATATCCACCTTTTGAATTACTGGCACATAGGTCGAGTTGAAAGAATACACTGGCCATTTTTTTAAAATTCAATCAACCTTTATTCTCAACCACTGGTACAACCAAGTGTTTGTACTAGATGCATAAATTATTGCTTTGCTACCTACCATTCCAAACTGTCAACACATTGTTAGGACATCTTTGTACAAAGGAAATTGTTCATTTACAAAAAAAAAAAAACAAACACTCGAGCGCTGTCTCAACAGGCTCCAAATTATACTATTTTGGGAGCACTTTACTCAGTCAGTCATCTCACAAGCGGACTATGTCAAACCTGACATTGTAAAAATTGCAAGTTTGGCACAGGAAAGATTGTAAGGCAGCAAACAAAGCCAACCTTTCAGCTCATTCTCTCCTTTAAATTTCTACAGCAGATGGACAGTTAAAAAAAGTTAGAAAAATAAACCTCCAGATCACGTTGCCCAACAAAATCCGTAACAGCACCTGCTGAGCTACTACAAAGCATTGCCTTCAGAGGCAACCATTTATGCATTGATGCCCTCTATAAAACTTAAATATTACTTCATATATTTGAAGTACAGGTCTATCATCAACTCTTCTTCAACAAGATCAAACATCACCTAAGTATCGACAAGAATTTGTCAACATACTATGACTACTTTTCTAACTACAAAACCTGCACTAGGCCTTGTCAAGCCAACAGCAATAACGAAGCAAGGCATTGTTAATTTATGCAACGCTCATCAAAAAATACAAATCAATTATTTTGAGCTTTAAAAGCATGTGACCTTCATATTTACGACTTTTTTGTCTTCCTTATACTTAATTTTTAAATTTTTATGTAACACTTTCATTTTGTTTGATTTTTTGTTTGTCTTTCCTTTCATTTTACTATTTTTTTTGTTTTTTTTTCTTTTGTTTTCGTTTAAGCTTCCCAAAATTAATACACTGTATCTTCACAATAAATACAAATGGTACTGTGATTTTTCATATGACTATACAGAAACAGCCATGGCTGTTGATTAACGTATTTCAACTTAAAAGACTCGGTCAAATGTCCCACTCTGGACAACACTGGACTGATTTGCAGCACCAGGACGTGTCTGTGTCCCAGCTGTTGAGGCTGTTTGCACCTGACCTCTTCGCCCATGTGGTGGTGCCAAAAACTCAAACATCGATTTGTTGACAGAACTTAAGGTCCGTGTCAGATCACTTGGCAGTGGGTCGCTCCAAAAAAAATCATGATTTAAAGCTGTGTCTGCATCAATTCTGTAGCTTGGATCAATTGTCAACATTTGGTCAATCAAGTCTAGTGCAAGGTTGTCGTTGACGTAGCTGCGTAACCTCTCCTTTACACGCCTTTTCTGATTTGAAGGAAGCACCATCTTGTTAAACAAATCCAAGTTTTCCACTCCTGGCCACACCTCAGAGGTTATTGAGCCACAGAGATGACTAATTAGAGTTAACTGATGTTGCTCTGAATTTCCCTGCATTATGGGAGTTCGTGTCCACAGCTCTGCCATGATGCAGCCAGCACCCCATAGATCAATCGGAGGACCATAGTTTCTCTCCCCAAGCAGGAGTTCTGGTGGCCTATACCATAGTGTGACAACTCTGTTAGTATAGCGTTGCAATTGCTCTTTGTTCATGTGAATGGCACGAGCCAGCCCAAAATCAGCCAATTTGAGGACACCATTCTTTGTGATAAGAACATTTGCAGCCTTCATGTCACGATGCAGGATCTTGTTGCTGTGAATGAAGTAAAGTGCATTCAACAACATCTGAATCAGCTTCTTCATCTCTGACAACTGGAACTTGATCTGATGGTTACTAAGCAGGCCAGCTAGGTCATGTTCACAGAACTCAAACACAAGGTAGATACTTCCCTTATTTCGATTATAGGGCGAAGCTACAAGACAAAAAAAAATTAATAAGAAACAAAATTATCGCACCACTGTCACTACCCTCACAGTTAAAATAAATTTTACACTGGCATGTACCTAGTAAGCTCTTTTATCACTTAATTGAGGCAACATTTATTTGCCCTTCCTTGGTTAACATAATACAGATGTATGCGGTTAGTATCATGTCACATCATCACACAGTATACCAGCTAGTTCGTTTTACCAAAATGTTACATCATTCTCATACTCAACTCTGAAGTCAAAGTTCGTTTTTGCATAGCCACCAACTTATTAACTGCTGTTCCAAAACAGTTTACAAACATGCTCTTTCTGATAGCCTGCAAACACAGACATATTTCCAACCGACGTTTCTCTCCCCCTAAAAATAGTGCCTGCAGACACAAGCTGCTAAACGATTTCTGTGATGCAACGACTTTTGTTTTTTTTTTTGGGCCAATGTTGCATGAAAGAAGAGAAAATGGGGTGATCTCCACGCAATCTGTGTAATTAATAATTGTTGTTACTAGCAAGATCATGTGGCCTTTAAAGACTCTGTCTATCTAGATGCTTTGAGTGGAAAGAAAATAAGCAACAAAAAGCTACAAAAGAACAATAGAAAAGTTGGCCAGCAGAAAAAAAATTATCTTTGAAATGAATTAAACAATATTGTCTCAATCCCGTTGAAGTCCTGAAAAATTTTCAGGCTTCTCGACGCAATAGAAATTTGCGCTCATCACTGCGAGACAACATGGTTTCATTTGAATATTGTCTCTCTTGAACTGATTAAAAATCATCAGGTCTCCTCATGTGGCTTGCATCACCACCGCCATTTAATTTTAAAGATAAAACAAACTTCAATAATAAAGGGCATTTAACATTGATCTTCGTTGCTAGCAGAAGTACTTGTTTGCTAAAGCCCAGTTCCCACTTGTGCGATAAGCACAACATTATCACAATTGAAACAACAAGGGAAAATCAAGCAATACACAAACACAGTAACATCTGAGAAGATCTACTAAGATTCAAGATGGTGTACGAATCGTCCTGTGCTTATACTTAACTAACACTTGTTCCCACTGGTGAAATAAGCACAAGCGCAAGGTATGCACAAGCACAAAAAAAAAAATCCCCTTTCTTACATGTATGCTTAAGCTTATTTTACGCCCATTCCAATGATTTTTCTTATGCTTGTGCTTGTGCTTATCGCACAAGTGGGAACCAGGCTTAGGTCCTTGAGAATTTTAAAAAAATGATAATTATATTATTACTATTCATTGAATGTACTCTTCCTGGCAAATTTTTTCAAGACTCTGCTGCGGACGTTGCTTTCAAAAAAGCCACATACAAACAACTTGCTCATTGTTGAATTTGGGAATGTTTTCAGGAATGTTTTTAGCCCTGAAAAAAATATTTCTACCACAGTTGCATGATACAAGATTAAGAGTTCCAACAAAGAAGTTTCGAAAATCACACAAGTAAATATGCAACTAAGAGATCACAAATGTTATTCACCTTACTGTGGAAGGATTTAAGCAAACTTAATTTATAGCTTGTGGTATCCCAATGAATTGATTTGGGCTCTTGGTGATCTCGCACTGATTTCCGTAAATAGACTGCTTTCAGCAGCTCAGAGGCACTCTAAAGGGTTTTCTGGAATTTATTGTTGGTCCACAAATTGCAATTAATGACAAAACACACGGCAGTCTCATGTGACTTCAGTAGCGTTGGAATTTCTTCCTCCAACAACATGTTGAAACACTGAAGTCAAGCGAGTATGCCATGCATTTTTATTGGATGTTTGATTGACCAAGGTCAGCTTGATTCTCACAACAGTCCCACACAGTAAGGAATTTACCTCTCAAGGCCAAAAAATATCAAACTTGTTTGATTTTACCCTCACTGCCTTGCAAGGCGAATTTCTCACCACAATTTCTCGCCACATGAAGAAATGGCTTAGCAGCAAAACGCCTTGCCAGGCAGTTTGCTCAGCTCTTTCCTCGCGGCGTCCTGTCAAGCTGACATATCCAAGCTCCAGATGATAAAATTTCCCCAAGGTACATTACTTGGGGGAAAAATCGATCACAGTTTCCCAAGGTAAACTGTCAACAAGTTGAGTTTATCTAATTAAAAGTCTGCAGTGTGAACACCACTACTGTCAGCCACTGTTTTCACCCATGTTTACACAGACAACACACAAGTACAGTACTTTGCGTGTTCCCCGCGCGTTGGTTTTGGAGATTTGTGAGCCTAACTCTGATTAGCTAAGACTATTACATCACAGAAATTGTTTAGCAGCTCAGGAAACAACGGGCAGAAATTCATCTGCATTTGCAGGCTACCTTTCGGAAGGAAAAGAAACATTTTTGCTGGCATACCATCTCATCGGATAACAATAGGGCCATTTATACAGGAGAAAATAAAACGCATCTTAAAGGCTGCTGCCTAAGAAAAGTTTCTAGGAGCCGTCGGGCTTCCAACATTGAAAGTTAGTAGCCTGAGTCATTCTGCAAGAGCCCAGAGTTAATTAATTAACCCTTGTGATGTCACCCATTGTTACTAATCAGCCTAACAGAACCTCATTGGCTGCTGAAACAATCACTTCTTTTCTTCCATGGTTGGCAAATTTGAATATCAAAGGAAAAGTTATGTCATTGTTTGTAAACAAGAAATAGTGCTGTTTAACTCTGTTGATCTTAAAGATCAAGGGCGATAATAGTCAAAATTCTGTCCGTCACTGATCAACATTTTATGTTGGAATAGAAAAAGTAAAAGTGTAATTCAGAACAATTATTTACTGCCTTGCGGTTTGTTTGTTTGTTATTTTTTCGCTCGCACATCTTATAAAAACCAGGTATTTGGCGTTAGGGAAGAACCTTTAGCGATCAATGGGAGATCTACATCATCGCATCATGGAAGTGCTTGTCTCACTGGAATGACTTTGTAATCCTACCTTACTCGAGTTCCAAATGACTGCACAAGAAGCAAAAGTATTGCCTATGTTTTGCGAGAACTCCATTGCTGTCACTGGGCAAAAAACCAAGTAAGCCTTCAGCAATCAACGCAGGAAAAAGGAGATTCGCATGTGCAGCACGTTAGAACCTCTGTACGTACAGCAATGCATACATAGCCAAAACAAGTACCGTATTATTTTCTTTCAGCATTTAATTCAAGGTTACCACATTGCAAATAACATTGCACGTTTTAATAGTAAGTCTCTTGTGAGCTGATGGGATGAAATGGTGACAACCAAGTCCCTCCATCAATTGAACAGGATTATTCCCTCAATTGTCAATTTCGTCCAAATGAAGTTACTATCGTTTCATTTTGGGCACTTGACAAGCTTGGATAGGGATTCATGGGAAATGAACATATTTTTTTTGAAAGCCAAACACCCTAATGTCTGGACTCGTACGGACTCGAACCTGGGAACGTGTTGATTAATAATCCCTTCAGTTAACCACTAGACTACCACATCCACTAACTTCGAGGGACATCATTTTTCATTTATGTCAATAACTTTTATCTTCCAAAAGTGTCGCTGTTAATGTGTAGTAACACAACACCCCGCTAGACAGCAAGCTCACACATTGAAAAATGTTGGTTACCAAACTTTAAAAGAAATCTAACCATTTTAAAATCAAGCTTCAGACTTAACCATTATTCAGCAATGAGTTTATGTAAGAATATAATTTGTTTTGGTAAATAGTTAAGTGGATAAAAACAGTTCCTTCACCGGGGGTGCGCCGGTTTTCAAATCCTGTCTATGGGCTGCTTTTATTTTTTTCTTTTCTTTTTCATACCACACGTCCTGGGACAGAGTGATCAAAATGGAGGATAATACTTCATTTAAGGCAAACTGGACAATGAAGGATAATCCTTCATTTGAGGAAGGAGATCGTGTTGCATATTGAACACGTAACTTTACAATTAGAAGAGTTGTTTATTTGACGAATTTGCTTAGCTGCTGTTCCCTCCACGCATAATCGCTTATTTTCAACGTTTAATCTCCAGCTGGGATCAAATTTCCGGGAATGTGGGGATGAATCCTCCTTGTGATAAGTTTGGCGCCCGTTCGGGCTACTTGTTCGAAAATTTGGTCGCCCATGCTCGCAAATAAGGTGCCCCAGGTGAACTGTTAGGCAGCAACCTTGGTCTTAAATAAGTACGCGAACCGCTCACGTAAATGGTACAAAAAAAGCGTTTGCGCCTTCCATACGATGCATCTTATCTTGGAGAAAAGGTGGGGAAAAAAAAACAAAAAACGATTTTTTCGGCTGTTCTTATTTTGGCCACATCTCAAAATACTACATGAACTTCCTTGTAATAAATGGTTTCAAGTCCGAAACTAAGGCGTGAAGTATAAGTGTGCATGCCTGTCACATCCGTGACGACAACAACAACATCATCATTTTGTTGAAGAGTCCACCAGGCTAACAAACTGGCTTCTCGGTCAAGCTCAGAAACACCAACGAAAAAAGAGAAAAACTTGGACTTTGGTGGAGGAGAAAGAGTTTCATCCTTTGCCATGCACCGCAGAACAACTTGACAACTGCGTACCAAGCACTGGTTAAGTTATTTTGTGTTTTAATTCAATTGAATTGAAAGGGTTTTCAATTCGCAACTTTACGGATGAAAAGTACAAAGGTGGTTACTGTGAATTAACAGTTATTCTTCGAGGCGCGCTAGATTTATAATGATAAATAACCAAATAATAGAGAACCATTTAAACAGATTTTCACGACTCACATAGGACGCGAATGTATAAATGGTACAGTTCACGTCCTATTTAAGATGTCTTTTTTTCTTCCGTAAATGGCCCTAACGTTTTTTTCTAAGTGAAACAATCTGACTTTTTTGTGGAACAAACTGACTAAACAAACTGACTGCATGTACGTATTGCTGTGAAATGATATGGAATGGTCTGATCATGGAACTATCTGGCCGTTTACCAGGTGGTAAAGTCTCTCAGATTGCTCTAAAGTGCATGAAATACAAGGAACTGTTTTGGGC
>NC_090884.1:51901330-51903830 GCF_036669925.1 Montipora capricornis
TTCTGGCCCCAGTTGTTCTAAAGGTGGATAACGCTATCTACCGGACAAATCACTATACACTGGAAAGTGCAGTTTGGTTCCGCTATTACTTATCCACTGGATAGTGATTTATCCGGCTGATAGCGCTATCCATCATTTGAACAACTGGGGCCTGGTGGGTAGCGCTATCCACTTTTTGAACAACTGAGGCCAGGTCTTTATCCAACCTCTCTTCTCTGCCTCCTTTGTCGTTTTTGAGGACAAAGGAGGCAGAGAAAAGAGACCCTGGGAACGAGGTTGGTCTTGATCATCTCTCAGTTTTCTCTAACTTTAATCCATGTTGCCTCTCTATATGTACCCGCATACAACTTAATACTGACAAATGTTTGATAGACTTGTGTAACAAATTCTGTGATTGGTTAGCATCCATTTAATGGAAGGGACAAAGTTTTTGACTGCTTAACCCATTGACACCTCAAACGCCCTAGGATGACCCCAGTTGACGACTAGAATCTCCCTGGCATTAGACAGAGTAAAATCTGTCAAGTCTCACTCCCAGGGGTCAATGGGTTAAAGGGGATCAGTGATACCCCTTGTTACTCTACAGAAAACAGAGCTAAGTGCTGCCATCAAATGAACTACCTGGCTCATTTAGTTTCATTATCTAGACACAGACTTTATGCTTTTACAGTGTGTTTGGGAGCAACTTTACAGCAGCCTATATTTCCGATAAATTTTAACTATTTTGTGAAACAAAAGGAGACGGTAGCATTGCAGACTGTGCAGTATTTCTAGTCACTTGAGAACGTATTCCACACATCCCCTCAATTTAAATTTTGTCAGTTGACGGTTAAGTTGTCAGTAAATTTATACTGTCTATTTTGAAGTCAACTGACGTCGTGGAATCTTCATGTAAATTTCAACAGTTTGTCAACCAGTTACTCTAATGTAATTAGTTTTTTCTTTATGCCAACAGGAATCAAGAAATGGGTTGACCAGCTTGGGAATTTGAACCCACGTCCTTTGGGTGTTAAGACAACAGCTTAGGCTTTTTTGCAGCTAGCATAGTCAGAGAGTTCCGTGGGATTAGTACCAGTTAAAATCTGGCAAGTGATCGCCACCCTACAGAAAGCCTTTGGCAAGGAGGAATGGACATTAGAAGGTTTAAAGATGGGAATGTAGCATTGTTATTTTATGTTTATGAAACATCCAATCTGGCAATTTGATGGTGCAAAGAAAGTACTGACCTCCAATCCCATCTGGACCAAGAGGACGTTCGTATTTTACAGGATGGAAACGCCCTCAGGACAGCAGTTTAACCTTTTGCAAAAAATTTACCTTTAATTTCTCGCTTTTGTGAAACAAAAGGAGCCGAAAGGTATTTTCGCGCATTCCAGACTGTAGGGAATAACGCAGTGCAAAAAACGTATGGGATTTCTAGTCCCTATCACTTGAGAACGTATTCCAAACATCCCCTCAATTTAAATTTTGTCAGTTGACGTTTAAGTTGTCAGTAAATTATACTGTCTATTTTGAAGTCAGACTGACTTCTTCATGTTGGTATGTACAGTTGTCAACAGTTTCTAATGTAATTTATTTTTTATGCCAACAAAAGAAATGTTTAGGTTCAAGGTTTGTAGACAAGTATCCGTTCCTGTTTGGAGTGTTAAAATCAACAGCCTTAGGCTTTTTTTGCATTGCTAGTCAGAGAGTTGAAGAGAAAAGTACCATTTCAAACTTGTATGGTGCTGGCCACCCTACAGAAAGCCTTTGGCAGTGAGGAAGGATTACATTATTGGGGGTAAGATGGGTAAAATGAACATTCTCAGGATAATATACAATGTATATATAATATTGTTACATCCAATCTGTCAAAGTTTGATGGTTCAAAATAGGTACTGACCTCCATCTGGAAAAATGGAATATAAAGTGCATTAAGGATGACTAGTCTTAACCTCATGAAGAACTTTTGGCTTTTTGCAGTTTTATTTTGCTTTACATACGGTAATTTCATTGACCTTTCGGTGTGCATCTCTCTGCTCTCCCAAAGGAATTTGACGTTACTTAAACGATTATGTGAATTAAACAGTTTTTAAGTGGGGATGTTCATATGCTGTGCCCAGAGACCGACGATTATGAACAACAGCTTTTCATTATTGTTGACAATGAGTTCTTCTGGAAGTAAGTTTCATACAAACAGAGTCTTTCTGCTCAGTTTGGGGTACATTACATGGTTAACCTAGAGTATCCAAGAAAGCCAACATGTCTGCACTGAGTTTCTTGAGAGTATGTATGTAGCATTCGTCAAAAAAACAAAATGCCCTGTATAGAAAAGGTGTCTCTACTCTTTTAGCTTAAAGTTAATAGCCTCTTATTACATGTATTAACAGTTGCACCACCACAGGAGCTTGAACTAACCTACATGCAAGGGTTTTATTAGAAGCTGGGACCTGGGTACTAGCACCCGTCTTGCACTGAGTACAGTACCCGCCATTGCTCAAAGGAGGTCTCAAGATCAAAA
>NC_090884.1:51908830-51911330 GCF_036669925.1 Montipora capricornis
TTTCATGATCTTCATCTTTTACAGTGTGTTTGGGAGCAACTTTACAGAAGCCTTATTTCCGTAAAATTACAACTATTTTGTGAAGCAAGCTGGTGAGACGGTAACATTGCAGACTGTGCTCCTGGTAGGACTTATCTAGGACTTTAAGATTTAGCACGACTCGGTAGACTGGGACCTTTTAGATGAGTGTCATATCACGCACAAAATCCCAGTGACATTTGACCGTCGTGAGGTTGGACGGTATGTTTTCTCTCGTTTTTTCTAACCGTGGAATCAACGACCAAGCGGAGTGACTACGAATTTGATCCATACTTATTCGCACTATTTTAGTCTTTTGTCCTTTATTCTCATTGGAAACTGAGCACCCCATGGGTTAAGGGGTTCAGGTTGTGTTTGTCTTGATTTATTATCGCTGAATGCTTTAGCGAAAATTCTGAGTTCACCCTCAAAGCACCTAGCGATGACCACAAGTGCTTGTTGACGACTAGAATCCACCATGGACACAGACAGAAAGCAAAAAGAAGGGTCAAAGAGATCTTGTAGCCGCATTTTTTGTTTATGAACCAATTTCCCTTAGTGATTTACACTGTTACTCCAAGGAATCTCCCAGTAAGATAAAGAGGATTCACTGATTCGTATTCAAGTATAAAATAGAAATTCCCGTTTCAATAGCGAGACCTACAAGATGCAAACTTCTTCAAAATTGAATTACAAGATAATTTCTCGCCTCTTCAACAAGACTGTTCAATTCCACCGTCCTAGTGTTTTGGAGCAATCTTACAGCAATTTTCCGCCTTTCTGATAATATTCCAAAGTCTCCGGTAAACAAAATCCAACCTAGTCCCAGCTTACCGTGTCCACTATCTTTCTAGTTCACTTGAGAACGTATTCCAAACATCCCCTCAATTTAAATTTTGTCAGTTGACGGTTAAGTTTGTCAGTAAATTATACTGTCTATTTTTGAAGTCAGACTGACTTCTTCATGTTGGTATGTACAGTTGTCAACAGTTTCTAATGTAATTTATTTTTTATGCCAACAAAAGAAATGTTTAGGTTCAAGGTTTGTAGACAAGTATCCGTTCCTGTTTGGAGTGTTAAAATCAACAGCCTTAGGCTTTTTTTGCATTGCTAGTCAGAGAGTTGAAGAGAAAGTACCATTTCAAAACTTGTATGGTGCTGGCCACCCTACAGAAAGCCTTTGGCAGTGAGGAAGGGATTACATTATTTGGGGGGTAAGATGGGAAATGAACATTCTCAGGATAATATACAATGTATATATAATATTGTTACATCCAATCTGTCAAGTTTGATGGTTCAAAATAAGTACTGACCTCCAATCATCTGGAAAAATGGAATATAAAGTGCATTAAGGATGATTAGTCTTAACCTCATGAAGAACTTTTGGCTTTTGCAGTTTTATTTTGCTTGAATACATAATTTCATTGACCTTTCGGTGTGCATCTCTCTGCTCTCCCAAAGGAATTTGACGATGTTACTTAAACGATTATGTGAATTAAACAGTTCTAAAGTGGGGATGTTCATATGCTGTCCCCAAGTAAGACGATTATGAACAACAGCTTTTCATTATTGTTGACAATGAGGTTCTTCTGGAAGTAAGTTCATACAAACAGAGTCTTTCTGCTCTGTTGGGGTACATTACATGGTTAACCTAGAGTATCCAAGAAAGCCAACATGTCTGCACTGAGTTTCTTGAGAGTATGTATTTAGTCAAAAAAATATGCCCTGTATAGAAAAGGTGTCTCTACTCTTTTAGCTTAAAGTTAATAGCCTCTTATTACATGTATTAACAGTTGCACCACCACAGGAGCTTGAACTAACCTACATGCAGGGGTTTTATTAGAAGCTGGGACCTGGGTACTAGCACCCGTCTTGCACTGAGTACAGTACCCGCCATTGCTCAAAGGAGGTCTCAAGATCAAAAGCCAGACTATATATAGGGGTGCCACGTTCACTCTGTCACAAGGTCCCTTCTACTTTCAAACTTAATGGAAACCCTGACACGTAAACATACCTGAGTCCATTTCTTGATTTGTCGCACAACACAGGCGAGAAATAGTACAGAACATGACCATGTCAGGCAAGGCAGGCAATTAACTCACATACCATGTCAAACCATGTTATGTTACCGGTAGTAGTTTGTACTATTACTAATGTGGTCAATTAAATTGTCACACTGGAAAGTTTTCACAGGGCTGCCATAAAGGACATTCACCTGTACCAGCTGTTAACCCTGAGCTCACATTGTGAAGGAAATGAAAAACTAGAATCAGTTTTTTTGATATATTGCAGGTGAAAATTTAATGACAGCCCTGTTTTAATGCTGGTTTTTTTGGGTGTGTGCTTTGAATTAGTTCCAGATCGGCTAATTTTTTTTTGTTGGATAGAAGTGATGTAAGGAAAACAGTGATAGATTTTAATTACAAAATTGTTTTTTGTGTAACACTTTTCATTTATTTAATTTCACTCACTTTAAGATCTA
>NC_090884.1:51916330-51926330 GCF_036669925.1 Montipora capricornis
TCATTTAGTTTCATTATCTTGACACAGACTTTTGCTTTTACAGTGTGTTTGGGAGCAACTTTACAGAAGCCTATATTTCCGATAAATTTAACTATTTTGTGAAACAAAAGGAGACTGGTGGGCATTGCAGACTGTGCGGTATTTCTAGGGACTTTAACGTATTGTACACGACATCCCCTGGGAATTTAGATTTGTCATTCACGCAAAATCCCAGTGACATTTGTCGTGCTGAGGACGGTATGAAGGCAGAGGTTTCTCGCAGTGTAAATCAACCTGGGAAGCGGTACGAATTGATCCTTACATATTCGCACTTTTTAGTCTTTTCCTTTATTATCATTGGTTGCTTCTGGGTTAAATGTACCCGAATTACCACTTATTTATCTATCGCTGAAATGAAAAAATTTACCGACTTTGAGTACATTCAAAGACATCACTCAGGCCACAAAGTGTAGCGTTATCCATAATCCACCATGACACAGGAGGATGCAGTACAAGTAGCAAGGAAATGTTGACGCATATTTTTGTTTATGGCAATTTCCTTAGCATTTGATACACTCGCTCAGAGTCCAAGGAATCTGTAAGTAAGTGCTAGGATTCACTGATTTCGTATTCATAGTATACAATAAGAAATTCCCCCTACAAATGAACCTTCTGCAAACGAAATTACAAGATAATTTCCTCTACTTCTCAGGTTAGTGTGTTTCCACCTGGTCTACGGTCGTGTTGGCGAATCTTGCCCCTATTTTTTTCGCGCCTTTCTCCACCCGTCCAAAGTCTCCGGTATACGGATCAAGGTAGGATTGCAGATATGTTCTTAAAGTATATCTAGTCACTTGAGAACGTATTCCCAACATCCCCTCCACTTTAAATTTCAGTTGACGGTTAAGTTTGTCAGTAAACGTTTAACGTACTGTCTATTTTGAAGTCAGACTGACTTCTTCATGTTGGTATGTACAGTTGTCAACAGTTTCTAATGTAATTTATTTTTTATGCCAACAAAAAGAAATGTTAGGTTCAAGGTTGTAGACAAGTATCCATTCCTGTTTTGGAGTGTTAAAATCAACAGCCTTAGGCTTTTTTGCATTGCTAGTCAGAGAGTTGAAGAGAAAAGTACCATTTCAAAACTTGTATGGTGCTGGCCACCCTACAGAAAGCCTTTGGCAGTGAGGAAGAGGATGACATTATTGTGGGTAAGATGGGAAATGAACATTCTCAGGATAATATACAATGTGTATATATAATATTGTTACATCCAATCTGTCAAATTTGATGGTTCAAAATAAGTACTGACCTCCAATTATCTGGAAAAATGGAATATAAAGTGCATTAAGGATGACTAGTCTTAACCTCATGAAGAACTTTTTGGCTTTTGCAGTTTTTATTTTGCTTGATACTACATAATTTCATTGACCTTTCGGTGTGCATCTCTCTGCTCTCCCAAAGGAATTTGACGGTTACTTAAACGATTATGTGAATTAAACAGTTTTAAGTGGGGATGTTCATATGCTGTGCCCAGAGACCGACGATTAGTAACGACAGCTTTTCATTATTGTTTGACAATGACGTTCTTCTGGAAGTAAGTTTACAAACAGAGTCTTTCTGCTCTGTTTGGGTACATTACATGGTTAACCCTAGAGTATCCAAGAAAGCCAACATGTCTGCACTGAGTTTCTTGAGAGTATGTATTTAGCATTCGTCAAAAAAACAAAATGCCCTGTATAGAAAGGTGTCTCTACTCTTTTAGCTTAAAGTTAATAGCCTCTTATTACATGTATTAACAGTTGCACCACCACAGGAGCTTGAACTAACCTTCATGCAAGGGTTTTATTAGAATCTGGGACCTGGGTACTAGCACCCGTCTTGCACTGAGTACAGTACCCGCCATTGCTCAAAGGAGGTCTCAAGATCAAAAGCCAGACTATATATAGGGGTGCCTGCTCACTCTGTCACAAGGTCCCTTCTACTTTCAAACTTAATGGAAACCCTGACACGTAAACATACCTGAGTCCATTTCTTGATTTGTCGCACAACAGGCGAGAAATAGTACAGAACATGACCATGTCAGGCAGGGTCAGGCAATTAACTCATGTCATGTCAAACCATGTTATGTTATGTAGTAATTTGTACTATTACTAATGTGGTCAATTAAAATTGTCACACTGGAAAGTTTTCACAGGGCTGCCATAAAGGACATTCACCTGTACCAGCTGTTAATTTTTTCAAGAAGGGGTCCAGAGGACCCCTAAAATATTTATTTAAAAATCTGGATATCTCTCTGTTGTACCATACTGTAAATAACGGACCTTTAGTTTTTCAGATGTAGTCACAACAAATTGTTACTGGGACTGGAAGGAAATAAAGCCTCAAGGACTTTCAATTCTTGCTGCTTGACATGATTAAACGGAATGAAAAGAGAGAAATTGCATAATGTGGAAAAGTTCACCCCGACTCAAGGTGAACTCACGTGTGCCTCGTGCTCCAATGCATCTTGAAAGGTGTCCAAAACTGTCTCATGTGTACATAGGACTATTTTGCCTCAATTGTACTTTATTTCTGCAAAATTTCACAGAGGCATTTTCCACTCACTTACAGGAAGCACGATGGTCTCACAGAACAGTATTTTCAGGTTTGTTCTTAAATTCAAAACTCAAATTCAAACTTTTTACAAGAGAAAGACTTCCGTCCCTATAAACTCCCAAATGAAACCCAGTGGACACTAACCCACGAAAGTCCAGTTGTAGGAAGAGTAGACAATAGGAGTTTAAGCACATGACACTTTTGAGACACAAGCGTCGAGCAGAATTGAATTTTCCGGATGCCAGGACAATAGTGTCTCTAATAGAGAAGCTTCTAGGCACTATGAATGTGATGTGTGAAGACAAGTTAACAGGAAAACAACCTGCTTCCGTTGTCTATCCGTGGCTCAAAAACATCACATGCGTAAGCTCCCTAATATCCATCTTTTGAATTACCATAGGCACATAGGTCGAGTTGAAAGAATACACTGGCCATTTTTTTCAAAATTCAATCAACCTTTATTCTCAACCACTGGTACAACCAAGTGTTTGTACTAGATGCATAAATTATTGCTTTGCTACCTACCATTCCAAACTGTCAACACATTGTCAGGACATCTTTGTACAAAGAAAATTGTTCATTTACAAAAAAAAAAAAAAAACACTCGAGCGCTGTCTCAACAGGCTCCAAATTATACTATTTTGGGAGCACTTTACTCAGTCAGTCATCTCACAGGCGGACTATGTCAAACCTGACATTGTAAAATTGCAAGTTTGGCACAGGAAAGATTATAAGGCAGCAAACAAGCCAACCTTTCAGCTCATTCTCTCCTTTAAATTTCTACAGCAGATGGACAGTTAAAAAAAGTTAGAAAAATAAACCTCCAGATCACGTTGCCCAACAAAATCCGTAACAGCACCTGCTGAGCTACTACAAAGCATTGCCTTCAGAGGCAACCATTTATGCATTGATGCCCTCTATAAAACTTAAATATTACTTCATGTATTTGAAGTACAGGTCTATCATCAACTCTTCTTCAACAAGATCAAACATCACCTAAGTATCGACAAGAATTTGTCAACATACTATGACTACTTTTCTAACTACAAAACCTGCACTAGGCCTTGTCAAGCCCAACAGCAATAACGAAGCAAGGCATTGTTAATTTATGCAACGCTCATCAAAAAATACAAATCAATTATTTTGAGCTTTAAAGCATGTGACCTTCATATTTACGACTTTTTTGTCTTCCTTATACTTAATTTTTAAATTTTTATGTAACACTTTCATTTGTTTTGATTTTTGTTTGTCTTTCCTTTCATTTTACTATTTTTTTTTTTTTTTTTTCTTTTGTTTTCGTTTAAGCTTCCCAAATTAATACATTGTATCTTTACAATAATACAAATGGTACTGTGATTTTCCATATGACTATACAGAAACAGCCATGGCTGTTGATTAACGTATTTCAACTTAAAAGACTCGGTCAAATGTCCCACTCTGGACAACACTGGACTGATTTGCAGCACCAGGACGTGTCTGTGTCCCAGCTGTTGAGGCTGTTTGCACCTGACCTCTTCGCCCATGTGGTGGTGCCAAAAACTCAAACATCGATTTGTTGACAGAACTTAAGGTCCGTGTCAGATCACTTGGCAGTGGGTCGCTCCAAAAAAAGTCATGATTTAAAGCTGTGTCTGCATCAATTCTGTAGCTTGGATCAATTGTCAACATTTGGTCAATCAAGTCTAGGGCAAGGTTGTCGTTGACGTAGCTGCGTACCTCTCCTTTACACGCCTTTTCTGATTTGAAGGAAGCACCATCTTGTTAAACAAATCCAAGTTTTCCACTCCTGGCCACACCTCAGAGGTTATTGAGCCACAGAGATGACTAATTAGAGTTAACTGATGTTGCTCTGAATTTCCCTGCATTATGGGAGTTCGTGTCCACAGCTCTGCCATGATGCAGCCAGCACCCCATAGATCAATCGGAGGACCATAGTTTCTCTCTCCCCAAGCAGGAGTTCTGGTGGCCTATACCATAGTGTGACAACTCTGTTAGTATAGCGTTGCAATTGCTCTTTGTTCATGTGAATGGCACGAGCCAGCCCAAAATCGCCAATTTGAGGACACCATTCTTTGTGATAAGAACATTTGCAGCCTTCATGTCACGATGCAGGATCTTGTTGCTGTGAATGAAGTAAAGTGCATTCAACAACATCTGAATCAGCTTCTTCATCTCTGACAACTGGAACTTGATCTGATGGTTACTAAGCAGGCCAGCTAGGTCATGTTCACAGAACTCAAACACAGGTAGATACTTCCCTTATTTCGATTATAGGGCGAAGCTACAAGACAAAAAAAAAATTAATAAGAAACAAAATTATCGCACCACTGTCACTACCCTCACAGTTAAAATAATTTTACACTGGCATGTACCTAGTAAGCTCTTTTATCACTTATTGAGGCAACATTTATTTGCCCTTCCTTGGTTAACATAATACAGATGTATGCGGTTAGTATCATGTCACATCATCACACAGTATACCAGCTAGTTCGTTTTACCAAAATGTTACATCATTCTCATACTCAACTCTGAAGTCAAAGTTCGTTTTTGCATAGCCACCAACTTATTAACTGCTGTTCCAAAACAGTTTACAAACATGCTCTTTCTGATAGCCTGCAAACACAGACATATTTCCACCGACGTTTCTCTCCCCCTAAAAATAGTGCCTGCAGACACAAGCTGCTAAACGATTTCTGTGATGCAACAACTTTTTTTTTTTGGGCCAATGTTGCATGAAAGAAGAGAAAATGGGGTGATCTCCACGCAATCTGTGTAATAATAATTGTTGTTACTAGCAAGATCATGTGGCCTTTAAAGACTCTGTCTATCTAGATGCTTTGAGTGGAAAAAAATAAGCAACAAAAAGCTACAAAAGAACAATAGAAAAGTTGGCCGGCAAAAAATTATCTTTGAAATGAATTAAACAATATTGTCTCAATCCCGTTGAAGTCCTGAAAATTTTTCAGGCTTCTCGACGCAATAGAAATTTGCGCTCATCACTGCGAGACAACATGGTTTCATTTGAATATTCTCTCTCTTGAACTGATTAAAAATCATCAGGTCTCCTCATGTGGCTTGCATCACCACCGCCATTTAATTTTAAAGATAAAACAAACTTCCATAATAAAGGGCATTTAACATTGATCTTCGTTGCTAGCAGAAGTACTTGTTTGCTAAAGCCCACTTCCCACTTGTGCGATAAGCACAACATTATCACAATTGAAACAACGAAGGAAAATCAAGCAATACACAAACATAGTAACATCTGAGAAGATCTACTAAGATTCAAGATGGTGTACGAATCGTCCTGTGCTTATACTTAACTAACACTTGTTCCCACTGGTGAAATAAGCACAAGCGCAAGGTATGCGCAAGCACAAAAAAAAATCCCCTTTCTTATGCTTAAGCTTATTTTACGCCCATTCCAATGATTTTTCTTATGCTTGTGCTTGTGCTTATCGCACAAGTGGGAACCAGGCTTAGGTCCTTGAGAATATTAAAAAATGATAATTATATTATTACTATTCATTGAATGTACTCTTCCTGGCAAATTTTTTCAAGACTCTGCTGCGGACGTTGCTTTCAAAAAAGCCACATACACAAACAACTTGCTCATTGTTGAATTTGGGAATGTTTTCAGGAATGTTTATAGCCCTGAAAAAATATTTCTACCACAGTTGCATGATACAAGATTAAGAGTTCCAACAAAGAAGTTTCGAAAATCACACAAGTAAATATGCAACTAAGAGATCACAAATGTTATTCACCTTACTGTGGAAGGATTTAAGCAAACTTAATTTATAGCTTGTGGTATCCCAATGAATTGATTTGGGCTCTTGGTGATCTCGCACTGATTTCCGTAAATAGACTGCTTTCAGCAGCTCAGAGGCATTCTAAAGGGTTTTCTGGAATTAATAGTTGGTCCACAAATTGCAATTAATGACAAAACACACGGCAGTCTCATGTGACTTCAGTAGCGTTGGAATTTCTTCCTCCAACAACATGTTGAAACACTGAAGTCAAGCGAGTATGCCATGCATTTTTATAGGATGTTTGATTGACCAAGGTCAGCTTGATTCTCACAACAGTCCCACACAGTAAGGAATTTACCTCTCAAGGCCAAAAATATCAAACTTGTTTGATTTTACCCTCACTGCCTTGCAAGGCGAATTTCTCACCACAATTTCCTCGCACACATGAAGAAATGGCTTAGCAGCAAAACGCCTTGCCAGGCAGTTTGCTCAGCTCTTTCCTCGCGGCGTCCTGTCAAGCTGACATATCCAAGCTCCAGATGATAAAATTTCCCCAAGGTACATTACTTGGGGAAAAAATCGATCACAGTGACAAAAATCAGTTTCCCAAGGTAAACTGTCAACAAGTTGAGTTTATATAATTAAAAAGTCTGCAGTGTGAACACCACTACTGTCAGCCACTGTTTTCCACCCATGTTTACACAGACAACACACAAGTACAGTACTTTGCGTGTTCCCCGCGTTGGTTTTGGAGATTTGTGAGCCTAACTCTGATTAGCTAAGACTATTACATCACAGAAATTGTTTAGCAGCTCAGGAAACAACAGGCAGAAATTCATCTGCATTTGCGGGCTACCTTTCTGAAGGAAAAGAAACATTTTTGCTGGCATACCATCTTCATCGGATAACAATAGGGCCATTTATACAGGAGAAAATAAGACGCATCTTAAAGGCTGCTGCCTAAGAAAAGTTTCTAGGAGCCCGTCTTAGTAGCCTGAGTCATTTCTGCAAGAGCCCAGAGTTAATTAATTAACCCTTGTGATGTCACCCATTGTTACTAATCAGCCTAACAGAACCTCATTGGCTGCTGAAACAATCACTTCTTTTCTTCCATGGTTGGCAAATTTGAATATCAAAGAAAAGTTATGTCATTGTTTGTAAACAAGGAATATTGCTGTTTAACTCTGTTTATCTTAAAGATCAAGGGCGATAATAGTCAAAATCCTGTCCGTCACTGATCAACATTTTATGTTGGAATAGAAAAAGTAAAAGTGTAATTCAGAAAATTATTTACTGCCTTGCGGTTTGTTTGTTTGTTATTTTTTCGCTCGCACATCTTATAAAAACCAGGTATTTGGCGTTAGGGAAGAACCTTTAGCAATCAATGGGAGATCTACATCATCGCATCATGGAAGTGCTTGTCTCACTGGAATGACTTTGTAATCCTACCTTACTCGAGTTCCAAATGACGGCACAAGAAGCAAAAGTATTGCCTATGTTTTGCGAGAACTCCATTGCTGTCACTGGGCAAAAAACCAAGTAAGCCTTCAGCAATCAACGCAGGAAAAAGGAGATTCGCATGTGCAGCACGTTGTAACCTCTGTACGTACAACAATGCAGACATAGCCAAAACAAGTACCATATTATTTTCTTTCAGCATTTAATTCAAGGTTACCACATTGCAAATAACATTGCACGTTTTACTAGTAAGTCTCTTGTGAGCTGATGGGATGAACATGGTGACAACCAAGTCTCTCCATCAATTGAAGGATTATTCCCAATTGTCAATTTCGTCCAAGTGAAGTACTATCGTTCATTTTGGGCACTGAAAGCTTGATAGGGATCATGGGAAATGAACATATTTTTTTTTAAAGCCAAACTCTAATGTCTGGACTCGTAGGACTCCGACCTGGGAACGTGTGATTAATAATCTGTTCAGTTAACCACTAGACTACCACATCACTAACTGCGAGGACATCATTTTTCATTTATGTCAATAACTTTTTCTTCCAAAAGTGTCGCTGTAAATGTGTATTAACACAACACCCGCTAGAGAGCAAGCTCACACATTGAAAAATGTTGGTTACCAAACTTTAAAAGAAAGCTAACCATTTTAAAATCAAGCTTCAGACTTAACCATTATTCAGCAATGATTTTATGTATATATATAATTTGTTTTGGTAAATAGTTAAGTGGATAAAAACAGTTCCTTCACAGTGGGTGCTCTGGGTTCAAATCCTGTCTACGGGCTGCTTTTATTTTTTTATTTTCATACCACAAGTCCTGGGACAGAGTGATCAAAATGGAGGATAATACTTCATTTAAGGCAAACTGACAATGAAGGATAATCCTTCATTTGAGGAAGAGATCGTGTTGCATATTGAACACGTAACTTTACAAGTAGAAGAGTTGTTTATTTGACGAATTTGCTTAGCTGCTGTTCTCTCCAACCATATTGCTTATTTTCAACGTTTAATCTCCAGCTGGGATCAAATTTACAGGAATGTGGGGATGAATCTCCTTGTGATAAGTTTGGCGCCCGTTTGGGCTACTTGTTCAGAAATTTGGTCGCCCATGCTCGCAAATAAGGTGCCCCAGGCGACTGTTAGGCAGCAACCTTGGTCTTAAATAAGGACGCGAACCGCTCATGTAAATGGTACAAAACAAGCGTTTGCGAATTACGTAAGATGCATCTTATCTTGGAACAGAATTTTCGGCTGTTCTTATTTTGGCCACATCTCAAATAAGACATGAACTTCCTTGTATAAATGGTTTCAAGTCCTAAATAAGACGTGAAGTATAAGTGTGCATGCCTGTCACATCCGTGACGACAACAACAACATCATCATTTTGTTGAAGAGTCCAGGCTAACAAACTGGCTTCTCGGTCAAGCTCAGAAACACCAACAAAAAAAAGAGAAAACTTGGACTTTGGTGGAGGAGAAAGAGTTTCATCCTTTGCCAGGCACCGCAGAACAACTTGACAACTGCGTACCAAGCACTGGTGTAAGTTATTTTGTGTTTTAATTCAATTGAATTGAAAGGGTTTTCAATTCGCAACTTTACGGATGAAAAGTACAAAGGTGGTTACTGTGAATTAACAGTTATTCTTCGAGGGCGTGCTAGATTTATAATGATAAATAACCAAATAAGACGTGAACCATTTAAACAAGATTTTCCTCACATAGGACGCGAATGTATAAATGGTACAGTTCACGTCCTATTTAAGATGTCTTATTTTCTTCCGTATAAATGGCCCTAACGTTTTTTTCTAAGTGAAACAATCTGACTTTTTTGTGGAACAAACTGACTGCATGTACGTATTGCTGTGAAATGATATGGAATGGTCTGATCATGGAACTATCTGGCCGTTTACCAGGTGGTAAAGTCTCTCAGATTGCTCTAAAATGTGCAAGAAATACAAGGAACTGTTTTGGGCAAAGACTTTAGAAACCATCAACTGATAGTTTGATCTCTTAAAGTTTGACCAACTGTAATACCAAGTGAAAAAACAAATGAACGAACTACGGCATTTAAACCTTACTATATTCCTCTTAAATTTCTTGGTATTGCTTTGAAAATACTACGCTCAAATTAAAAGAGAATACCTTGTCTTCTTGAATTTCCAGTCAATTCATTAATTTACCACTCAAATATTTCCGTTCTATTGTA
>NC_090884.1:51931330-51953830 GCF_036669925.1 Montipora capricornis
CATCCAAGGCTGTATGATTTGATGGCAGGGGAGCCAGAATATAGACAAATTGAGATGCAACAAGGCTCTTCAACACAGTTATTTTCCCTAGCAGACTCAGTCTCCGGTATTTCCAGGAGCTTAAGACATTTTGTGCTTTTTCTATTTTTTCATCATAATTTGCTTTTATACTTGCTTCAGAATCTGTAGATATCCAAACTCCTAAGGATTTAACTTTATTAACCCACTTAAGATTTTTTTCTGGGCAAAAAACTTCGTTGCATCCGGCCTTGGAGCCTATCCACAAAACTTCTGTTTTCTTGTTATTAAGTCGTAAACCAGAGATAGACCCAAACTGCTCTAAATCTTGTAGAGCCGCTGTGAATGATTCTTTAGAGCCGTCTAGGATAATTGTAGCATCATCAGCAAACTGGCTGATTTTTATTTCTTCATCCTGCACCGAGATTCCTTTAATAGTTTTATTTTGTCTTATTTTTTCGGCCAAAAGTTCCACACAAATAATGAAAATGTAGGGAGACAAAGGGCAGCCCTGCCTAACACCTCTATCTAAGGTGAAATAGCCGCTTGCCCATCCATTATTTAAGATGCAGCTTTCAATATTCTGGTAACAGAGCTTAATCCAATTTATAATTGATGAACCGAAGTTAAAAGATTCTAGAGTTTTCCATATGAATGACCTTTCCACCGTATCAAAGGCTTTTTCAAAATCCAGAAAAAGAAGTTGTCCAGGGATATTTTGAGTAGCAGTGTAATTTATTATGCCCTCGATCAATCTTATATTCTCTCCGATAAAACGGCCTTTAATAAAACCAGTTTGGTCATTATTAACTATCTTTGGGATCACAATTTTAAGACGATTCGCAATTGCCTTAGCCGCAATTTTGTAGTCGGTATTTAGGAGTGTTATCGGACGCCAATTTTTAACAAGACATGGATCTGCGTCTTTTTTTGGTATTACTTTTATTATTCCTCTCCTCTGACTAACTGAAAACTGCCTCTCCTGATAAGCATAATTGATCGAATTTACTAAACAATCGGCTAAATTGTTCCAAAAAATTTTATAAAAATCTGCAGGAAGCCCATCCGATCCAGGCGTTTTTTCCCCGTTCATGCTTTTTAGTGCTTGAAAACATTCCGTCTTAGTTAGGGGGCCTTCGCATTTTTCCTTTTCCTCTGGGTCCAAGGATGGGAGACCCGTAGCGTCAAAAAAGAGGTGGCCACTATCAAGGGAATTTGTTTTGGAGCTGTAAATGTTACGATAAAAGGTTTCGCATTCATTCAAAATTTCATTGTCTGAAGTGATGAAATCGGTGTCACTCACCTTGAGTTGAGTGATTACGCTGCTTTTGTAATGTCTCTTTTCTAGGTTTAAAAAGTACTTTGTATTCTTTTCACCTTCATTATGCCACCTACACTTTGATCTCAAGATGGCACCTTTTGTTTTATACTCAATTATTTTCTCCAACTTTCTTGTTGTTTCATCTAACTTTCTTTGAATTGTGATTGTTTCTTTGTCCTCTTTTTTCCCGTTTTCTATGTCCTTTTGTAGATTATTCACTAAAGACTCCAATTGTTCCTCTTCTCGCAACATTCTGGACCTTTTACTTTTACCGTAGCGTATTGATTTTACTCTAATCTTCAGTTTAATCATCTCCCACATTAGAGCGGGGTTTACGTATTTGTCCTCTCGGTATTCCAGTTTCACCTGTTCAATTGTTTCTCGTATTTGATTAATATATTCAATTTCTTTGAGAAAAGACTTGTTTAGCTTCCAGAAACCAGGACCTCTGGTATTAGAGTGTTGCGCAATTTTAATAGTTATCAAGGAGTGATCTGTCTTGTAGCCTGCTGAGATATCAGTGTCTTTAACATTGGACATTACACTCTGGCTCACCAAGAAAAAATCTAGACGGCAATGAATTTCAGGGTTTCTACGGCGCCACGTATATCTGCGGGCATCTTGGTTTAGGACTCTCCATGCATCTATTAAATCGAGTTTAGCTGCATACTGTTCAATTACTTTTAATGCCTTTGTATGAGTTTTGGCCTGGCCTCCCTTTTTGTCTCCGGCTAAATCCAGTACAAGGTTAAAATCGCCGCCGACTATAATTTCTTTGCACTTAAAAACTTCCAAATGGTTAAAGATGTCCTCAAAAAACTGCGGGTTGTCCTCGTTGGGAGCGTATAAGTTGGCCAATGTAATAACTTTTCTATCTACTTTGATATCACATATAATGAACCTGCCTTCAGGGTCAGAGAAGAAACGTTCCAGTTCAAAGGAGAAGTTATTGTTGAATAGGATAGCTACTCCTGCACTGGCACTATTGCAACTATTAAAAAGAGCTTTATAGCCCCATTCGGCTAACCAAATCGACACTGATTTTTCTGAACTATGCGTTTCTTGTAGAAAATAAATTGAAAAGCCTTTTGCTCAAAGCCAGTTGAAAATCTCTCTCCTCTTTTGACAATTTCCTAAACCTCGTACGTTAAGTGACGCAAGATTAAGATCGGTCATTAAAGAGTTTCAAGTCAATTATCCCCGTTTTTTGAAAAAATTGCAATAGAAAGGGGGAAAGTGGCAGTCTTGGATACCTTAGGATGGAAACCAGCCAAAAACACAACAAGAACAATATTCCTAAAAAGTATACGCATCTGTCAAGTTTTTTGTTGCAAGCGTTGTAGAAGAACAATATTCCTAAAAAGTATACGCATCTGTCAAGTTTTTTGTTGCAAGCGTTGTCTCCAGGGAAAAAATATATGAGCCTTGATAGAACATTTGCATTCTTTCTGTTAGGTGTACGATAAGTAATGCAAAAAGTGCTCGATATGGTAAACAAAAACGAAAGGCTACAACGGGAATTTAAACATAAACTAATGCGAATTATCGAGAAACGTAGATTATACAAAATGACAATTTGGCGGAGTAGGAAGGAAGGGTGCATATACAAAACATCAAACACACACAAATGCGAAGATAAAAAAACTAAATTACTTTGGAAGCGAGAAATTTGAATGGTTTGGAGTTCTTAATTAGTTCATAAGAAAGGCGGCCCTCTCCAGTCATGCAGTATATTGTTTCGCTATTTCAAATTATAAGTGATCTAGGTCCTCTTCGCAAAATATTCTTACAGGAGAGCCGTCAGGCGAGGTCTTAATGTAAATCTTACCATCTAAAGTCCACACACTGAAAAGTGTACCCTCCTGTCTTCGTTTGTTTGCTTCTTTTACAATTCTTCGCCTATAAGCCGTAAGGTTTTCATTGATGAATATACGCTGCCGTTGCTGTCCACTTGAAGGGTAGCTAGGAAATAGATCTGAGATTTTGACATCTTTTAGCTTGGTACGTTCCTTATAAAGTTTCGATTTCACTTTATGACTGCAAAATTTCACAATTATGGCCCTGCCGTGATTCAGCTTATGTGAAATTTCGATATTCTCCGGTTCTACTGTAATGTTTAGGGCTTCGGCAACTTTAATGACCGCGGCCTCTGTACTAGGATAAGCATCTTGTGGAATGCCGTGAATTTCCAACGAATTCTTCCTACTATACTGTTCCAAATCATCTTGGTGTGCCCATTGTCTTCTGATTCTTCTCTCTGCTTTCTAAGATTCTCCTTCGTTGTTTTAGCTCATTCCTTGTTGAAGCTAGAGTATATTTCAATTCCTTGTTTTCGTCCTTCGTTTTTTGCAACGACTTTTTCAAGTCTTTAAGCTCTCTCCCATAGCAGTTGGCAGAATCTTTTAAATCTTCGATTTCCTTCTTCAGCGTATGATTTTCAGTAAGAATAGCAGCCACTTGAATTTGAATGTCGACCAAAAGGGCCTTGATTTCAAAAAGGCTAGGCTCTTCTAGTTCGTTGAGCCTTTCATCCGGTTCTTCAACATCAATATTTTCCTCGGCGGCCATGTTGGATTTCTTCGAATTTCTTGGTTCGTCTTCCATTGAGCCACGGTCCTCTCTTTCGTTTTTCCTTGGCGGCATTTACATTGAAGAGAGTAGATTATATCTTTAGGGAGTCGGATTGTGTACTTTCATTGGAGCGGATGCCAGAGAGGGGCCATCTTTGCCAAAATTAAACAGACATGGTAAACATACGTCCGGCAGCCGCGATTTCCCGCCCAGCACTCCACGGATCTTATCTTCAAGCTGCTGTCTAGAACTTTGCTTCAGATGATTCTTGATGTTAGGGACCTCGGTTCCATCTTCTTTTAGACACCTTGGGTTTGGGTGAGACAATTCAAGTGAGATTCCCATTTCCTCTGCAAAGGTACTTGCTTCCTTTATCAACAACTGGTTACCTTTATCAGCAGCCCTCTCTTCGAATGCTCTTACCAAGCTCATGGTGGGGTCTTTGTTTTGGTACAGCTTGATAGCAGACTTGATCTTAGTATGCTTGTACTCTGTTTCGACTGATCGGAGACCACGCCCACCTTGATGTCTAGGCAGGTGAAGTAGCGCTGTAGAACCCAATGGGTGTTTTCCACCATTCTCACTGATGACTTTGCGGGCTTCCCTATCGATGTTACGCAGGTCTGTAAGATTCCAATGCTGGGACCACATGAGATATGTCAGCACCGGCAGAGCTAGCTGGTTCGACGCTGTAACTCTATTCATGTCGGAGAGGGGGCTAGACCAAATGACCGAGAGCCTTTGCAGGTAGGTCCTCGCTGCTGTCTCTAGAGCTAGCTTCTGATCTTGTAAGAGCTGCTCCGGTGCGCCAAGAAAGCAATATTGCTTGTCCTTAAGGCAGTCGATGGCTGTTTGACCTGCCTTAAAGCCCTGAGATGTCTTGTCAATCACGCCTCGTCTCACATGCAGAACATTGCATTTCTTAGGGTTCCACAAAAGTCCAATGTCCCCCATGGCTTCTTCCGTCATCTTAAGCACTCGGTTTAACTTTGCTTGAGATGAGGCGAAAATTTTCAGGTCATCTACATATAGCAGGTTAGTGATGTTGTTTCCAACCACCGGCTTAGATAGACGATATCCTTCAGTAGAGCTTAGTTTCCAAGCCACCGGGTTAAGACATAGAGTGAAAAGGCGCGGGCACAGCGCGTCCCCCTGGGGTAGGCCTCTATTGAAGTTAATCGGGGGAGACACTTCATGGCCTTTCATGGTCTTGACAGCAATTCGGGTATTCCAACTGTCGCTCAGGTTATCTACCACTCGGCAGATCCAGGTGGGAAACCTATTGATTCTCAAGATCTTCTTAAGCCAGCCATGATCCACCGAGTTATTATTATTATTATTATTATTATTATTATTATTATTATTATTATTATTATTACTATTACTATTAGGAATGGAGTAGTTTATTGAATAGGATTGGCAATTTTCGACTCTACACCACTGTACATTGTACAAACATTACTTTGTGGAATTAAAAAAATTTGAGTTTTATTGGAACAATGATGCTTTATGTATGTTTTTTGTGTTACCTAAGTATTGTAATATTATTTATTTCATGCAATATGGCTTCTAAATGTAGTTCTTTAACTATCTTGTTATTTTAGGAAGCCAATTTACCCTTTTCTTTATTTCATTTCATTGTATGTAAAACTCGTAAATTGCTTTTAAGGATCGAATAAAGTTTTTTTGTTATTGTATTGTTGTTTTGGGTGTCAGGGTGGCTTAGTGGTTATCTATCGGGCTTCCCACCACTGCAAGCCATGGTTCAACTCTGGCTCCGGCTTGCAGGTGGACTGAGTTTCAGTCGATCTCAACCTGACTCCAGGGTTTTTCTCCGGGTACTCCGGTTTTCCTCCCTCATCAAAATCAACTCACAGCTAATTAACATCTAGCTGTGGTGCTGTGCTCCGACGTCAAACATGGACTGTATAGTGGCAGCCAAAGACTCCTTTGTATGCTTTCAGCCCAATATCACGAGCTGCACCCTTTTGCAATTCAGTCCCCAATACTGCAAGAAAAGGGTGATTAACACTGCCAGTTGTTATTATTATTAAATTGTTATTGTTGTTGTTGTTATTAGTTATTATATTTGAATGGTACATGTAGCAGGCACTAAAATAGTACCGGTAATTTAATTTGTAAAGCAGGCATGAAAGAAAGTTGATGCCAATCTAAAAACACTTTGGTGGCAACCTCTGTCATTTTCCTGGGCTTTTAGAAAGTCGGACACGAGAGATGCTCAAGGGTACTATGATGACTTTCTTGTTTGGAGTTACCATGTTTTTCAACCAAAAGGATTGATAAAAATGTTATATTGCAAAACCTCAGTAATTACTTCAACTTAAACCTGCTCTTTATCCAAAAGAATGGGCAACTGTCACAACATCTCTTAAAATCCTTTCTGGTCAAAATGAAACAAATTTTACCTTTAGACTCCATGAACACATCCAAGTAATTTTTCACTTTTATTTGACAAAATTTAATTGTAGGAATAGGCTTTATCTTTTTTTGTGGCTGCCATCAACAGAAAGTGTCCTTTAGATTTTCAATATGTTATAAAAATTATGTTTACTTATTGACAGTGTTGTTTGAATGTACATTTAACATTCTATATAAATTTTAGCACATTTTGTAAATTTCCAGATTAATCTGTGGATTTTCCCAGAGGGAACTAGAAGTCAGACTGGCACACTTTTACCCTTCAAAAAGGGTGCATTTCATTTAGCCCAGCAAGCACAGGTAGGTTCTACAGGGAATTGGCCTGAATTGAAAGAATACAAAGTCATAAAAATAAAAACAACTTGAACTTAGTAAGTTAGCTAGCTCATGGTCAACAGAACACAATGCAAATTTTAAACAGACAAACTGATGGGCCTTGTTTTGCCTGTCAACAACATTTGCTCACATTCTTGAATCCTATTCTAGGGAAGATGTTTCTTGAAGTAGCCAAGGAGACTTGTTTACGAGAATTTGATTCTTTGTTTTGAGCATGCGTACCTTACCATGTTAGCTCCATGTTGAATTGCAGTTTACAAATGACCATGTTAATAAATGCACTCCAATAATGATAATGATGATGATAATAATAATAATAATAATAATAATAATAATAATAATAATAATAATAATAAGATATCGTGACTACCGAGTGACGCAGCACAACATCATCATTGATGGAGGATACTCCCAAGACCTCACCAGCACACTCAAGCAGCTACTTGGAGATACATATACCGGTAGATTAATCAAAGCACAGATGCAGAAATCTGTACTTACAAGCTCTCTGCATATCGCCCGCTGGTTTTAAGTTCTGACATACTAGAAAGCCGCCTTATTCAAATGGTGATGAGCGAAATTAGGGAATAACTTCACACATGTTTTGCCTAAAGGCCTGGGAAATTATTTGATTTTGGACAAAACACAAGTGAAATTATTCCCTAATTTCACGAGTATACCATTTGATTAGCTATTAATATCATGGGTGACAAATTACGTTCATAAGACTCAGATTTGTTAAAACCTGGACATCGTTTTGGGACTGTAGGAAAAGTTGCTATGGCAGCATTGTAAGTTCACATGTGAAATTATAAATTAATGCCGAATTTTGGCGCCAAAATTAAGGAGTATTATTTGTCACCCATGTTTCTTATAATAATAACCCTCCAACCATTTGCAGTATCTTCTATCAGAAGAAGGGTTGTTTAGTGGTAATTCCCATCTGGTTCTCAACCTTAGGGGAGGGGGGACATCTTGTTCTGGGGGCAACCTTGCAAGGGATCAACCTCCAGCAGCACTTCCATGCTACTGAAACCAGCCTTTTGAGCCTTTGTGCTTAATTAATTAAAGAGCAACTTATACTTCAGGGAAGCATCTGTCATTGTGTCCTCGAATGAGTTTGTTGGTTTTCTACTCTGCCCCGGGAGAGGTTTTTCTCTTAATTATCCAGTGCGACTGTACCCTTCCTCACCCCCATCACCCCCCACATAAATTAATTATTGCTTTCATTTGATCTGCAACTGGTCTCCTAATCTCAAGATGTTGTCATTGATGTCATCATTACTGTTTTAACTGCTACCACTTCTACTACTTTTACTAAGGTTTCCAATAAAGTATTATTTTGTGTTACAGCTACCAATTGTGCCACTTGTATTGTATGACTACAGTTCTATTTTCAATAAAATGAGCAAAACATTTACTACAGGTAAGCCTTGAAATCAATTTAACCTCGAGAGGTTTAATTTTCTTTTGAAGGCCACTTAGAAATTAATTGAAATATATCCATGCAATGTCATTGTTTTTTGTGTGGGGGGTTAAGGGTTTATCAACTGTGTATTATCAGTCTTTTTGATCAGATCAATTTTATGCCCAAATATAGACAAGAATGAGATCGAAGCTGCATGTGCGGAAAAATGCACGAGTTACGTTAGATCCAAATAGAGCGGTTCTCAATTGAGTGTCGAAAGTAATTAGCCAATTGCTTTGGTTTATGATTACTTCACTCAGTTATTGGTTCAAAGTTCTCGCGCCACTTTTTCAACCAATCAGAAGTGAAACCAAAACCAACTGTGACTTCGCGTGCACATTTTCCCACGCTTTGTGTCGGCTACATTGAACATTTTGTTTTGATCTGATAAAGTAATTGAAGACATGGCAACAGTTGGGCAAAAAAACGTACAGCACCATGCACAGCTGGTGAATTTGTAAATGAATTAGTGATGGAAGTTATTGTGTCACTTCCTGGAGTAGATCTTGTCTGGAAGATACTTGAGTTGAGGCTGTAGAATTTGAAAAATTTGAGGGCAAAAATATCATACATTATTTTATGAATGAACTTCTATGGAGTTTGTTTGTGTAAACAGAGGATATGAAACCTGCGTAGAAAGTGTTCCATGGGGTAGAATGAGAAGCGGGCTTTTCATTGTTTTGACTGAGCAAAAAATGGGGCGAGAACAAATCAAAAGATCGAAAAGCCTGCTTCTCAGTCTTTCTCTTCTGTGAAACCCCATTGAAATGCAAATATGTAATGATTTTCCACGCAAAACTTCATCACAGTGAATAGAACTACAGAAGCAGTTGTTATAAAGAAGTGTGAAAAAGTGTAGGTCTGAACTGGATGTTTTCAACCCTGGACTTTTTCAGGCTTCACATTATTACAACTTAAGTTGTTCCATTAACAAGGATGATCTTTGGCTTTGAAACTCAGTAATAGGCCTTATCACGGTTTTCGACGCCATCTTGACGGGTAGGCAAAGCGGTCAGAAATTACAGTGTTTGTATGGGAATCCGATAGCAAATAACTTCTTCCAAAATTGAATTTTACACAATTAGTGAATCAAAACGTTAAAATACTAGGTAGAAGATTGTATTCACCAAGTTTGAAGGATGTAGCTTTCCTATAAGTCGCTGAGCTATTCTTTTTTAATTTTCCATACATTAGTCTCAAAATTTTTTTCCCGCGAACTGCGTCTAGACGTTTGTTTACCCAGGCAAATTTACAGACAAATGTTTGGAAAATTCAAAAAATTAACTGAGCGTCTTCTAGCCAAGCTACATACTTCAAACTTGGCGAATACAACCTTCTACCTAGTATTTTAACGTTGCGATTCAGAAATTGTGAAAAATTCAATTTTGGAAGAAGTTATTTGCTATCGGATTCCCATACAAACACTGTAATTTCTGACCGCTTTGCCTACCCGTCAAGATGGCGTCGAAAACCGTGATAAGGCCTATATCCCTAGCTTGGTTTTCATCATCAGCAGCAGGAAATGAACAGCACACGACAATTCACTAGTGGATAACACATTGTCCGATCAATAACTAATATCATCTTTATTGTTGTAGGGATCATAAGGGGAAAGGTATTGTCTCCCATATCAACTGAGGGCTTAGCAATAAATGATATTTCTGAACTAACAGAAAGGGTCCGGGAAAAGATGCTCAAAGTCTTCCATGAAAGTGACTATTTAAATGGGACGTCAGCAGATGACAAAAAGACTAACTAATTTCTGCAGTCAGAGTAGGTGTGCTTTCTTGTTTCTTCACATCTCCATCCAGTTGTTAGATTAAAACAGGGAAAATCAATCATACTCAGGCCTCGGTTGTTCAAAAGGTGGATAATACTAATCACCCTTCAAACAACTGGGGCTGGTGATTAAACAGTTGTGCATGCATTGATTGGTTAAAAATTGTCTTGAGTTTTACTCTAATTTTCTAGTGAAAAGTAATTTATAGTACTGTGACAGAGTGATTTGGCAGCTGTGCGATTCTTGAAGAAGAATTAAGTAAAATTGAAGAAAATACAGATTCCCTGATAATCACATGAGTAATATTTTTACACGTCAACTCAACCATCATTCCCCTTTGGCTCAGTGGATGTGAATGAATTTTCTTAGGTTATTAACTCAGCCTTTGGTGAATGACAATAAATACAATGTTGTTGACAGTAAAATCCATATGGAAGAATTTCACAGATAATTTTTTCCAAATATTCAGATTACTTAACAATATTATATTTGCTGAAGGCGGGGTGAATAATTATTGTTTTAGTATAATTATTCAGGTGATAATTTATTTGAAAAAATTAACATGCATTTTCTTTGTCTGTCACCTCACAAGCAACCAGTCAGTGCAGAGAATCACCTATGTAATTATACTAAATTATTATTAATAAGGTTAAATTAACTTATTTTCTTTAGACTGACATAATGTTTTTACATTTTATAAGGGGAACAGTGATTGACAAAGTCATATTTTTTAAAATCTCTTATTTGTTGCACCATTTGCAAGTGGAGTTGCTCTGTTTTTATATTTATTTTGTGTAAATTAAGACCAGATTTTATTTTTGGCAATACTTGTCTAGGCTGTTCCCTTTTTTCTCTATCTACCGTCAAATGCATTTCCTAATTTTGGATTGGTTGGTCTGAGTAAAAAGAAAAACAAGCAAAAACAAAATCAGAAGCAGTATGAAATGCAGCCTGAAGCTGCAAATAGAGTCAAGTGTTGGGAGCAGAAAAGAGTAGAGAGTTTAAGCCTGGTTCATGCGTATGACGCAAATGCAAATGCAAATTAATGCAAGTGCATTTGCATTTCACATGTGTGACCCGTTGAAAAGCAAACACAAACACAAGGCAAAAAAAAGGGTTCATTCTCATCCTCCATCTTGGAAAGAGGACGTGAACTGCACCTGCATGTCTTACTTCCCTTGCATTTGCATTGGACGTGAGAACTTTGTTTGCGTTTGCATTTGCATCGTACTTGTGAACCAGGCTTCAGTGTTTAAATATTTTCCATGGACATAAAGCTCAATAGCTCCTTCTTTGTTCAATTTGGGGTTGAAGTTGAAATTGAAAATCTGTTCAGCCAAAACCAATGTTTGTACTTTAGATTTAAAAGTTCAAAAATGTTTTACTAAATCATTATCTTCCTCATATCTTATCTTCTCTGTTATCTCTTTTTTTGAAAACTAAAAAATGTGGATTGGTCGGAGGACGATTAATAGAGGAGAAAAAGGGAATTGCCTCACTTTAGTGTGCCCTTGTATTATTTTATTCAACTTGACAACATTTTGGTTGGTGGAGATTTTAGGTTTTCAATTGGATTTTCATACAATCCAAGGAGTAGAATGGTTCTTGTTGCCTGGATATAATTCTTTGGGTGAATATGAAAGTCATTTGCGAATAGGAAGAGTAAGCAAGAACGTTTCAGCTGAAAGTCTGTTTGCCGAACTGCTTTGGACTTTTTCTCTTCTTGTAAAATATCTCTACTAGGTTAAAACATGATTAAGTGGTGTTTTGACCGATGCAATCGTATTCTTTTCTGGTGAAGTCTATCACTGACTCATTCTTAGGGATGTTATTGTTCTATAATAATTATTGGATGTAGACAACTTTCATAAATGGCAGTCTTTATTATTGTTTTCGTCCATATTAATTTGATCTACTCATCCAGACTCATCCCATCTTAGAACATAATAATAATATAGATTATTAATATTCTTTTCTCATTGTCAAAATATTTTTTTGCTCACCAAAGTAAGGAAATAAAGGCACATTAAGCATTAAGGGAAAAAATTTGAATTTGGCTGCCATTATGAAAGAGTCTGTGGTTTCACAACAAACATCTTGATAAAATGATTTTATGTAAAAAGTTTATTCAGTACAAGATGATTTCATGCTGTGTATTGTAAATAAAGAGAGAGAAGTATTTTTACTCTTATCTAGAGGATTTGCCAGCTGTGTGAGATAAGTACCGGATACTTTCTGCCAGGAATAATGTTAATGTTTGAAGGAGGTGACATTAAAAGCACGTGAATAATGCAATGTTCTCTGCATATTTTTCTATAATTAAAAGGTTATGATTACGAAAACGGGTATTGTCATAATTGGGAAAGATTTTTTTAAACATTGGAACATTAATTTGCCTCATTCTAATTTTCCCCTTACGAATCACCCATCCTCCAGCCCGAATGTATCTGATATACACAAATGCTAATTTGCTCTGAATTGACTATTATCGTTAATTTAGGAGACTAAAAGCTTGATATGGATTATGGTAAATGGTCATGTTTGTTTGAAAAGAAAGCCCAAGTGTATGGACATAGGACTCGAACCTGGAAATGTTGATTAATAACCACTTGACCACCACACAATATAGATATATTTTAATTAAACACTTACTTTGATAATGCTGTATTGTCACTCGGCAAGAAACAATATTAAACTTTGCAAAATGTCGGTTACTAAACTTCACGTCAAAGCTAAACATTTTGAAATCAAAGCTTACGCCTATTTAATCTAGCTTAGGCGGTTTCTGGATCTTCAGTGGTGACAGGGGCACCCAACGTCAATTTTCGGAAAATGTCTGTTCGGAAGCCGATTTGAGATCTAGAACATCTAAAAAATGGTATAACTGCCCATTTTAAACGGATTTTTACCCTAAAAAGGTCAACTAGAATTTTCGGGAGCCTTTTTTCTGGCTGAAATTTTCGAAAAGGTAAGTTTTGATCACTATAGTTTTCGGATCACTACACGTTCAGCTAGGAAATCCGAACAGATGAAAAATCTCTAGGGGAAAAAAATATGCCTAAATCTACTGTTTTTACTAAAATACGTTTAACAATGCTATGGTTTAAGTGGTTTTGAACTATATTCTCGTTGGGTGCTCCTGGTGGTGAAGCGGTTCCTATAGAGTTGAAACTCCGGGTTCAAATCCTATCCACGTGTATAATTTTTATCTTCCTTATTTTTTCTGCTACCGCAAGTCCTGAGACACAGTGACTTAAATGAACGATAATAGTCACTTCAGAGCAAATTAGCAATTGTGTGTATCAAAGGAGGACATGTTGTTTTCGACATGAATACGTGAAACATTCCCAGACCTCACGGTTTCAAAAAACTATTTCTGGCTGACCATTTCGTTTGAGCTATGCGCTGTGCGTGTACCACGCTCTATAAGCTATTTGTCAAGCTAAATAGAAAGAATTATGTTTTGACTTTACGTGAAGACGTAAGCTTTAATCAGTGTGGACTCTCTTAATTTAGTCGTTACTGTTTTGAAGTAAACAGAGAATGTCAGCACCGGCAACGAGTATAACGGTATAATACGAGTTCCAGTCTGCACAAAATACTATTACGGGATGAAGTTCACATTTCGGCGCCAGTTTTGAATGACTTCACTTTTTCTAGTGAAAGTCCTTTACAGTAAACGGCGAATAGTAAACGCAATTTTCTTTTGACAAACTCGTACTCTCCGCTACGACTTTTCGATGTCAAGTCGTCGCAGACCAAATTTCCTGGACGAGTTGAACACACCTGGTTGCGGAGTACGGATGCGCAGTAATCAAAATCCCTCGAAGTCACACTCGTTGTCCATGCTAACATTCTCTGATGTATTTGAAGTGCCGGTTACAGACGAAAGGCGAAGTGATCTTTCCACTCAAGTTGACAATTTAAGCAATTATCTTTCATAGAGCGGTTTTCAAATGAGTGTCGTAAAACCAAAACCATAGTAATTACTTTAACCAATCAAAAAGGACGGAGACAATCCAGTAAACCAATCAAAACTCAAAGTAATTACACGTAGCCGACACAAAAGGCGGGAAAATGTGCACGCGCGAGCCACAATTGGTTTTGGTTTCACTTCTGATTGGTTCAAAAAGTGGCGCGAAAACTTTTAACCAATCACTGAGTGAAGTAATCATAAACCAAAGCAATTCGCTAATTACTTTCGACACTCAATTGAAAACCGCACTAGACTGGCCCCTGAAAAACTCAGATAGCTTCAACGGGATTCGAACCCATGAGCTCTGCGATGCCGATGCTCAGCAAGTCAATTTGTTGGGATCATAATTGTTGCTTTTTTTTTCACATGGTACCATAACAGCTGTTCGGTGATACAGTATTCTCGGGCCAATCTTTTTTAATGGTGTAATTTCTTGAAACTGGCTTGGGCCACCTTTAATTGTTCTACCAACTCGTCGGTGAGGTTTCAAGGGCACCCAACGAGAATATAGTTCAAAACCATTTAAACGGTAGATATAGGCATACTTTTTTTCCCCTAAAAGTTTTTTATCTGTTCGGATTTCCTAGCTGAAAGTCTAGTGATCCGAAAATTCTTGGGATTAAAACTTGCCTTTTCGAAATTTTCAGCCAGAAAAAAGGCTCCCGAAAATTCTAGGTAACCCTTTTACGGTAAAAATCCGTTAAAAATGGGCAATTATGCCATTTTTTAGTTGTTCGAAAATCCTAGGACAGGCGGGCAAGCAAGAAATTTTACAACAAATGTTCCGAAAATTCTAGATCTCAAATCGTCTTCCGAACAGATATTTTCCGAAAGTTGACGTTGGGTGCCCCTGGGGTTTCAAAGTCCTCCAGATTAAACTAAGACTCTCAGTTTCACTGCACCAGTCTAATGCCACCGCGGCTATACGATGCAGCCGGGCTACAGTGAAGTCTCCAATTGTTCCGAAGCCAAGTTAACATTTAAATTTAGTGAGAAGAGGGGGTAGGAGAAATACCTCTTTTTCGCCGTCTTTTCCTGGGCAAAGCGGAACATCAAGCCCTATAAAGGCATTTTGGTGGTTAGTCCCTTCTCTGACTTCAGGAGTACCATCAACTTTTTGTTCCTTCATAACCCCTATCGACTTCATTGCTCTCAAGCAGAATCGTCCTCTCTAAGAGCTCAAGATCTTCATAAGTATTTGGCTTTAGCAAGTCTTTCACAATAATCACACCATCGAGGGCGTAAAACTTGAAAGAATCGTCCTTTGGTTTAGCATCCAGTGTTCTGCATGCACTAAACGATTCCTTGAATGATTTTAACCAGATCACAATACGGTCCCTTTGGCTCTGTGACATAGTGTTGTGTTCCGAACTCAAAAGCTGTGCGAGAAGATTGACACAATGCCACGAGAGGGCCTGCTCTGAACAGGGAATATCTGGGATTCTAACAAGAATAGACTGCGTAATGTTTTGGAGCATCTTTGTAAAGACGTGTGTTGTTGGAGCGTGCTTTAGGATCAAGGAACAAAACAAAACGAAACTGGATGACATGATATCGACACTCAGTACAGACATATGGGATTCCAAAACAATCCTGGTCCAAGGACTGCCTGCAAAAGAGCCGGGATTTGGAACGCAGCACAGAAAGCTCCCCAGACACTTGACTGCACACTGACGCAAACTTTCACTTTCGTGAACCATTGAATTCTGAAGGTAAACGTGCAGAACCTCCAGATCAACGTCCAACATCTTGACAGGCTCATACCTACCTTGGACCATATCGAACAATTCCAACGTAGGTTTATCTGAGCAAGTCCTGAAGTAAACATCCCAGAAGACAAGGCTTGTAAGCCCCAAGATACTTTTCCTTTCATTCGCGAGAGTAATCAAGCACGGTTTACTAACTTTGAACGGTTTGTTGTCATCGTGAGGAACTTTGATCTGCGATGTTGCCAAGCAGGAGATGAGCACTAAAACACTTGCATATAATTGACTCGAACTGGCGAGCTTTTGAACATCTTTAGCTTGCATGGCATCCAAAATCTGTTGGATGAACTCGCACAACGCTTTGTTCGATAAAAGCACGTCTGCAACTCGGTGGATTTTCATATCAAATTCCCGAGATAACGAGACGTTTAGGTAATTAATCGCGGGAATGGTGAATCGTTGACAGCCATTAGAAGAGGTCAGTAGGGTAATGACGTGATATACCAGCTTTAGGTCAAATGCTTCGATATAGTTCATTTGAACTGTTGTCATGATTTTCAGCATCGCAGCAATGGAGTGGTCTTGAAGTGGGTTGATCTTGTTTCCAAGGAAAAGCTGGTGAAAAATGTTCGACACGTGGTTGGCTAAAACGCTCAACCAGGGCCTGTCCGCCTTCAAGGAATAATCTGATTCTGAATTTGACACTTCAGGGATCAAAGCTTCCAGAATTTTAACTACGGTATTCACAATGTTTTCTTCACTGGACTCCACTAGCGATATTAAGGACGGTAAGCTTGGTGGGCTGGATCTCAGAACTTCACAGAATGCTTTGAATGGAAGCGAGTTCTCACCTTCTCCCCTTCGCATGAAACAAATTAAAATTTGCCTTCCAAACTTCTCCCTCAAGGATTCACACGAAACGACCCAAGAAACATTGGATGTAGACAACTTTCATAAATGGCAGTCTTTATTATTGTTTTCGTCCATATTAATTTGATCTACTCATCCAGACTCATCCCATCTTAGAACATAATAATAATATAGATTATTAATATTCTTTTCTCATTGTCAAAATATTCTTTTGCTCACCAAAGTAAGGAAATAAAGGCACATTAAGCATTAAGGGAAAAAAAATTTGAATTTGGCTGCCATTATGAAAGAGTCTGTGGTTTCACAACAAACATCTTGATAAAATGATTTTATGTAAAAAGTTTATTCAGTACAAGATGATTTCATGCTGTGTATTGTAAATAAAGAGAGAGAAGTATTTTTACTCTTATCTAGAGGATTTGCCAGCTGTGTGAGATAAGTACCGGATACTTTCTGCCAGGAATAATGTTAATGTTTGAAGGAGGTGACATTAAAAGCACGTGAATAATGCAATGTTCTCTGCATATTTTTCTATAATTAAAAGGTTATGATTACGAAAACGGGTATTGTCATAATTGGGAAAGATTTTTTTAAACATTGGAACATTAATTTGCCTCATTCTAATTTTCCCCTTACGAATCACCCATCCTCCAGCCCGAATGTATCTGATATACACAAATGCTAATTTGCTCTGAATTGACTATTATCGTTAATTTAGGAGACTAAAAGCTTGATTTGGATTATGGCAAATGGTCATGTTTGTTTGAAAAGAAAGCCCAAGTGTATGGACATAGGACTCGAACCTGGAAATGTTGATTAATAACCACTTGACCACCACACAATATAGATATATTTTAATTAAACACTTACTTTGATAATGCTGTATTGTCACTCGGCAAGAAACAATATTAAACTTTGCAAAATGTCGGTTACTAAACTTCACGTCAAAGCTAAACATTTTGAAATCAAAGCTTACGCCTATTTAATCTAGCTTAGGCGGTTTCTGGATCTTCAGTGGTGACAGGGGCACCCAACGTCAATTTTCGGAAAATGTCTGTTCGGAAGCCGATTTGAGATCTAGAACATCTAAAAAATGGTATAACTGCCCATTTTAAACGGATTTTTACCCTAAAAAGGTCAACTAGAATTTTCGGGAGCCTTTTTTCTGGCTGAAATTTTCGAAAAGGTAAGTTTTGATCACTATAGTTTTCGGATCACTACACGTTCAGCTAGGAAATCCGAACAGATGAAAAATCTCTAGGGGATAAAAATATGCCTAAATCTACTGTTTTTACTAAAATACGTTTAACAATGCTATGGTTTAAGTGGTTTTGAACTATATTCTCGTTGGGTGCTCCTGGTGGTGAAGCGGTTCCTATAGAGTTGAAACTCCGGGTTCAAATCCTATCCACGTGTATAATTTTTATCTTCCTTATTTTTTCTGCTACCGCAAGTCCTGAGACACAGTGACTTAAATGAACGATAATAGTCACTTCAGAGCAAATTAGCAATTGTGTGTATCAAAGGAGGACATGTTGTTTTCGACATGAATACGTGAAACATTCCCAGACCTCACGGTTTCAAAAAACTATTTCTGGCTGACCATTTCGTTTGAGCTATGCGCTGTGCGTGTACCACGCTCTATAAGCTATTTGTCAAGCTAAATAGAAAGAATTATGTTTTGACTTTACGTGAAGACGTAAGCTTTAATCAGTGTGGACTCTCTTAATTTAGTCGTTACTGTTTTGAAGTAAACAGAGAATGTCAGCACCGGCACGAGTATAACGGTATAATACGAGTTCCAGTCTGCACAAAATACTATTACGGGATGAAGTTCACATTTCGGCGCCAGTTTTGAATGACTTCACTTTTTCTAGTGAAAGTCCTTTACAGTAAACGGCGAAAACCAAACGCAATTTTCTTTTGACAAACTCGTACTCTCCGCTACGACTTTTCGATGTCAAGTCGTCGCAGACCAAATTTCCTGGACGAGTTGAACACACCTGGTTGCGGAGTACGGATGCGCAGTAATCAAAATCCCTCGAAGTCACACTCGTTGTCCATGCTAACATTCTCTGATGTATTTGAAGTGCCGGTTACAGACGAAAGGCGAAGTGATCTTCGCACTCAAGTTGACAATTTAAGCAATTATCTTTCATAGAGCGGTTTTCAAATGAGTGTCGTAAAACCAAAACCATAGTAATTACTTTAACCAATCAAAAAGGACGGAGACAATCCAGTAAACCAATCAAAACTCAAAGTAATTACACGTAGCCGACACAAAAGGCGGGAAAATGTGCACGCGCGAGCCACAATTGGTTTTGGTTTCACTTCTGATTGGTTCAAAAAGTGGCGCGAAAACTTTTAACCAATCACTGAGTGAAGTAATCATAAACCAAAGCAATTCGCTAATTACTTTCGACACTCAATTGAAAACCGCACTAGACTGGCCCCTGAAAAACTCAGATAGCTTCAACGGGATTCGAACCCATGAGCTCTGCGATGCCGATGCTCAGCAAGTCAATTTGTTGGGATCATAATTGTTGCTTTTTTTTTCACATGGTACCATAACAGCTGTTCGGTGATACAGTATTCTCGGGCCAATCTTTTTTAATGGTGTAATTTCTTGAAACTGGCTTGGGCCACCTTTAATTGTTCTACCAACTCGTCGGTGAGGTTTCAAGGGCACCCAACGAGAATATAGTTCAAAACCATTTAAACGGTAGATATAGGCATACTTTTTTTCCCCTAAAAGTTTTTTATCTGTTCGGATTTCCTAGCTGAAAGTCTAGTGATCCGAAAATTCTTGGGATTAAAACTTGCCTTTTCGAAATTTTCAGCCAGAAAAAAGGCTCCCGAAAATTCTAGGTAACCCTTTTACGGTAAAAATCCGTTAAAAATGGGCAATTATGCCATTTTTTAGTTGTTCGAAAATCCTAGGACAGGCGGGCAAGCAAGAAATTTTACAACAAATGTTCCGAAAATTCTAGATCTCAAATCGTCTTCCGAACAGATATTTTCCGAAAGTTGACGTTGGGTGCCCCTGGGGTTTCAAAGTCCTCCAGATTAAACTAAGACTCTCAGTTTCACTGCACCAGTTTTTCCTTGAGCCAGCCCGGAGTTAAGTGCCACTCTTGTGGACTCTCTCGTGCGATTTCTAATGCCACCGCGGCTATACGATGCAGCCGGGCTACAGTGAAGTCTCCAATTGTTCCGAAGCCAAGTTAACATTTAAATTTAGTGAGAAGAGGGGGTAGGAGAAATACCTCTTTTTCGCCGTCTTTTCCTGGGCAAAGCGGAACATCAAGCCCTATAAAGGCATTTTGGTGGTTAGTCCCTTCTCTGACTTCAGGAGTACCATCAACTTTTTGTTCCTTCATAACCCCTATCGACTTCATTGCTCTCAAGCAGAATCGTCCTCTCTAAGAGCTCAAGATCTTCATAAGTATTTGGCTTTAGCAAGTCTTTCACAATAATCACACCATCGAGGGCGTAAAACTTGAAAGAATCGTCCTTTGGTTTAGCATCCAGTGTTCTGCATGCACTAAACGATTCCTTGAATGATTTTAACCAGATCACAATACGGTCCCTTTGGCTCTGTGACATAGTGTTGTGTTCCGAACTCAAAAGCTGTGCGAGAAGATTGACACAATGCCACGAGAGGGCCTGCTCTGAACAGGGAATATCTGGGATTCTAACAAGAATAGACTGCGTAATGTTTTGGACCATCTTTGTAAAGACGTGTGTTGTTGGAGCGTGCTTTAGGATCAAGGAACAAAACAAAACGAAACTGGATGACATGATATCGACACTCAGTACAGACATATGGGATTCCAAAACAATCCTGGTCCAAGGACTGCCTGCAAAAGAGCCGGGATTTGGAACGCAGCACAGAAAGCTCCCCAGACACTTGACTGCACACTGACGCAAACTTTCACTTTCGTGAACCATTGAATTCTGAAGGTAAACGTGCAGAACCTCCAGATCAACGTCCAACATCTTGACAGGCTCATACCTACCTTGGACCATATCGAACAATTCCAACGTAGGTTTATCTGAGCAAGTCCTGAAGTAAACATCCCAGAAGACAAGGCTTGTAAGCCCCAAGATACTTTTCCTTTCATTCGCGAGAGTAATCAAGCACGGTTTACTAACTTTGAACGGTTTGTTGTCATCGTGAGGAACTTTGATCTGCGATGTTGCCAAGCAGGAGATGAGCACTAAAACACTTGCATATAATTGACTCGAACTGGCGAGCTTTTGAACATCTTTAGCTTGCATGGCATCCAAAATCTGTTGGATGAACTCGCACAACGCTTTGTTCGATAAAAGCACGTCTGCAACTCGGTGGATTTTCATATCAAATTCCCGAGATAACGAGACGTTTAGGTAATTAATCGCGGGAATGGTGAATCGTTGACAGCCATTAGAAGAGGTCAGTAGGGTAATGACGTGATATACCAGCTTTAGGTCAAATGCTTCGATATAGTTCATTTGAACTGTTGTCATGATTTTCAGCATCGCAGCAATGGAGTGGTCTTGAAGTGGGTTGATCTTGTTTCCAAGGAAAAGCTGGTGAAAAATGTTCGACACGTGGTTGGCTAAAACGCTCAACCAGGGCCTGTCCGCCTTCAAGGAATAATCTGATTCTGAATTTGACACTTCAGGGATCAAAGCTTCCAGAATTTTAACTACGGTATTCACAATGTTTTCTTCACTGGACTCCACTAGCGATATTAAGGACGGTAAGCTTGGTGGGCTGGATCTCAGAACTTCACAGAATGCTTTGAATAGGAACGAGTTCTCATCTTCTCTCCTTCGCATGAAACAAATTAAAATTTGCCTTCCAAACTTCTCCCTCAAGGATTCACACGAAACGACCCAAGAAACAAACAGAACGTCGTGGATGTAGATTTCTTCTAACTCGCCAGGTGTAAACTTCATTAAATGTTCCTCAAGGATCTTAAGAGTGGCATTAACGCTTTGGGTGGTGTTTGATGCCAGTGGTTTAGACCTTAGCTTGTCGTAACACGTAATACAGAGAAACAATAAATGCTTTAAAGAAACACGATGCAAAATGCCGAGGTTGGAATGTAGGAGGAAGAACCTGTGCAGACTCATCACTAGTTCTTCAGCGGATACAATTTCATCCCCGTGATTGAAGGACACATATAACAGCTCAATGAAGCAGCATTGGGTGCAGAAAAGTGACTGGTCATTTATCTCACCAGTGTCTTGTTTCACTGAACTCTGGGCAAGCAAGTTGAGACCGACTGATGTGGACTGAATGCAGCCAATGTTTTCTTTCTTTAAACAATCTTTGAGTTGGATCCTGTCGGTCGCATCATCAACGCATGCAAGACAAAGCACTGCCAAAAAACTTGCAATAGTTTCTGTCAGCTCCGTGTTCTCTGCAGTTCTGTGAAATTTCTCACTGATCGCAAGCGACAATCTAGCGAAGGAACCTGAAGCCAGTTTGTGGGCAAACCGTTCGTAGTACGGATTCTTGGAAGACACCGATCGATGTAAAATTTGGAAAAAGATCACAAAAACATCTGGCATCTCGACTGATTCGTAATTAAGCACCACGGCCGGAACACATACCTGGTCGATGGATTTCCACAAGGACTCCACTAACTGATCAAGGGCATCGTTTTCGGTGGTTACGGACTCATCGCTGCTTGTAAGTAACGTGTCATAAGTGGGTTCTCTAGCTTGGAGCTCCTCAACAAATTTGAAGGTCTTCGCGATGGCCTTCAATAAGGAACACAGGAATGTCTCAAGTGAATCTAAAAAGTAACAACGCAGGTTAGTTAACTTCGACAGTGTCTTGGTTTTTGTGAAGGTGAGTCGAGTTCTTGGTTGGTTTGATATTCGGAGCACGTAACATTGGATTAAGCTACTAACGGAAAGCGGAAGTGAGCGTTTTTCCTTTTAACTTGTCATCATTTCCGGTTTCCGGTCGTGGCTGAAGAAGGTGTGGTACTTAAAGGCCACCTTTAACCGGCAGGTTTT
>NC_090884.1:51958830-51998830 GCF_036669925.1 Montipora capricornis
GCCTGTTTTTCTCCTTCCCCATGGGGGCTCATGGCTGGGTTGCCTTGATTTGCCAGCCATGGGAGCGGTCTCCATCTGGGAGCTGGCTGCCAATAGTGGAAGCTCCTGGATGTTTCAGGCACCCAACCCCCACTTTGCGAGGCAGTTGTTAAAGACGAATGAGAGAAGTGATCCAAGACAACATTTATTATAGCTTACATTGTCCAACTACGTGCGAGCTCACTTCTCTCAATCATCTAACCCACACTTTAAATACACATATATGTTCATTTTAACACATTTTATTCCTGGGTGGCAGTCTGCTTTCTGAAGACATTTGAGTTGAAGCGAAAAGGCACTCACCTTGAGTGCTAGAAGAATTTTTCCAAAGCACCAAGAGAAGCTACAGTAACTGTATTTTCTGTGGCACTCATAGTATTAAAGGTTCTCTGATATACTTGTAACTGCATATACCACGATCATGAAAGCAACAAACTGGCATTACAACACTCTTTTGCAAATCCATGTCCGATAAAATCACCTTCTGATGTTATGTAAGATCTCATGCAAAAGCTTTTGTTGGCATGGCAGCACTTGCAAAGACTCAAAGGCAAGTTTTACGAGCCATAGCAGAGTGCCCTTTCTTACCTCTCGTTATTAGTGGTAAGGGAGACTGCTGGCAGTCCCCTCTTGTCAGTCAAGCTGCTTGCTTTACCATAGTTATGCAAGCGAGCTGAAGAGCAGAGGCTCTCTTTCATTACTAAAGCTCATTTGCGTGACTAAAGCGGGCGTCTCAACTGACTAGGAAGGGTCTGCGAGTAGTCTATAAAGGGGACTGTGCTAGTATGGAAAATGAGCAAATTGCAAACACTAGTTGAATAGGGACCACATGTGAGTGATAAAGATTGTTGTGGTAGCTATATAGAATTGGGTGATTTTAATTTCTGTTATGTGTCTCCTTTAGTGGAAAGTAACATATTCCATCAAATATAATCAACAGGTGGAGAAAGCACGACTTGAGACCCTTTCTGCTTTTGGAAACTGTGCATTCAATTCCCTGGTTGTCAAGAAAGAATCATTCCGATCAAAGCTAAAGGCCACCACTTTACATGTAAATACTGCCCCAGGAAAAGAAACTGCAAGACGACTAACTCGGTAAGAGTTAAAGGTAATCTTGCCAAATTTGAAACTAAGAGGTTGAAAACATGTTGACAACTGACCACTGAGACTACAAAAATTAAAACAATAATGTTATTATGATTTTAATATAGTTAAATGAAATTAACGACTAGGAGCTAGTCTGGTCAGTAGTGTTTTGCAGGCGGTTGTTAGTGTCTTGGCCGTCTGGTAGCGTTGTTCAGCGTTTTGGTGCGTTCTGTAGCGTTTGTTATAGTTACATGGTTCACGACCGGGAGCTAGTCCGGTCAGTAGCGCCTTGCAGGCGTTTGTTAGCGTTTTTTATGCGTTTTTGTAGCGTTTGCAGCACTCTTTAGGTTGTGGGAGCCCTGGGGCTGACATGGTTCAGCAGTATTCCTGCTTAGTGCATGCGTTGTTGTCCAATGTGCTTGCAGCATGTTTGTTGCTCTGTTGGCCTGGCGTTGTGAGTCAGATCAGGAGTTTAGTGGTTCTCGGCGTTCCCTCCCTATCCCCCCCTTTTTTTTTTTGTGTGTGCTGTTCTTTTTTTTTTTTGTATTCCTTTTTTTTTGTGTTCTTTTTTTTTGTATTCTTCTTTTTTTGTGTGTTCTTTTTTTTTTTTTGTATTTTCTTTCTTTCTTTCTTTATTTATTTTTGTTTCCACTGAGCTATCTGGCTCAAGTGTGACGGGTGCCTTAGGGGGGCCTGGCGCGGGGGGCTCGTGGCTTGGCTGCGGGTTGGGCAGGCCAGTCGGGTGTTCTAGCGCCTTGGGGATGTGACTTCGGTTTCAGCCCCCAGGGCACCTACCCTCCACTGGCGACGCAGGCGTTAAATTTGTTTAAAATTTAATTTAATGTATCTGTTGTAGTTCAAAGTTTTCTTGGTTTAGAATTTTTCTAACCAGTTTTAAGTTTTTCTTTTTGTCAAATATTCACTATGTTGTAATCTGAAACAATGGAAAATTAAAATTTGAACCAGGAAGATTTTGAACCACAACATCTGAGCCATTGATTTAAACAAGTCATCCCCAGATCCCTACTTGTTTTTGAAATGGTTGGTTGATCTGTGCATTTACCGGCATTTACCGGTGGTGGATTAACTTCTTACTAACCGAGCGCAAGGGCCGTACTGGGGAATATTGGCCCGAGGTCGGGGCAGTATGGACCGAGCTCAGCGAGGTCCGTACAAAAACGATCGAGGGCCAATATACCCCAGTAAGGCTTGAGCTAGCTTGGTTAGTAAGTAGTTTATTATATGGCTTTTTAATTACCTTTTGCTTTGTTTTTGCAAGCTCGTAATCAGCCATGGGCATTACGGGAGCATAATGCCCTACAGTTCAGTTACAATTAGCCAATCAGAGCGCGCGTTATATCGGCTACAAACACAAGCCATATAATAAAACCTGTTATTAAATTATGAATCTGTGATGGTCAGCTCAAACTCAAGTCAATGTTTCTGTTGCTCAATTCTTGCTTTCTTTTCTTCAGAATGGAAAAAGCCAGACAGGAAGCTAATGAAGCCTTCAAGAATATTTCTCTTGGACAAAAACGAAAAGCTAACGTCACAGAGAAAAACACAGGGCTGTCTCCAGTTTCTGAGAGTGCTAAAAAGAGAGTGACAAGATTGGAAAAATGTAAGATTGAAGCACAAAATGCTGACCTGGGTGAGTTAACAAGAGGAAGAAAAGCAGGTTTTGAAAAGGGATCTTTGCCAAAGTTCAACAAAGAGCGCCGAAAATCAACCAGCAAGTGCAGACAAAGCAGAAGATCTTCATCAAGAAGGAAGAGTTTGCGTCAAAAAAGCTCCACTAAATGTCATAGGCCAACAAGGGTCCAGTTGGCTCAGATAGAGGCTCTTCAAAGTTTTGGTGGAAAGAGTCTGGATAAAGTGTTAAAGACAGGTGAAAAAGAGTGTACTTCTAATACAGTAGGCAACAAGTCAACAGACCCAGCTGAAGGATTTCCAGACACCAAAGTTGTAGATACTTTTAGCATAGTTGCAGTAAATATAAGCCAAGTTTCATCACCAGATGTCGGCTGTAAGTCAGTTTCAGACAGCAACATTCCAACTTGCTTGATGGAGGAATGCATAGTATCACTTGATGTGAAAGGCACTCATCAAGAAAAGAGTAGTCCACTTGTAGCCAGTGGAGAGTTGTCAGATAAAAATAATGTACAGCTTGCATGCAATGAGCAATGTCAGGAACTGAATGTATCTGCTGTTTGCAAGTCACCTGTCAGTGAGCTGCCTGCTGAAGGTTCCAAGTCAAATGCAGTGAGCTTGCAAGTAGTGCAAGAGCAAGAGCGATGTGAAAGCTTGTGTGGCAATTTCATAGACTGCCCAAAGAGTACAATTTCTACAGGAAATCATTGCCAACCTTCTGTTGAGTCAAATGACCTGCAGTGCTGCAATGCGATACTTCCGGAAACCAAACCAGTGACTCGCTTGGAGAGAGCACGAATGGAGGCACTGCAGAGTTTTCAAGGACAAGCCATTGCCGAGGTTATGAAGTCTTCTTCCAGGAAAATGGCCAAGTACTTGACTCCTGTGAAGAATAAGGGAACAAATACTGAGGCTTGTAAAATGAAGAATACACCCGCACAGACAAAGGATTCTTACATCAGGCATCATCCGAACCCAAAGAAATCTTATTACTCTAGTCTCAGAGACAACAGTTTTTGCAACAGGGATGCACTGTTGGAGACCAGTAAGGTGGTGGTGTCCACAGCAAGGTCCCTTGACACTCCAACCCCAGAATGTTCACCAGTGCAATTATCTCTACAGCATGAGGGCATGATGCTGGAATGATTGTGCAGATCTCTTGGATTTGAACCCATGCTTCATTATGGCTGTGAGCAAAAACAATCTTTACCAGCATATTTACGCTGAATCAACTGTACTGTAATTGTAGGTGAACTGTTTGCCATAAGATGATGGAATGAAAGGAGATATATTTTTCTCTGCCATCTTCATCTGCTCTCCATTTTTTAAATTTCTTGGGATAAATACTAAACACACACAGTGATCAAAACGTCACGAAGGACGTTTTCATCCTTTGGCTAGTGTTTCAATAGTCCATTTCCGAGTTCATGTCTGCCTCCTCTTCAAAGCGAGTCTAGGTACGAAGTTCTTTTTATGAAAAATTAGTTTTCATTCATATGTAAAGTAGAACTAATTACCATCACAAAAACTTAACACTTAGACTCGCTTTGAAGAGGAGACAGACATGAACTCCGAGATGACCTATTAGTTTCGTCAAAATGCTGACTTACTTTTAAGAGCCTGACTCATTTAATAGTTGGATTTTTCTCCTAGGAATGACTATGCTTCCCTTTGGACTGCTTGTTGCATGCCTCACTATTTTTTACAGCACTCACTGTGATTTGCTAATGGAGAATGCACTCGGCTGGCTCCTTGCGTTAGTAAATGAAGAAATGACGTATTGAAACGTGCACCTGTTAGTTCAACATTGTTTTACGAACGTTATAGATTTTCACTACCATTGAAGATCAGTTTTTACGAATAGTGAAACCAAGAGTAGAAATTTAAAGTACAGAAATGGACTCTGTGTAAGAATTGTCCGTTCATTATGTTTTGTTCAGAGAACCATACAGTACTCAAACTTTGAGAATGGGTATTATATTATCGAAATAGAGATAAAGCTCGTTGACAGAAAATGCCCACAACCAGGAATTGTGTTCTTACTGCTCTCCATTTTAATCCGGCTACGATGACAGTCCACAGCTGGATTAGAAGGACAGCAACTTCACATCTTTCATTTTTTTTCCCTTATGGTTTAAATCCTTTCGTTCTTTGGTACCTCTTACTGGAACGAATCAAGCACAGGTGTTTTTCAGATGTGTCTTGGGAGTTTACCCTTTGAACAACCTCTGCGTTTGTCCACAACTTCGACGTCGACGAAAACGTCACCTCAAAATGTGACTTTGCACTATCGTAAGTCTTAATTCGGGATTATTTAAGGACGGTACCTACTAATTCAAAGGTATTTTTGCCCCGGTTTATGGTTATGCGGGAAATTTAGATCTTAACAAGTTTTATTAAAATCGAAAAAGAAAATTGGAAGTAACCACCCATTTTTCAAAGATAATTCACGAACATTTGAAAAAGCTTTAAAATACAAAAATTTGGTTTTATCAACGAGCGTTTATAGCCCTTCGTCAGAGCGAATCAGGATTCGCTCCGACGAAGGGCTAACGCTCGAAAACGTCAGCTTTTAGAATCTCTGTACTGTGGCCAATTTTCATTATCAACTCCGTTGATAAAACCAAATTTTTGTATACTACTTCCCCACCGATGCAGCACCACAGTTTCTTTAGAAACTACCCCCTTCATTTAAAATACAAAGCCGTGTATGGCGTTCTTTCTCAAATTGAAGCATAATTATCTCTGAAAAATGCGTGGTCACCCCCAATTTTCTTTTTGGATACCAATAGTACTTACTGAGACTTACTTTCTCTCCATAAATTTAAATCGCGCAAAAATATCCCTGTATTGGTAAGCATCACTGATAGGAAATCCGAGTATCTCGAGATGCGCAGAACGTATGCGCAGTAACAATAGTAGGCACCGTCCTAATCTCGTTCACGTCGCACAATGTGGGCGAATTATCCTGGCCGAAATAAATTGCTTTCAGAGTACAAATATGTAATGAAAGTTTTGCATTTGTATGCTCAAATTTTGTGATTTCACGTCGTTATGCAGAGTACCGCAAAAACATTTGCTAACTAATTCAGCATTGTCCTCTCAACGTGGAAGGAGAGATCGTTGATTAAAATGCAGTGATCCGAAGGCACTCCCCTGCGGGACACCACACCTGACGCTTTTCGGCCCAGCTGGAGCAGATTGCCCCTGACCTTAACTCTGAGATCTGCCTGTGAGATACTTCCTCAGTAAAGGACAGTTTGCATCGTTCCTTCCGTAAGCTATATGCTTGGAGAGAAGAAGTGGGATACTGAATTACATCAAACGCTTTCGAGAGATCCATAGAGACAATCGCAACAAGCCCACCCCTATCACGAATCGCCCTCCAATCTTTGCAAGGAGGTGTCACAACTACGAAGCTTCCTGGAGGCCCTGATATCATCCTACAAGATTCAACCATTAAATTCATTCACCTGTAGAGCCAGCAACCTTTCAAACATTTGTTCACAGCAGGGAGTGCAGTTACGGAACTTATAACCGCTGCAGATTCTTGAATTGGCCTAGGTTGGATTGGTGCCGTGTTCACGCGAGTTGTGAATATTGATCTCTTTTAATAGGGTTACGGCCTGAGATTCGCTTGTTGAATGAATGCAATGCTGAATGAAACTGGTGTATCTGCGTCTCTGTGCTCACGGATTGATTTAATGTTGGAATGATGAAAAAAGTTCTTGCCATAATCCTTTTCTTTTAACTGAGGCATGCTATCAGTGCGACGTGAACAAAATGGTGGTTGAACTATTGGGAAATTCGTGAATGGGTGAGTGCAAGTATTTTTCCTCTTTTAACCAATGATATATTAAAGTGTATATGACAGATTTTTCTTTATTTACTCAATCGAAGCATCATGGTTTTATGAGATAAAAACAATTATACAAATTCTATACCGATTTTTCCTCCTTTTAAAAATCGGAATTTTCACTTCCAGTGAGGTACAAAACCGAGCTAGCAACGAGACTGCGGATAGCAGAACTGAGACTGGAAGTCAAAACAAGAACGAAATTTTTCCAGGACCTGAATTTGCCTTTTGTTTTACATTCACAAGTTGCTGAAACTGATTCTGATCATGAGATGCGTTGTATCGGTTGCAATAATGAATTTAGACAAGAGAACGAAATTTGTATCTCTAAAATGTTCTGACTCTTCTGGCCTTTTTGTTTTAGCGGAATTCCAGCTGAATGGTGTTATTTTCCGGGTGTTTCGTTCGTATGCGCCCAACAGAAACCCGGCTCCCGATGACTTTTTTCAATTTGTTTCAGATGCTGTTGACCCATGAAACATGAATTTCGTCCGTCCGTTCTTCGTGGGAAGATTTCTACTCTTCTCTGTTCTCGGCTGGTGACATTGTTCGATATTTCCAAGATGACCTCTTGAACAGTCTGTCCTCTCGTCTTCCCCCGGCGCACACTTGTGGGCGTCCCTTGACTCTAGGCGAGGTTTCTCAGTCTTAAGATGGCATAGCTGATGTTGAGTCTCCGGGCACAGATGGCCTCGCGAAGGAGTTTTATCGTACCTTTTGGGGAACCCTCGGCGCTGATTTTTCAGATGTGCTCAATGGTTATTTCTCGTCTGGGGCTTTCCTCCTTTTTCTCCGAGGTTCCCATATCTCTCTCTTCTTAAGAAGGGTGACCGTTTAGACTATAAAAACTGGCGCCCGACAAGCCCCTCTAAATGTCGACTACAAGTTGTGTGCTACGGCTCAGGGTGGGCGTTTTTTGAAAGTCGGTTTCATTTGATGATTGCGCCCGGATCAAACCTGTGGCTCACGCGGGCGCTACATTGGTAAGAACACATGCAGACAACCCTGAGGATGCGAGAGCGCGTGACGTCACGATATTTGAGACAGTTGTAACTGATTGGAGGTTGGTTTGAGGTATGAGTGAGGCTCCAGCGCTCAATTTCGTGGTTGTCAACGGTATTGTGAGAAATGGTTCAAATCGCGTCGGATCTGGAAAATAACCACACAGGAAGGAGGTTACCCACGTTAATTGGCAATAAGGTTAGGCTTTTTAATTGAGAATTTTTTCGTATATTTATCTTCTTAAGCTTTTTATCGGGATTCCCATACAAATCCTTATATTTTTGTCGGCCATCCTCACACTGAGCTTGGGGCGCCTGTGGTGAGACGGGACCTCCGGCTCATCGTCCTTATTCGAGAAGACTGGAAAGTAACCATTTGCAGATGTCATTACAAAGGCAGCACCTTCTTCAAATCGTGACGTTTCCGCACGAACTGATCCATTTTAAGGACAGCCAGATGAATAAAGTTCACTCACCTACTATTTTCTGTGTTGTCCCGAGAGATTTGATGGGTTTTTGAGATGCTTTGTTTTTCCCTTCAGATCTGACGCGTCATCACCTGCAATATAAATAGACAAGGCGTGCAGGTTCGAGGACCGCTCACGGCCGAGTGCCTCGAGAATTTTGCCGTATTTCTCCCATTTCCAAAGGTCGCTCGCTTCCCAGCCTTGGGCACGTGAAAACTCGATAATTTTGCTAGCATCATGCCGAAAATCATCCCAATTATACAAGGCTCTGCAACCTCAAAATCCTGCTCGAATTTCAAGCTTCGCTGGGTTTTTTTGCCATCGCCATATGAATGATCGGGACAAAAGTGGTCGACCATTGGGAATTTGATCAAAATCAAATTAACCAATCAAAAAGCGCAGATTTTCCCCGAGAGCGACAAATTACAAATCAGCGCGTTTTGATTGGTTATGTATGAGGAGAAACTTTAGACGCGCAGGATTTTGGTTTTCCCGCGCAAGACGTAAAATGAAATTCTACTGCTGCGCGTTATACCTGCGTGGCTGCCAGCTGCTCGGCGTGCTTGTCTGACCCGTGCGAGAAAAAATGCCCTGATATAAAGTTTCGATCTAGGCCTAGACACAAATATCCCGAAAAATGCTCTAAAAATCTATCGGGAAATTCTCAATTTTTCCCCTAAAAATTCCTCCAAAAATCTCTAAATATCCCCAAAAGTTTCTAAAAACCCCTAAATATCCCAAAATTTTCTAAAAATCTCTATTTTTCTCACAATTATTTTTTAATGAAGCCTTAGCTCTCCCGTGGAAAGAAAACGGCAAACACATGTTTGAAACAATGATATTAGATATGGGAAACACCGCTGCACAATTGGATTGCAGTCTAGCAGTCACCAACCACCCGATTCTCGCGAAAGACTCACCAAGTATAGTAAACAATGGGACAAAATGTTCATTTCATAGGAATTTTAAAGGAAACGGCAAAGAATATAGAACAATTTTTGTTCCAAATCATCTAAAAATCCCCCAAAATCCCATTTTTTTCTAAAAATCCCCAAAATTTCTATAAATCTCTTGATGCTCTAAAAATCCTAAAAAAAGTCCGGCTTTTTGTGTCTAGGCCTATTTCGATCAGATTTAGGAATGAATGCATGTGCATTACATGTGTATGATGACAACTCGCATATTCCCGAAAAAAACTAGAGCGAGGATACCATTGATCGGTTCATCAACACCGGCCTTCTTGCGTACGCACTACCCGATTTGTCGATCTTTTTCGTCCTGAAGCTGACCGTAGCTATTAAAGTCAATACGAACGAGCCAGACAAACATGTCGAGCAAACTGGCGTTCTTGTTGTTCAATGATGTTAAATGGTGCTTTAGTCTGGCTGTTCGCTGATTGAGCAGAAAAATACAAAAGCATTTCTGCCCATTCAGGAGCCAGAATTTCCTCGCTCATTCGGAACTGGTCCGTAAAGAGTTCGTCCCCACGGGCTTTTATTTTTGCTTCGTATTTTCGCTCGTCGACGATTTTTTCTCGCCCGCTCCGATTTTGTCCTCGTCCCCACTATCTACCCGTCGGTCTCCGAGGTTGGCAAAGCAGTGTAAGAAAGCATAAAAGTGTGAGCAAGTAAAGCACCTAAAGCAAGCAAAGTAGTACAATTGCAAGAAAGCAAAGCAATGTAAGAAAGAAATTTGTAAAGCACCTCAAGCAAGCAAAGCACTAGTATAAGAAAGCAAAGCAATGTAAGAAAGTAAAGCACCTCAAGCAAGCAAAGTAGTGTAAGGACATAGCGCATGTAAAGTAGTTGAAGAAGTTAGGTCAGTCGTTAAGGGCCCACTGACGTATTTTTTGGGGTGCGTTGCTAAGGATGTCATGGTTAAGTAATTTGAGAGAATTTGGCATTATTTTGGTCAGTTTCCAACTTTTGTAAGCCAATGACCCTAAATATGACGTCATCACACCAAGCCCATGGTCACGTGACCAATAAAAGAAAACTCTAAATTTGTCTCCTTGCTACGCAATTTGGGTATTTAATCGATGGTTTTGAAAAATGTTCTTTTTAAAGACATAAACGATACTGAAATACCCATAACTTTTTCAAAAAAGATGATTTTAAAAAATCAATGCTTAGCTATATTCTGTATTTGGGGGTAAAACCGCTGGAAATTTAGCTTTGTTCTCAAACCGGAAGTCAGTTCGTTTACGCATGCGCAGTTGATTTGAGATCGAGCGCGATGACTTGAAGGGCGAGGAAAAACCTTCGATGGAAACAACAGTTTGTGCGGTGACTTTTGCGTTTTCTTGTCAGCTCAGTCGTCAGCTCATGATATGGTGACGTCAGTTACCGGAATTAACATCTCACTTCCTTATCAACGCGCGAAAAACCCGTCTGTGGGCCCTTATAATGCCGGTACACTATATGTTTTAAGCAAGAGCCGATACAACGTAGATTTGATTTTAGTGATGTACTATATTTCGGCTGGCCAAACCAGCCTTCTTCAGGTACAATGAGAGTTTACATTGAATTGCTTCTATGTACATATATATATATATAGTAAATGGATGTTGACGTAATACTGGAAAAAATGTGATAAAACATGGCAGTTACAAAGATTTTGAATTCAAATACTAAGAGTCACGGAAAAATAACGGAAATCACTCAAATCTAATACGTTTCTTCGCGGATATTAAGACCGTTGGGATCAATTGTCCTGGGCCCGGTTTTTCGAAAGCCGATTAACTTAATCCAGGATTAGCGTAAACTTTTGTTTCATGTTTTCAACTTTTGGTTAAAGTTTCTTTTGCTTATTTTTGTTTTTCAAGATCGACATCTACTAATGTAAATTTTATCCGAATATCAGCGTCGAACAGCATTTGGGAGTAGAGAAATAAACCTCTTGGTTAATTTTTAATCTGGGATTAGTGTTAATCAGCTTTCGAACAACCGGGACCTGCCTTTTAAAATTAAAAAAGCCTCCCTGGCCTTACGGATCGAGTCTCTGTTAGAAAACATTTTTTCGATAGGGATTAATTGCATGTCCTTGGAGATGTTGTGGGGAGAGGAGAGGAAATGTTCTGCGACTGTAGTAGGTTTGGATTTGGTGTTAGCGTTATCTAAAGTGCGGCGTTGTTCATTACACAAAATGTAGGCTTACTCCAAGCACAGACCCCATCATGAACATCCTCATGAACGCTCCTCATTGGTCGGAATTTATCACGTGAAAGCTGTGCAACCTCCTAAGGCCCCGCCCGTTAAGAGGAGCGAACGAGAAGTGCATGAGTTGCTGATCGTTTTCGAATGAAATGTTTTATTTCGCTGAATTATGAAGCAGATGAAAAGAGAATGAAGGCCAGACTGAAATACTATGAAAGCCTCGCAAACCTTTGGTAAGCGTTTTTAAACACTGTAAAGGAAAATACTTGATAGAATGACGATCCTCCGACGTCTGGCCATGCATGATATGCGGAAATAGCGATGGTTTCGCAAGCTTTATTATTTAGTGATGGGCTTCAAGGTGTATACTTCATGTAGAGCTGCCAACCCCCAAGAGTGAAAAAAACTGAAGTTGGGCTCAGAAAAACCATAAGATTGAGCGAAAAAAACGGGAGATTTTGCAGAAACGTCACCTGACCTAATTATTCAATCGGTACGTACGGTATGGCCATGGTGTCCTTGGTCTACGACTTTTCCGAACATGATGTTATATTTCCTCGTTAACTAAAATACCACCAAAATTATTCTTCTTTCTCATGACCAAATTTTCGCTTTTCCAGCATGTATATAATATTTTCCTTGAGTTACTAACCCCCTTTCTTGGGGAAAACCAGTGATGGGTTTACAATTTAAGCAATTCGCCCTTGTCAGACGGCGGCCATATTGTGCAGGGAGACTAAAAAAGCCTTGTTTTACCACGCCAAGCCTCACAGTGGAAACCATGGGGCTGAGGCTTGGCGTGGTAAACCAAAGCTTTTTTGGTCACCCGGGACAATATGGCCGCCGTGTGACAAGGGCGAATAGAGGACGTTTTCCGTGTTTCCATAGCCTCGTCTAAACACGAGGGGGAGTGGGAGAATTCGAGACAGTTATGCAAACCCTCGACTCTGTCTCGGGTTTGCATAATTGTCAAGAATTCTCCCAACTTCCCCGAGTGTTTCAATGAGGCTATGGAAACACGGAAAAAAGTCCTCTATTGATGTGACACCAAACATCAAGGTGTAAACTAAAACGTGAGAAAAGTGTTGTAATGCTGCAATTGTTTGTTAAGTTCCGGTTTGATCTTATTTATATTATGATCTTATTAACAAACAATTGCAGCATTACAACACTTTTCTCACGTTTTAGTTTACACCTTGATGTTTGGTGTCACGCTGTAAATAGTACCTGCTTTTGTATTACGTAGACTTTATAGCTGTTCACACTTAGGAACTCATTAAACTGATGATGGCATAAGCATGCTGAAACATGTCTTTTAAAAAAGTTGTCTGTTTCCTACAGAAAAAGAATTATTAATTTGTATATGAAAGATTAGAAGTTGGCTTGGTGAACTGATATCAGTGAGTCCAGAGACCCGCCTATTAACCACTCTTGTAAGCACTTAAAACAGTCTTAAAACAACAAACACCAAAAGAGGATGCAATGCAAGAGCATTTAAGCTGAATGTATTCCAACAGTGATAAGTTCATAACGTGTGTGGGGCCATTTACAAGAAGGTCATAATCAGTGAAATTGGCTTTGACCTTTACATTTGTACATCTACAACATTACATAATCTCTCTGCAAGAACACCCAGAAGCATCCAGATGAAAAGCTGCAACTGTTACCAAGATTTTTTTGGCCATTGCCATCAGGAGTACAAGTACAGTGCCGCTCGGAGATAAGCGAACAACGCAGACGCAAAATGAACGCACGCGATACGCGTATACGCGTTTTTTTTTTGACGCGTCTAAAATTGCGTATCGTATACGCGTTTGTGCCTTTGTTATTCATAACCATAATTTTGCTTTTCCTGCATTGTTTGCGGAAACAAAAGAATAAATTGCGTGACTGCCGACAAGTCGAAAATTTGCATACGGTATGTGGCTTTGATTACTGTCAATTTCGATCCGCAAATGCCGCCGATGAAAGCATCCACAGGGCATTATTTCGAAGTTTAATACCCTTTACATGCAACAAAGGTCTTGAGAGACCAGCAAAATTAAATCAGCAAATTATGATCCGAAAAACCGAAGACATGATTTTTTCAGTGTTTGCCGTGACGCGGTATTTAAAGTCATTTCACGATGACTTTTTGCCGACGCATGCAAAGTCCAATAATTCCTTGTAAAAAAATCAAAATAATTCGATTGGCATATCATAGAAAGTTTTTAAAAAAATCTTTTCTTTGTACTGAGAGCATTTCACCGTTTGAATCAGCGAATTATATCCCGAATCACATCACGATGGCCTCTCGCCGGCGCGTGCCCAAAATTAACCCAATAATTTTCCTTGCAGAAAAATCCTATAAATGTGATCAGCGCATCATTTAGCCTTTGAAGAAAAAAATTGTGTCTGAAGTGAAAGCATTGTACCCGTTGAAATCAGAAAATCGTACCCAACAGGACTGGAGATGTGGATATTACATGAATTAAAATCGTTATGTCACGTGCCGGCAAAAGTGTGTGATTTCACTGTCGGGCTGAAAATGCACGACAAAAAATCATTCTTTACTGATAAATTTACAACAAAACAACTCAAGCTGCAAAATTCTCAGCCTTAAATGATGAATTTCTGTACAAAACTGCTAATGATGAGCCCTTTGCTAAAGAGTTGTGTTGTTAAGTTTAAGGAGTGACAGACGCAACGGCCCTTGGACCCGAAAGTTGTTTGTATTTTTTCACCTATCGGTGAGCGTCACGCTTTACTTAAGTATTCACATCCAAAACGACAGAAGGAGTTAAATACTCAACTTTAAATGATGAATGGCTGTACAAAACTGCTAATGACGAGCCCTTTGCTTACGAGTAGTGTTTTTTAGTTTACGACTAAACGGAAGCACCGGCGCGGCGCGAAGTTTGTTTTGATATCGCTCTCAACGCTTTCATGTAAATTTCGATGTTAAAAAGGTTCTTGTGTGCAGTTTGTCGCTAGGTTTATATTTCTCCAAAAGGAAACTTGATGATTTTTTCTTTGGCTTTGAAACACAAATAAGCATACGGTGAGATTTTTTTGCGCACCGACCAGATCTAGAGAACACTCAAATTATTTTCACATTCACCACACCGCAAACGATTGAAACTGAACAAAGACAAGGCGACAAAAGAAAGACAAAGGGAGAGCTCATAAATACTAATGAGCCTTTTTGCGTATGTGTGGACGCGCATCCGCGTTTTTTTTGACGCGTTTACGCGTTTTGCGTATGCGCGTTTTTTGCGTATATTTTGGTTCGCTTATCTCCGAGCTGCACTGTATTTTTCAATCATTAACAAGTGCACATTTAGAAAACTGGAAGAACACCATTATTACAGTCACCACTCAATACAGTGTAGTCATGACTTTCTATTTTCCATTAAGATTTGTGCAGCCTGCATTTCAACCTTTCTAATGGCACGTTTACCATTTTAGTGATTTTATAGTACTGTTTTAATAATAAAAACTTGTAAATATCAGGTAACATAAATGATAACTCATTTGAAGGGCAGATTATTTTGACAAAATGTCCAGGATGCAGTTTTATTGATCTGGGAACTGGTCACCCTGTTTTCAAAAGGTGTTATGTTTCAAGTTACTTGAATACATGTGAATGAAGAAATATTCCATGAAAATTGCCAAAACTTATGTCCAGTATAATATTTTTAATTAGAATTCCCCTCTTTAAAGTATTATTAATTTTGTTAATGTCCATTGCTCATGTTCTTCCTTCATATTTGTATTTGATTTGTTTCTCTGTTGAGTTTTATAACATTTGCCAGTTTTAGCAGCACAAAGCGCTCCACCGTTTCCACCAGACCGAGATTTTTGATGAATTTTTGACACTTTTTTGACACTTAAGAAAGGAGCCCTGACATCAAAGTGAGCGGAGACAGTCTAAGCACTGTGATAGATATGTGGCAGAAAGAGAGTTTTGATATAATATAAGCCGGCTTAAATGTCCGTCGGCACGTGGCATGAAGTTGCAAAGTGAAAGTGGAGTACAGCATCTGAACAGCAGGGATAAAAAAAAATTAATTTGTCAAGTTTTACCTTCAAGGAGAGGTTGTCGATGGAATACATGTAGTTCTAAAGTATTTGTTTTCTTCACTTGTGAAGGATATCAGAAGGACCTGCAGTAGCTTGCGACATCACCCGTCCAGCACTTATGATACAAGGAGGAAGATGGCGATTCTGTGAATCTAAATGAGAATGACACAGATAATTTTCAAGAGATGATAGTCCGTAATTAATCAAGTACAGTGATCATGTTTCCTTAGACCGACGTCTTCTTACTCTGGAACAAGCACTGAATGGAAAGATTCCTGAATTTGATTTCTTGAATGTTGTCTTGTCTTTGATTTCTGTTGTTTACATTTCGGGTCAAGTTTTGTTTTTCACAGTCGCTTAATTTGTAATACAATGGCAGAAAACATTTTTGAAAAGTCTGCTTGTACATGTATACAGATTTTGTTCCCCAGTTTATACCACCTAAGTACTTGGAGGATTACATTTTTACCAAATATCTTACTATTGTGTGCAATATATTTCCAAAACTTATAATTTTTAGTTCTCATGACTTGATTTAAAAATAGAAACTACAAACTCACTTTTAAATGTAACTGTATGTTTGCTGCGGATTTAAAAAGGAGATTTGATACTTAAAATTGAAATGCCTATATTATTGCAATTCCTTCAGACGTACATGTATTGGTTCACTCTTCAATCAAAAAAAATGTGTCAAAAATCTTGGTCTGGTGAAAACGGTAGCGTGCTTCGCACTGTAAGTGAGTGTATGTGTTTCAGCACTTTTATTTTCTTTTGCTTCAGGAAAACTTAATAATTTCCCTGCTGGCAGAGTATAGAGATATTGGTCAACACAAGGTGGGTGTATCATATTGCCTCCTAGCTAGCAAATCAGACTTTTCCATCTGCTGGTCTAATCAGTGCTTTAAGGTCCCCTCCAAGCAGTGCATTTGAATTGGAGAGGTTTTGAAACACGTGTCCTCTTTAAATCTGCATTACTGTGGGCCACCTCTGTTCCATAGTGGAGGGAATATGGGACAAGTGCCACTATGTTCCACCTTCCTGCAGTCAATAGTTTAATATGCATGATTACACAATGTTGAATAGTAACTGTTATAAATGACTATAACCGCAGTCCCTCAGTCCTGTAGTTGATTATGAGACTTGATTAATTTTACAGTGTCTGAAACACTTAACTTAAAGACCCATTTTCACCCTAGATGCAACGCGCACCCAGCATGATTTCGTATATCATGAAATTACAAAAATTTGAAAATCTCAGAAAGCCTTTCATAATCTCCTTCGTCAAAAGCCAGCTGTAGATAAATCTTTTAGGTGCTGATTTGAATGCGTTCTCTTATCATGTCATAATTTTATCGTAGTATGTTATGTCTATATATTTGTGACCCTATTTGGGAAAAGGGGATTAAGGTGAATTTAGAAAACAAGGTTTTAACGCGTTTAATCGCGTTCGTCGAAACGCGTGGAAACGCATTTTGTATGCGTTTAAACAGATTTTTAACGCGTTTAAACAAACGGCTCTGTTGCGCTTCAATTACTTCATTTCGTATGCTGAAAAGTACGCTAATTTAGTTGTATTTGAATGAATAAAATTTAATTACCTGTTCTATTATATGAAATGCGAAGATTCCAACCCATGTCTTCCAACGCACTGTCTCAAAATGATCAATTCATCAGCACACTTACCTTTTGCCTTTCCTTTTTACATAGCAGGTGGGTAAAAATTGTCTTGCAGTAAGAATCACATTCCGTCTATAATAATTTACTATCCTTTTTTCTGTGAGCGCCTCATGTGCACAGACTTTAGCCCACTTGCAGTGCAGGAATCTCGTGCTATCAACAACGGCAACCAGACAATAAGTACACGCAGGAAAGAAGATTTGGTTTTCGAGTCTTCCTAAGAATGGAGCAAGCAGTCGCATTTGAGCCTACGGATTCTGCAGACAAGAGCCAACGATATTGCTCAAAGAAACGTGAACCACTGAACGACGCTTCAAAAATGTTTCCATTAGCGCATCAGGGCTGGTCCATCATTTGTCTCAAGCTTCTTTTAATATTTTTAAACTCTTCAAAACCTTCACATTTTCCTCCTTCGTGCTCCCTCTTCGGAATTTTTGGCGACAAAAGAGCACGTCGCCAGAATGAAGCAGAATCGAAGTGCTGACCCCCCGCTAGCATCGGCATGTGTCATGTTATCACTCGAGTAGACTGTCGTGACGCTCGCCCCGCAACAACTTAAAAAGGTTTTCGCCCCATAGCGACGAAAAAATTGGATTGTTTGTGCCATCATTGATAATGCCTCGAGAAAATAGAAAATTACAGAAAACAGGCGGTCAACATTTAACCAAATTCAGAAGGACTTAATTCAAAGAATGAGCTAATAACATAAACATATCATCGAAAATTGACAAAGTAAACAAAGCATTGAATAGACCAAATACTTATTGGTTGTGTAATTATCTACATTGTTATCTAGGGGAAACAGTAATCTAAATGTCCAGTTGCGAGAGAAGTAGGGAGCGATTCGGTGAAACTGGGAACGTTTTTAGATTCGCGAACATTTGGTAGTATCGCAAGTATTTACCGGTTTTTCTGATCAGCGAATTGATTTTTTCGGAACTTCCTTGGTGTTCACGAACAGGCTTTCCATCGGATAGTCTTAATTTATTTGTTACGGATTCTTTCAGTTGTCGCTATAATAATATAATTATTGTCGGACTGCGAGAGAAGTAGCGAACGATTTAAAGAAAGCAAGAGCCGTTTTTCGCCATCTTTGTGACCGCTACCTTCCGGTGTGATTAATGGCTCGAAAGTTGAAGCTTTCGCCAAGGATGCTGAATATATCTGCTCTCGTTCGCTCATGAAATAGGTTTCCTCTGCCAACTGCAAATCACCCGCGAATGTTTTGGGAAGGTTGGATGGGTTCAGAGAAGTACGATCCATTTCTTTCAGAGCTTTGCTTTTTTTGTTATTTCAGAGGTTTGAAAGGGCTATCATATTGTTGCTTGTGTCTTGGCGCTTCGCTATCTGCCTATTCAACCCCTTTTCATTATCGCAAATCATAAACAAACAGGAAATTAAACAAACTGATGTCTCGTTTTGACAAGTACTAAATGACCAAAAAGTCTAAAATTTCGAAAGATTGCGTGACTGATCGCGACAAATCTGTAGATCAGTTTATTTCTTTTGAGCGGTAAATAGCGAGTCATCGATCAATTTCTTTTCTAATGGCTTGAACGTAACACTTTATATGCAGCTTTAGTTGAGCCCTGTAATGATGGTATGAGTTGTTACTGGGTTGCCAAACCCAGTCGGAAAATGGGTAGATTTCCGTTTTATTTTTTTTAGTATTTTTTTCTGTGTTGGTAAAAGTCTTGCCTGTCACTCCCCTGCTAAGTGGTGTCTTTGTGCATAGAGTCTTCTGTGCGTATTTTGTTAGGTTTGAGGGGGCTGGGGTAATGCGTAGCTTGCTCTGCACAATTAACCTGTAATGGCGTCGGAAGTCATTGTAACGCGAATGGCGTTTTAGTACATCTTTAAAGAAAATATACCCATATGGAGCTCAAGAATGGAACGTCAAGACAGGCGGTGAAACATGGACCTCGACAGCGTGAGTCTTTCGCCCGTCGAGCCGAAATCAAAATGAGCTGTACTTTTAATATTTCGCCAAGGTAGTGTTACGTACAACACTGAAACCAAATGGAAATTTCTGTGGTAACTTACGGGTGCAACAAAGGCAGAGAAGGAATCGAACACCATAAGTAGATCTGTGATCTCTGTTGTGTCTCACAGTGTTTACTGAAGTCGCATCTATTTAAAGTTTGCCCGTTTGTCAGGCAAGTAACATTCATTTTGTACTCAACTCTGCAAAGGTTAAAAAAAATTGGAAATGTGACAGTGAGAAATTATTTGAATGAAAGCTTGTTGTCTCTTTTGTGCCTTTATTATTTACAGTCAGAACTGTCATAAATTTATTTAATTGCATATGTTTTATGATTGTGTGTTTCGCTTGCACGCAAGCAACTGAAATAGGAAGGGTTTCTTGCCTTTTATAGCAAATATGTTGCTTGTTTCAATAAATGTTATGCTTTTGTAAATTTATCATGTTGTGTAATTCTCGAGCTTAGTAAATTTGCATACATGTGTTGAAATGTGATTTGGGAGAATTTTTGTGGTAACGCATAAGTCACGAAAATAAACAGGTCTGTTGGAAGCGTGCTTGAGTTTCAACAAAATGACCCCCAAAATCGGCAAAAGATTGTGACGCTGATGAATAATAAAGTAGCTGCTATTACCAAAACGATGGAATTACCTGGTGATAAATAACCTTGTCTTGGAGAGTAAATTCTTGATTTTCCAGAAACAATGGTCAACCTCTTGAGAGTTGGGCGATTGTGATCTTTGTGTTGAATTCGCACATTTCGTGTCAAAATTTATAACAACCGAAAGAAAAAGAAAACTAACAAAAACAAAACCCGGTAGCTTGGCATCATTTGACACAGTTGCTTCACTGTTTCGCGAGTAAACATGCCGCAGTAAAATAACGGGGTAACTTGATCACAGCACCCGCTGAATTCGATGTGCGATTTGGCGGTGCAGCCAAACTTGTACAATCACAACAAAACAGCTAAAATCTCCCAAACTGTTTTTCGCTGATGGTAATTATATAACTTTTTATATTCGTGGTTCAAAATTAATGTTGTTTTCATGTCGTAGATTTTGTTACCGATGGCAAAATATTTTATTCTCGATCGACCGTCCTGAAACTTCCTTCTGCTCTTCTTAAAAATTGTGTATCCATATTTATTTACTTTTACATCAATATTTGTTTTGCATAAAGCAAGCTAACAAAATCTGTATCTTGCTTGGTTCGCAGTTGATAGCATTAAAATAGAATTTTCGGTCCTATGCTTCTGTTACTGAGTGGTATATTTCTTACTAACCCCGCCGAAGAGGGATAACTTCAGCTTTCAACTTTTGTTTACAGAGCTGTCAGATGCTCTCAGTGCACGCTTACACTTGTGGTGGAAAGAAGTTGCATGATCAACATGTCAGCCCAGAAGCCAATGTTTCTTGATTCCCTTTTATTTTCTTCAATTTCTCTGGGTTCAGTACTTTGCTAGTAACCACATGTCTTCTCAAGGGGCTATTTATCTAAGACTTCTACCATGGCGCTACAATGATAGACAATAGCAAAACAATATCGTGTACTGTTAGACCTACATATTACGCAAAGACAACTGTCAACATGTCATCCCAGAAGACAATGTATTTCACTTCCCAGTTATTTTCTTCAATCTTTCTGGGCTCAGTACTTTGCTACTAACCAAATGTCTTCTCGGGCTATTTACCCAAGACTTCTACCATGGCACTACAATGATAGACAATACCAAAACAATATCGTGCACTGTTAGAGCTACATATTACGCAAGGACAACTTGAATCTCCTGGAAGACAACACACAGCTTACTTGACATTATGGAGTAAATCGCTGTGTTACTTCACTACCACACGTAAGCAATGCGTGTCTATTTTTTCCAAAGAGGACAGGAATTTCTTCTTTGTGACAAATGATTAATTAATAGGCCGGTAGCCAGGTTTTTAGCCTCAGAAAAGGATCTGTTTCGTCGTACGAACGTGTGAGGACCTGTGAGCCAAATGGCCTCTGCTGGTATGACTTCTGGTATGACTTCTGGGTGACCTCTTCCCCCCCCCCAACTGGAAAAAAATTGCGTGGAACACCGCACGTACCACAGGCAACCCAGTGTATCCTCACGGAGGGTCTAGTTTTATCTTCGTTCGGTTACTTGGGCCTTGGTCGTCGCCGGGGTCATCGCTCAGAGTCGGAAGACAGCTGCTATGTCAACTGCCGTGATCAAACATGAATAAAGGAAAAATGGTAGTAAGTTTTTCATGTGAAGAATGCCTCAGCTGGTAACCCCAATGCAGAATTTTATTTGATTGATTTATAAGTGTTTGCGACTCTACTAAGACCAACATGAACAGCATTCAACAACCAACGTTCTGTTTTACATTTCTAAAACAGGATCGTACATGGCAAGAGAAACCTACTGATGACCCTCGCTAATCACAGGGTACACATCAAAGCCAACTTGTGCTTAACACCATCTTGTAAATTCATTTGTACATTTGAAACACTTCATTTGAAACAAATTTCTATTGTTTATGCTCATGATTTACCGTTAGAGTTGCTAAGTGCTTTGTTTTGTTCCTCATGAGAACGCCGCCAATTTAGGTTGGACCAATTCGCATTTCTTCTCTTTTCCGAGTACTTGCAACGACTAAAACAATCAAGATTTCGATGGTTTGTCGAGCTGCATTGTTTTAAATAAATCACAGTAACCCCAGATGACACCCAATAATAATATTATAGCATGCAGCCATGTAATTATGCGCTCACTTGAGTAAATTAACAGCGTTTAAACGCGTCGTTTGTGTAAAGCTCTTCCGACATGAAACCTTACGCACACGTTTTTTTCGCGTTTAAACGGTGTTTTAACGCGTTTGCGTTTAAAACGATAGAAAACACGTATTTTTGTTACTCACCTTAATCCCCCTTTTCCTAAATAAGGTCACATATGTTTTTAACCCTTTGGCGTCCAAACCGGCCTAAACCGGCCAGACTTAGTATTATTACTCTGTCTAACGCCAGACGATTTTACTTGAATAGTATTGAACAACATGATGAATTGCCGAGGCAAAGTTTAAATAGCGTAAGTGTTGCATTTCAGCACTGAAATAATGTCCTTTTGCTGAATAGCCGAACCGCAAAAATTCGGCCTTGGTGATTCTCCAGTGTCTAAATTAGTCGACTCCATAAAGATTATAGGGAATTTTAGTGGTTTCACTTGTTAAAATCACCCAGTAAACCACACGACGATCAGGCTCATGCCGATGTTCCTTGTTTTTGACAGCACGAACTGGCGTGACAAAAATAGTTGGCCAATCGGAATACAATGTATGCTATTTGAGATTCAAAACAATAACTGACGATCGCGTTTTGTTTCTGGTGAAAATGGGCCTTTAAAGTTAGATTTTAAGTATGCCTTTATCGTATCTAATCGAGCTCTTAGATTTAATATTTAAAGTGAGTGCTTAGGATAGACCATAAAGGACAATGATTTTCAGTAGGTTTAAAGCAACTTTGTACACGCTAGGCAGGCAGTATTGTTGCAGGGTCCCAAAATCTTAACTGAAGAGTAAATATCTAAAATACACCCTTATCACGTAAATGACTGACTGCATGATTGCGGGAAGCAGGTGGCTGATTGACAGTGGTGATCCTATCAACCCATTGACTCCCAGGGGTTCCCTATTGACAAGTAAAATCTTCTGGCGGTAGACAGAGTAAAATACTATTATACCATACTTATTCAGCTATAAGCCGAGCGACTTTTACGCAAATCCACACTCAATTTGGGCAAATTTGAAGCCGTAGAAGCGGTGTCGGCTTATAGCCGAGTATTTTTGATAAAAAGAATTTTCTCAGCTAATTGAAACAGTAACAAATAATGTGTATTCACTTACAAGCCGAGCTAAATTACTTGTAAAATGAAGAGAAGTTGTTGTTCGTTTAGTATGGACTTTTATTATTACAGTACAGGACGAAAAATGCGGCCCAAAATGTGCGTGTAAAACGCGCCTGCGTGTCAGACACGCACGCGCCTGCGTGTCAAACACGCACGCGTCTGCGTCTTTGACACGCACATCAAATACGCGCATAAAGCAAAGCTCATTAGTATGTATGAGTTAGCCCATTGTCGACCTATTGTGGTTATATCATTGTTAGTTTTAATAGCTTTTTATTGTATAAATGTATATGGCAATGGCTATTCAGCTGAACATCGTTTGGCAAACCCAGCACCGTGTTTGTTTCAGTTCACAAAAAAAAAAATGTAACAATTCGTTCGCGCAATATTTGGGTCGGGCGCATGAAAATGTTAACACTTTCCCGTTTTCAGCACTTTCTTAAGCCTTGTGAACCAGTGAAATGAAAATTCAAAACTTGTCGCGAAATCGTGAGAAGAATCGATTGTCACATATCAATGTCGCGCGTCTTTGTAAAAATGAGAGAGATACAATCCGCTCGCAAAAACTCGTCTTGTCAGGCGCGTCAAAATGAATTTCATTTCAAATAAGAGGTTAAACAACGGAACATTTTCCCTTTTCAAGCGCTTTCCTACGCTTTAAAGAACCAGAGATATGAAAATTCAAAACTTCTTGTCGCGAAATCGTCAAAAGAATCGGTTATCACACATGACGCGTCGCTTGTCTTTATTGAAATAACATACACACAATTCGTTCACAAAAATTCGTCTTGCCTGGCGCTTGAAAATAATTTTAAATTCCAATAAGAGCTTTAACAGCGCAACGTTTCCCGTTTCAAGATAAATTTCATTCGGTTAGGAGGTAAAACAAAAAGAAAATTTTCCCATTTCAAGCACTTTCTTACGTTTTAAGGAACCAGAGATATGAAAATTTAAAACTTCCCGTTCAGAAATCGACCATCACACGTGACATTCGTCAGCTTCGTATTTCTTATCAAAACGTATAAATAAGCTTACAACAACGCTTGCAAAAACCTCTTATGTCTGGCTCGTCAAGATAGAGTTTACTTCTAAAACGAAACACTTCTCGTCTCAAGCACTTTCTTACGTCTTACAGAATCAGAGATCACATCACAAAATCGCGAAAACAACAAATTGACGCGTCGCGTGTCTTGTTGAATTAAAACATTACACCGGTAACTCAAGTTCGCTCGCAAGCACTGTTTACGTCTGGCGCATCCAAATAAAAATTTCATTACAAATTAAAACTCCAACAACAACGTGTTTTCCCATTCTAACACTTGCTTATGACTTGTAGAGCCAGAGATAAGAAAATTCCGAATTTTTGTTTTTCATTCGATCAGTGATTAAATTGTTGAAAGCCACCGAAAAACCCGGGCGAAAAAAGCGGAAAGAAATCGGCTCTTTCTCTGTCGGCGGAGACATCCTTTTAGCGGTGTTAGTAGGAATTGCCTTCTGTTTTGTTTTTTGTTTTGCAGAACAATGCCATAGATAACAGTCATGCGAGTGAATAACAAAAGGAAACACGCGCAACAAATGCGCGCAAATGCGTGTGTCCGCATGCATTTTTCAACACGCGTTTACGCAAAAATTGTGCGTGCGTTTTGCGTGTGCGTTGGCCGCTTATCTCTGACCTGTACTGTAATTTTTTTGGTGGCTCGTAAAGGAGCCGTTTGTGTTGTTGTGTGATCGGGATCAATCTTATTGTTCGTCTTGTCACATGACACCATAGTAAACTTGAGATGAAAGCGCAAGCGGATTTCTTCTTGTTTAAAGCGACATTTTCCAAGCAAAAAAACCGTACACATTAAAGGGAAAACCTTACATTGACTTCTTTGCTCTGAAAACCACGCCAAAGGTCGTTGATCGAGCTCAGGATACGCTCCCCGATAAGCTCCCCATTGAACAGATTTGCCTGATCTTTCCTCGAGCGACAGACCCATCGACTCTCTGATGCCGTATTCTCTGGCAATCTCGGGGTTATTTTCTACAGCTTCTGCTTCGGTGACTATTTTAAGTTTACAGGCGAGGTTGTAAGGTTTCCAGTTGAATAACTTTTTATAAAACGCTTCGCTTTTAGGAAGACATGTTTCCAGTGAGGTCAGTAATTGTTAATAATATTCGTCACATTTGGCGCATTTGATCATATTCAGATACTAATTTGCGCCTGATAAGTAATAAATTGTAATTGTTGTAATAGACCAATTTCGATATATTTAAATTCAGTCCTAAACAAAAGACATCATCTCGAGGCTCTGGGGAATAATCTCATACAAAGCCTTACATTTATTCCCCATAGCCTCAAGTTGATGCCTTTTGTTTAGGACTGAATTTTAATATATCGAAATTGGTCTATTGTCACCTCACGATAACGTTGCTTGTTTGTTTCTAATATTTCATGCTTTGAGTATAATTTTTCAGTCAATGTCAATTTGTATTTTTAAAATTACGAAAACTCCATAGTCGATAATACACATCAAGACCTAAAATGGGTCTCGGCTTATAGTATTATGCATTTACAATTTGTGTCGATCAAGTTGATTTTTTGCATAAGAAGTTTGGGGTCTCGGCTTGTAGCCCGGCTTGTAGCCCGGCTTGTAGAATGCCTATCAATCTCAAAATTAAGTATGGCTGGTTCAGGCTGGCATGGGAGTCAAAGGGTTAATATTGATTTTCTTTTTTGCACTTCCAGGAACAAAACACTGACCCACTTCTTATCAAGTTTTATTTTCTTGTACACAGTGAGGGAAGATGTCAAAAAAGCCAGAGCGTGGTAAGAAGACACCAGCGTGGACGGTTGTCAAAGGTGTTGGTTTGGAAATATTGCAGGGGAAGAAAAAGGAACATCAACATGCTGGTAATTTTTTTTTCTAGTTTCTGGTACATAACAGCAGTAAATTAAAAAATTATCTTGATAACAATAATGGCACATAGTTTCTATTTTAAAAAAACCCCAAGAGTCCTCTGTTTTTCAAACTTGATGAAAGTGTAAATTAGGAAATTTGATGTCCAAGCTTAGGGTAAATAATACATGAATTGGGTGAACTGTCATGCATTGCATATATTTACCCACATAAATTTTTATATCACTTGAAATCTTATTACTTAAAGAGTTGCAGGTGCAAAAATTAATATTGTTAGATTTGGAGCTTTATTGCACGTTAAAAATGATGCAGTATCAAGGATACATGTACCTTCAGTCAAGTTAAAACAAAATATTAATGCAAGTGGAAATTATTTAGGGTGCAAAATTAAACAAGATTCTAATTTCTTAAAAGTAACGTAACTGGATGTCTTGATGATATAGAGTAGCTTTTAGGAGGTCTTGAGCTGATCCAGGGATGTAGATAGAAGCCGACAGCTGGAAAAAATCACCGCCTATTCCGAAGAAATTTCTGGATGGTCGAGTAATTTGAGTTTTTGGGATTCGTTATCAGTGTTATATAATTTGTAAAAAAAGAAATGTACTACACACTTAAAATGCACTGACGGATGCTGGGTGTAGAACTGTCCGAAAGGTTGATTCATTACAAAGGTACATAAAATGTGATCCAAGATCTTGTGTGTTTGGTAAAAAGCTCATTGGCTTGCGGTATTTCTACTTTGTGTACATAAAATAATGTAAATCCGCAGTGCGTGTATTTCAGCCGTGTCGTATGAGCTGAAATGTTGGCAAAAAAAGGAGGAAAAGTGATTCTCAGGTACTCAGTATAAAGACATCCTTCAACTCTGCCAAAGCTACTTCGTCAAACTCTGGCAGACTGAGTGAAAATTCAAAGAAAGCACTATTCCTAAGACAGAATCGGCACGAGACACCGAGAGCACGTCTTTCAAACAAAGTTACATTTTTGATTACAAAGACAACAAGAAATTTTCTGAAAACATCACGAATGGCCTTGAATTTACCTCCTAAAATCGAGGAAAACGCATTTATGAGAGTCTTATTTCCAAAAATTTTCAAGGAAGCATGCTTGTGGACCCCGCTAGAAGGGACACGCCAGAGGCATGTCCAACTGGGCCTTCTGCCTGTTAAATGAATATTATCGCTTTTACAAAATTTTAGATACATCCCTGTGATCTGAATTGCCTCTTTCAGGAAAGTTTGACAGTAAAGTAAGTGTAACTTAATTATTTTGAATGGTGTAAAAAATGGCAGTTGCAGCAGGAATTGTTAAATCTGCTTTTTCTCCAAAAGGAAAATGCCCATGACCAAAAACCATATTGACAGTGCATTGGGAAAGATCATACACTACATCTGGACAAAATTTGAGAGAAATCGATTTTTGAGTTGTGACCGTGAAAATTAGAAAATGTTTGCACTCTTGAAGTACTCTCTTTAGCAGTCATGTGGTTGACTTTCTGTGATGAAAGTCGATGTAATATATACAACATGAACGGCAGATCTGTATAGGATTTACACACACGAGGTGAAGGACAATTATTGTCTGGGTGAGTGTACAACTTGTATTCCTGAAAAGGACTCTTTAGGGTGACATTGACTGATGTTTGGACAAATTACATGTATCTGAGCAGATTAGTCTTCTTCAGAGTCAAGTGATTTCTGTAGCATCGGTAGATGGCATTAACACTCTAGTCATTGATGCAGTGATTGGTTAGCAAAGTCATGATGTTATTGGTTGATTGTCAGTCGAGCCTTGATGTCACTGGCCATGAAGACTGTAAAATAGTGATTGGTGCATTTTGATCCATCTTAGTCTAATGTCGCGTATTGTTAGCAAAATAGCTTGGTCAGTCAGTTATTTTTATTAAAATAAAGCTGTTTGTCTGTTACAGCTGCTGTTGTTGATAAGTCTGTTGTAGGGACAGCAGGAAGTCTTTGGAATTGGTTTAGTGGTCTTTGTTCTAAGTTAGTAAACCAAAGCTCTTTCCTGTACTGTCCATTGGTGGTAAAATTTAGGCTGTCTGTTGACGTCACCATTAAATTTTGTTGTTACATGTTTGTGTTGAGTCACTCATGCATTCAAACCTGTTGAGCACAGTCATGTGAAGATACGATTGGACTACGGTAAAAAACTGCAGATAAGCCGCACACTCAATTTAGCAGCTCTAATTTTGGAAAAAAATTTTACTTAAAGAAATCCAAACTCAAGACTTGAGAAGCCTTCTTCATCATCCACTGTTCATCGAACGTAAACTCACTATTAACTTTGACATATGATTGATCTTTTTCTGGTATTTGTTGACAGGAATTTCTTCATTCAACACAGTTTTTACATAGATTTTTCCATTACAACAACAAGAATGTGAATTGAACATTTGAAGCTTAGTAACCGGGCATTAGATGGGACGTGAAAACGGAAAACTGGACACGGAAGCAGCATGATGTTTTAAGAGTACACAAAGTGATAAGCTGCATGAAACATTGCCCAGTGTTAAAGGGTCTTTATGATTTTGTTTGTCAGTACCGGTAGTTGACACAAGACTATTTATTCAACAAATTTGCTATCAAAGTGCAAAACGGCGAAGAAACAGTGGGCCATCTAACACTCGAATACTCGTAATAATCGTTTATTAAAACTCTCTTGTAGTTGACTACAAACTAAATTAATGAGTTACATGTACTTACAAGCATAAGAATAAATACTACAATTTACATACTATAGTAATATTACTATCTACATATAAATCAATGCTCTTATTTAGAGGAAATATCTAAACATGAAAAACTCCTCTGTTCTTTTTAGATTACAGTTCCCCTTGTCCCTACAGAAGTGGATGTCTCTTTTCTCTGCTCTCAGGGAATATGTATGGGTTATTGACCAAGCGTGAGGTCAAGATGACTGGATATTGGCCAAGTTCTTTTTTTGCGTGTTTATGGACCGAGACGAAGTCGAGGTCCATAAACACGCAAAAAAAGAACGAGGCCAATATCCAGTCATCTTGACTGAACAATCTTGGTCAATAAAGGATTTATTATATGACTTAAAACACCAAAAAATGATCTTTGATCTTGCGGGACCAAGCGAGAAATCCCGAGCGGGCAGTATCGCTCCATCTTGCCCGCTCGGGTAGCCAATCAGAGCGCGCGATTTGGTTCATCTTGCCCGCTCACGGAGCTAGTCATATAATAAGGACATGTATTACTGATGCGGGGCAGAAGCACATTTAGAGGGTGGTTGGTACTGGCGTTATTCTCTTCATATATTTATCACAAAGCCAACCCTTCCTATGTTCGAGAGTGTGTAAACCTGCTGCTAAAAGCGCGCCATTATAACTATTTATGTAAGGAAGTACTATGCGCAAAACCCTTTTTGAAGAGATTCTATTTTATCTGAAAGGTAGCCAGGGATTGCCTGCCATACTGGAATGGCATATTCTAACACAGGTCTTATAGTGTTCAATTAGACTTTCAAAATAGACATTTCATCCACGCCAGCTCTCTTTAACACCCGCAACGAATAAAACTTTTTACTTGCTTTCTTACAAATAAATTCCACGTGGGTATTCCATTTAAGGTCACAGTCAACTTTGTAAGATCTTATAAGTTGACACACGCTCTATTACTTTGTTTACAATAATTATTGGAAAAGTTGGAATAATGCGTGAAATTTATCAACGTTTCCTTACATTTAGAAGGGTTTAGTCTCATGTTGTGGTCCACGGCAAATTGATGGATATTAGAATAGATATCAGAATATGGATATCGTGAATAGCGTGGTATTTTCTTGCATGTGGAGGATCGATTATGCTTCAGTCAATTCCAACTGCGCCCTGACCACCCGGCGGCGCCCCCCCCCCCCCCTCACAACTGCAGGGCATTTACCCACCTTGTCATTCCTAGTGGGGCTTTAGCTAATTTAGCGCAAGCCGGGGGCTGGGTATTAGCCAATCCCAGGGGCACCCCCGGGCTTTTGACACCCACATGGTTTATATCTCTGAAACATGGAGACTTTCTGTGGTCAAGATCAACACTTTGTGGAGGATTGGCTTATCCAGCAAGGACTGGGAAAAGTTTTCGACGTTTTTAAAGGTGTGTTTTCTGAATTTTAATATGTACTTTAATCTAAAAAGCAAATTTCAAAGCAAATAGCGAGAGTGTGCATGAAGTGTCGTGTTTCACAACAGGCCATATTTTATTAATTCTATATAGTATTGTATTATTAAAAAGTGCTGTTTTTTGGGGCAGGAGCAGGGCGCAGTTGGAATTGACTGATGCATTACTGTTAAAGTGAAAGGCCATTGTCAATGCTGCAAACAGGTTTGCGGGGGAATGGAAATTCCATGCAGTGTGACGTTTTCCCAACGTTTTCCTTTTAACCCTTTCATACCGAAACCAGCCCAAACTGGCCATACTTAGTAATTTACTCTGTCTAACGCCAGACGATTTTACTCATCAATGGAAACCCCCACGAGTCAATGGGTTAAAAGTGTCAGTTAACGGAAATTGGCGTTGAAATTCACGACACCTTTTTCAAGTGTTCCCGCAGTTAAGCTGCAACCCCGATTTGGAAAAAAGGTGCGGCCTATTTGCTGGTTTTTACGGTAAACACAATAGACACATGTTTGAACTGCAGAAGCACATTACAGTTATGAAAATTGCTTGAGCAGTAAAAAACGTAAAGCCTGAAAATTTTCAGCTTGAACAGGGTTTGAATCCGTGGGTGGCAAACTACTCTACTTTTGAGCTGTCTTGGGATCAGAGCTGCTGATGTGCTCCCATTGAATTTTCAAATGAAAGTAGCAAATATCGTGAAAACTGAAGCAAACTCACCTTAAATGAGATTTTTATGATGATGGCCCTTAGTAACCGGAATGATGCCTGAGAGATCTTTTCTGACACTTTTTCAGGTGAAGTTGATGGAAAAACCAAGTACACCCTGCTATGTTGCCTTCTGGTCAAGCTGGGGTCACAAGTGTTGAGGGATGTGTTTGACAGAACAATTCAGCCTCAAGACCTTTGCAGTGCCTTGAAAAATGAGCCAGCGCACTCTAAGCTTCAGTCTCTTCGAAAAGAAGGAATCCTCAATCCAGTGCAGTGGAGTCAGTTGTATCCAGTTAAACCCTCTTCAGTATCATCCACAGGCTTTGACCCTTCTCTATTGATTGTGCTTCTGAGGACGATCTGTAACCTGAGTCCTCCATCCTCTGGCTGGGATCTACTTCCTCATTCACTTGACACCAGCTGTGAGTCTGACATTGTACGTTTGAAGTATTTTGTGGAAGCAGTATCAGCCTCTGCCAAAGAGGCCTCTGTTAGTGATGCAGTGTTCTTTAATTACAAAGATCAGATCCAGAACACACTAGTAAGATTGGGTGGAGCTGAATATGAAGATGCCATTCATGAACTAGAGAAACATGAAATGGGGCCATTGGATGAGGAACATTTCAAAGAACTTCTGAAGCGGTGGAAAGATGATGATGACAGAATTAAGGACAAACTAAATGAGTGGGAGTGTACAATGAAGACCTCAAGAGATGCAGGTCAGTTTCTGAGAAGAAGAACTTAGGGTGCTGTTACAACGGTATTTAAAGACTGATGTCTTTTGTAAGTAAAATTTTTTTCTAGCTGCTGATTACCATCAATTAACAACTGCATGGCATACTGTAGGTTAGGTGCTGGCATGAAATATTTAGTGGAAACAAGCTTCTAGAAGGCCAGCTACAACCACCACTTGTTGCAATTGCAATTTGTCTTTGACCTGAAGATTGAAGCTAATTTTTTGCAAGTAGATTTGCTGACTTCATAACCATATCCTGTAATTGTGAAGAAGAGCTCCTTGAAAAACCTGTCAGCCAACTTTCGGTCGACTGTCAGTTGACAAATTCCAATAGGTTACCAACAGGCCACCGACAGCTAACTGACAGCTAACCGACAGGCTACCAACACTTTCCCAAAGAAGAATATTTGTTGTGAAAACACGTAGTAAACATGACCCAGAAACGATCATAATTATAATCAGTGTGTCACACAGTTTGGATGTTGTATAGAGCGAAAAAAGAGAAAAAACAGTCTGCAAGACTGCCTTTTATCAACTTCGACATTTAGCTAAGGAGATTTAGATAAGGAGATTTCTATCTTACATTGTTTGTACTTATACATGCGTTTGTGACTTCTAGACTTGATTATTGTAATTTGCTACTCTCCTGTTTACCACAAAACCTTGTTCAGAAACTTCAATATGCACAGAACTCTGCTGCCCGTTTATTGTCATTAACTCAGAAGACTGAACATATTACTCCTAGACTTAAAGAACTCCACTGGTTGCCTGTTGATGTTAGAGTAGAATTTAAGATCCTAGTACTAGTTTTATGGCATTCCCCGGCATTGTGCTACTCTATGTATCTGACATGATCACTAAACATGAACCGACCAGGTCTTTACGCTCTTCCTCCAAAAGACTTCTCGTTGTCCCGTGGTATTAGACCTTTTGCTGTGAATAGTCCAATGTTATGGAACAACCTTCCCAACAATATTAGAAAAATTAAATCTTTAAGCACTTTTAAGAAACAGATCAAAACATGAAACATGAAAGCTTATTACTTAAAGAGTTAAAGGTGCAAATATTGTTAGATTTGGAGCTTTATTGCATGTTAAAAATGATGCAGTATCAAGGATACATGTACCTTCAGTCAAGTTTAAAAAAAATATTAATGCAAGTTGAAATTATTTTGGGTGCAAAATTAAACAAGATTCTAATTTCTTAAAAGTCACATAACTGGATGTCTTGATGATATAGAGTAGCTTTTAGGAAGTCTTGAGCTGACCTGGATTGCCTCTTTTAGGAAAGTTTGACAGTAAAGTAAGCATAACTTAATTATTTTAAACGGTGTAAAAAAATGGTGGTCGCAGCAGGAATTCTTAAATCTGCTTTGTCTCAAAAAGGAAAATGCCCATGACCAAAAACTATGTTGACAGTGCATTTGGAGACATCATACACTACATCTGGTCAAAATTTGAGAGAAATCTTTTTTTTGAGTTGTGACCATGAAAGTTAAAAAACGTTTTCACTCTTGAAGTACTATCTTTAGTAGTTATGTAGTTCACTTTCTGTGATGAAAGTCGATGTAATACATACAACATGAGCGGCAGATCTGTATCACATTACACACTCAAGGTGAAGGACAATAATATTATTGTCTGGGTGAGTGTACAGTATATTCCTGAAAAGGACTCTTTAGGGTGACATTGACTGATGTTTGGACAAATTACATGTATCTGAGCGGATTAGTCATCTTCAGAGTCAAGTGATTTCTGTAGCATCAGTAGATGGTATTAATACTCTAGTCATTGATGCAGTGATTGGTTAGCAAAGTCATGATTTTATTGGTTGATTGTAAGTTGAGCCTTCATGTTACTGGCCATGAAGACTGTAAAATAGTTATTGGTACATTTTTATCCATCTTAGTATAATGTCTTTTTGTTAGCAAAAAAGCTAGGTCCGTCAGTTATTTTTATTAAAATAAAGTGGTTGCAGCTACTGTTGTTGATAAGTCAGTTGTAGGGACAACAGGAAGTTGTTGGAATTGGCTTAGTGGTCTTCGGCTCTTTCCTGTACTGTCCATTGGTGGTAAAATTTAGGCTCTCTGTTGATGTCACCATTAAATTTTGTTGTTACATGTTTGTGTTGAGTCACTCTTGCATTCAAACCTGTTGAGCACATGTGAAGATATGATTGGACTAAACACAATAGACACATGTTTGAACAGCAGAAGCACATCACAGTTATGAAAATTACTTGAGTAGTAACAAACCTAAAGCCTGAAAATTTTCAGCTTGAACAGGATTTGAATCCGTGCGTGGCAAACTACTCTACTTCTGAGCTGTCTTGGGATCAGAGCTGGTGATGTGATCCTGTTGAATTTTCAAATGAAAGTAGCAAATGTTATTCATAGAAAATCGTGAACACTGAAGGAAACTCATCTTAAATGAGGTTTTTATGATGATGGCCCTTAGTAACCAGAATGATGCCTGAGAGATCTTTTCTGACACTTGTTTCAGGTGCTGTTGATGGAAGAACCAAGTACACCCTGCTATGTTGCCTTCTGGTCAGGCTGGGGTCACAAGTGTTGAGGGATGTGTTTGACAGAACAATTCGTCCTCAAGACCTTTGCAATGCCTTGCAACGTGAGCCAGTGCACTCTCAGCTTCAGTCTCTTCGAAAAGAAGGAATCCTCAATCTAGTGCAGTGGAGTCAATTGTATCCAGTTAAACCCTCTTCAGTATCATCCACAGGCTTTGACCCTTCTCTATTGATTGTGCTTCTGAGGACGATCTGTAACCTGAGTCCTCCATCCTCTGGCTGGGATCTACTTCCTCATTCGCTTGATGCCAGCTGTGAGTCTGACATTGTACGTTTGAAGTATTGTGTGAATGCACTATCAGCCCATGCTGGAGAGGCCTCTGTTACTGATGCAACGTTCTGTAAGTATAGAGAGCAGATTCAGAACACACTGGTACGATTGGGTGGAGCTGAATATGAAGATGCCATTCGTGAAATAGAGAAACAAGAAATGGATCCATGGGATGAGGAACATTTCAAAGAACTTCTGAAGCAGTGGAAAGATGGTGACGACAGAATTAAGGACAAACTGAATGAGTGGGAGTGCATAATGAAGACTTCTGGAGAGGCAGGTGGGTTTTTGGGAGCAAAAACTTATGGTGCTGTTACAACAACTGGTATTTTTAAGGACTGATATCTTCTGTTGGAAAAAAAAAGTGAAAGGAGTTTTTTGTTAGCTGCTGATTACTGTGAATCACCAACTGTGTGTATTTTATTGGTAATGGCTGCCTGAAATGCTTAGCAGCAGCCAGCTTCTAGAAGGAAAAATGCTCTTATGGCTGGGAAACAGTAGAAATCTAGCAAAATGCAAAGAACTCCCATGTACAAGGGGAAGAGAGTGAGCAGCGATCACAGCACTGATAAAATCAGTGGACAGAGGGAGGGAAGGGTGGGGAACACCAATAAAGAAATCCCAATATGCCACTGAAACAACTCAAATGGCTATGAGCAACAATACAATGTATTTTGATTTGTCATGCTCACTGGTTTCAAAAGGTCACAAGATCCTGTTGCATGTGTCTATTTATGATCACTTCTGACCACAGAGGATGGACAATAATATTACTCCTTGTTAAGTCTAATTTGACTGCTTTACACTAAAAACTGTGGAAATAATCAGTTTAACTCTAAACTGTAAATTTTAAAGAGACTCAAGCACCCGATCACTGTGTTATAATTTTTCTCTTGAATTTGAATTTTTTACAAGAAGACAGTGATGGAACCAGGTACTTAGGGACACTTTTATGTCAATTACATGTACCATTATTTTCATGATCACTTTGATTTTACACCGTGGAGATGTGGTAATTGATAAGACAATACACTTATTCTTATTCAACTTCTTGACAATCCTTTAATTTTCTTACTATTGAAATAACATCGAATTTACAAACCGATGAATGATCAGATTTTTCAAATGCCCATGTCTGCCAATGACTCTATTGTTTTCTATTTCCAAAAGAATTTCAACAACCTTGGAAGCAAATTAAAGTGAATAACAATTAACTCAACAGTTTATTTGACCAGGGTAACACTCCCAAAATACACGCATGACCAAGCTCAAGCCCCATGGGCTGATGATCAGCTGCAGCGAGACCTCCGGTCACGAAAAGATCAGTTACACATGGACAACGCCGATCCAGCTGCGATCCGGCAGGTACACGGAGACATTCGAGCATGTTCACGGCAACTTCGTAACATCTTCTACGACAACGAAGCTTCTCGAGTCAACATGAACGCGATTAACCGCCAAATCGAGAATGTTTTTGCCAACCTCCAGCGCTCAGAAACAACCTTCAAACCAGTACCGTCCGACGGTTGTAGGCCAGACAAGCTACTCACATGCTTCAAGCAGCACTTCGCAGCACCGTCACTTGAAAGTACACCCGCTGCTCTCATCTCACAACCTCCGCCGCAATTTATTGCCAACCTATAGCAACTTTCAGTACAAAATCCGGTAAACCACGATCGACCAACTGTAGACGAGGTTTACGACGCCTGTAAAACAGCAAAAGACCGTAAAGCCAGTAGTGATATCCCGAGCGAGTTCCTGAAACACACCCGAGACTGCCCACAGTTTCTACAGGAGCTGTATCAGCTAATTCTCAATGTCTGGCGCACTCGACAGGTACCTGAAGAATGGTCATTTTCGAACCTGACGTGCTTGTGGAAACGGAAATACCTGCGTTCATGCACGACCAGGTGGTGCGGACTGATCGTTGGATCGGCAATTTGCAAGCTTACGATATCTATCATACTACACGGGCTTGAACGCTGGCTTCGAGTGCAAATACACTACCATCAAAACGGTTTTTTGCAGGACAAATCAACAAATAACGGAATTTTTCTACTCAAACGGTCACAACAAGTCTTTGGAGCAAACCGGGAGCCACTATTAATTTTAGTTCATTTGTTGACTGCAGCGCGGCTTATGAAAAATTGTGTCGTAGGACAATGTTTCTCAGTGTACGAACGTGTTTTCCACCTGGCCAGGACCTACCATGGATATTCTCCAGCATCTCTACAGTCGAACTTACTGCAGATTCCCGAAGGATGGACCAACAGCAACATTCCCCTCAACTAGTGGTAGGAAGCAGGGAGGGCCCGAGGGGCCAGTATTATTTTCACTCCTGTTCAACGTATGCATGCGAGATTTTATGGACCCGCACGGGCTCTCGACATTGATTTTTTCGCATACCGTTACCGAAGTAACTCGCACGCCATTCCAGCCGCTGACCGAGACCCGAGAAACACTCCAAAAGGTGAACACACCCTGTCCTGGTGCGGTTATGCAGGTGACCTGGTATTGCTGACTAAGTCACAAAACTCACTCGATACAGCGACATCCGAGCTATCAAGGACGTTTGGGCAATACTCGCTGATGGTCAATCCAACCAAAACCGAGACCACGATATCAAATTTTCAATTTCTCCAAGACTCCAGCCCCAAACAACCGCGTCTTCTTCCTCAACGGTGCCGTCTTCATTTGCATCTTACCCAAGTTCCATAATCCCGCTTGATAACACAACAGTCCAAAACACCGAACAGTTCCGTTACCTCAGCGCTCAAATCCAGTTCGATAACAATCATAGAAATCATAGAAATCAACATGCGTATTGAACAAGCTAAGGCCAAATTTGCATCCACAAAAAGATTCTTCTGCAATTAAAAAAAATTAGGCTTGCTACAAGAATCCTAGCCTTTAACGCCGAAGTGAGGTCCTGTCTCGCCTACGGCTGCCAATGCTGGACAATTACAGCACGAAACTTTGACAGAATCTACGTTGTGTACAACCAATTTCTCCGTTCGATGATCGGAAACGGTTGGGCCTGCGCTAAAAGCGCAAGTGATAATGACGAGAATTTCCGGTTCAAATGGTCAACCAAGAAACTCCACGCCGTGTGCAACACCATTCCAGTATCAGACAGGAAATATCTCGGTCACCTAATTGGCTGCCCGGACAATCAAGCCCAAAAACAGTTACTATTCACGCTAGATAAGGGTGGTTTCTACCAGAAAGTTTCACTAATTCACCAGGTTTCGAAGGCTCAAAACATTTAGAAGGGCCGATATATTTTACCGATGCCGTGAACCGGCGATATTGAGTGATTCCCGTCCCGATGGATCTGGAAAGACTCGATGGGCTAAAACAATGAATGAATGAATGAATAAATGAATGAATGAATGAATGTGGAAATACAATTTCACTTGAAATGGAAAAAACTTCCGGTAACTTTCAGAGTTTACTGTCTGAAGAAATCACTTTTCCTTTGTCTTGATGAGTACACAATGACTTTATCAAGCAAGAGAAGACTGCACAAGAAGTTTATAAAATACCTTGTGTGTTATCAAAAAGTAGATTTTTATCCCACCCAACTTTATTGATAATTGTTAGCTTATCCATATTCTTTTGGCGTATTGAATTTGTATTCCTAGGAAACAGCTAACAGTTTAAATGCTCTATCTTGTAGCAGTTGTTGAAGGTTTATGCTGGTGGTCTACACTTGAGGCATACAGTTCATATCTTTCCAGGGCCCACACAAATTTTGGAATATTTACTATGTCTTTGCTGTTATTCACTAGATTTCTCTGATAAACAATAATTTCAGTGTGTGCTCTCAATGTGAAATGATTTTTCCTCTGCTCTCTAAGTAGTGATTATTATTGGCTATGTCGAAAAGTGGGACGGGGACGCGAAGACAGGGGATGTGGAGACTCGGGGACGTCGGGACCCAGGGACAAGGCACTGCATTTTTGAAGTATAGAATTTCAGAAATAGGAGAACATCCGAAGGAAAAAAAAAAAGTTGAATTGCTTTTGTTATTTTGCAAAAACGATCATCTGTATGCTTCTCAAGTAGAAGCTAATACTCCCCGAAATTCAAAAATTGGATTCTCGAAAAGTAATTCTCTCTACCAGTCACAGAGCTCGACTGTGAAACAAAGCAGAAGACCTAATGGCCCATTGCTGACACTGCAGCTGAAATTTCACTTTGCAGCATTTATTGTTGTTGTTGTTGTTGTTGTTGTTGTTGATGTTGCACACAGACTTGAGCCTTATGACGTCTTTTCTGTAATTGATGTTTGAATATCATGCCAATGTCCTTTGTTGGCGGCATTGTGACAGTGGGAGTTCGTGGCGCTTGTTCAATTTGTTACCTTCCATGAAAAAGTCGGGTTGTCACTGTCGATATTGTCGAAAATGTTGGTCATCACAGGGCAGTACAGGGGGTACTGCCATAAATGGGCTTTATAGGTATGTGCTGTATGTGCAGTTTACTCTAGGATAGGGTACATAAATCAGAGCAGTTGGATCTAGAATAGCGTATAATTCTTCACAGAACTACGGTAACCAGTATGTGCTGCTGTGAAGGGTATGGTTTTCAAGCAGTTTACTCTAGGATAGAGTACATAAATCAGTCTGAGAGCATTTGGATCTAGAATAGCGTATAATTCTTCACAGAACTAACCAGTTGGTTGACGAATTTATCTAGACTAAGGAACCCGATAAAAGACTGAACAAACTGAGCAAGGATAAATAAATCCTTTTTGAGAGAGAAACGATTGTGGTACAGGTTTTGTTTCGGCTGGAATCTGTTAGTGACCTTAGTAGTTTCTCAAAAACAGCTACTCTAGGATAGGGAGGATTTGAGAAGTTTATCTTAGTACAGGATAGCAAAATTATGCTGAACCAGCTTTGCTATAGGCTAAGGGTTCCAGGGTCCCAGCGGCACATCCCCCACCCAGAAATTTGTAAAGTACCACCCCCGAGCCAGAAGGTAAGGGTGCTTTTGATTGGGAAGTCCGGATTTAGATCTTAAAATCCGGATCTTCGGATTTCCTATCGAACACAAAAACTGAAAACGGATTTTTTGACAGATTTTGTTAATTGAAATCCTTACCCGACATGGATTTCCGATTAGTGAATCTGCGACAAAATCCGTTTTCAGATTTTGTATTCAGTTGGAAATCCGAAGATCCAGATTTCAAGATCTACATTGTAAATCTGGAATTCCCAATCAAACGCACCCCAAATAACTCTTGACTCCAGTGTGTTAAGGCTACACTAAGCTCATAAATTGGCATGTCCCCTCGTCCCCTGTCCTTACGTCCCAGGCCCACTTTTCGACACAGCCATTATTATTGTCAAAGTCTTTAACATTTCTGCTGTTTTCATCATTCACTGACTCGCGTTACTCTTTGTTGTGTGATGTCTGTAATTTTTGAGGATTTGCTTAATTTGTTTAATACATCTTTAATAGCCTAGAGTAATATTTAGTTAAATAATCAATTTTCGTTTCAATTTTAGCAGGGTAGTTTTTGCAGTCAATGTCTTAAGGGCTTCTGTTTTGAAAAATATTTTCTAAATGTAAATAGACTTCGATTGTATTTGATAGAGGCAATTAAATTATTGCGGTAGCTTGTTTTATTAACCTAACAACAGACCCTGTTGATAATTTTATGATAGATCGTGTGCAGCCAGAAGCAAGCTGTGCTGATGTTGTTTCAGCAGCAGCTACAGGAAGCAGCACACACACTCATCATGAACTAGACCCTCCGTGAGGGTACACTGGGTTG
>NC_090884.1:52003830-52043830 GCF_036669925.1 Montipora capricornis
CCTAACACGAAAAGAGCCTTTGTCTATAACTCGAGAATGATTGAAATCAATGCGATGACCGAAAGACCACGCATGTTTCGCAATGTTTGACCCATTAGCACATGTTTTTACATTCCTAACGTGTTCTTTCTTGCGGGTTTCAAAGCAACGGCCAGTTTCACCTATATAACACCAATCACAATCGGCACAGGGTATTTTATAAACCACGTTGGGTTGGTGTTCAATAGCTGGTCTGAATTTAGGAGAAAGGAATTCTTGTTGTAAAGTCTTGAGGGGCTTATTTACAACTCGGATATCGTGTCTTCGAAGAATTCTTGTTAGAGGTTGCGTAACACCATTGATAAAAGGAAGGACAGCAAAACCGTTAGGGTTCTCTTGAGGCGTAAAACCCTAACGGTTTTGCTGTCCTTCCTTTTATCAATGGTGTTAACGTAACTCTATGCACAAAGCCACTACTTAGCAGGGGAGTGACAGGCAAGACTTTTACCGACACGGAAAAAAAAAATAACGAGAAGCTCCAAAAAGCTTACACTGGGTTGCCTGTGGTACGCGTTACACAAAGAACTGCAGCGTTCCAGTTAATTTTTTCAAGTTGGGCGTCATTAAGACCATTTGAGGGGTCACCCACATGTCGCGCCAGCAGAGGCCCTTTGGCTCACACGTTTAATTATTTTGTGATGGCCTGTCCCATTTTAAGGTCTTTTAGTCTTTCAAGCTTTCGTAATAAATTCAGTTTAAAGATAACAAAACACGCTCTTGAGTAAAATTCACTCGTTTCTTCTTTAAATAAATAGTCTGCAAAAAACTAACTGCAAATTGCTCTGACGGACGTTTTCCAGCATGTCTAGCAGTTGGACTAAGCAAACGTTTATTGCTCATACAAGAAAGGACTAAAGGTGTTGGTTCCGCTTCATAATGTGGCGGTCTAATCTGATGCCAGGTCAAAACATTGTTTGGCTTTGCGTTTGCACCAGAAAAAGGCAAGCCAAGAGACAGATGAAGAAAAAAAATAACATAGTGTTTATATATAACTATGAATCGAATTCTCATTGAAAGATCTTAAAAACACGAACATTTTTGCAGTCTCTAACGTTTTGTCAAAAGGAAGAAATTGATCACGTGCTAGGCAACCGTAAAGGTGCACGTGATCACCCCGTGTCAACTGAATGAACTACGGGAAAGAATGTTTCAGAGTAGAACAACGTACTTTTTAGCGAAGAAACTTCCGTGGTTAGTTAATTTTGTTGTAATATTTAACTGAATATTTAGATTTCTTGTGTCGGGCCAGGAAGCCTTCTTTGTCGGGTTCCTGAGAAACGTGAAGGGTGAACTATTTACACAATCGAGAGGTTGAGTGGCCGTGTAATTGAAAATCTAAACATCTATGAGATATAAAAACGGACTTGCGAATTACCGCAAATCACAATGCTGACAAGCACAAAAGCAGAAGAAATGGTTAAGTAAATATGAAGTTTGTTACTATCTGAATGTATTTGGGTCAGAGAATAAAAAGGGATATATTGCTACGCAAATTATGTAATTTCATGACACTCAAAATTCGTGAAGAAGCGCGAGTTTCAAGTACACAATCTTCGCACTAGCAAGTCGCAGCAATAAAACTGGATTAACCAGGAAGTTAAAAGAATATTGTTGGCTTCCCAAATAAATTTCATCTTGCACTACAATGACAAAATCATTTGTCAGAGAAATAAAATTCCTTTCTCCTCGTGTATCACATTTCAACGCACGTATGCAAATTTGGTAACTCATTTTCAACCCGATTCCCGGGAAAAATACATAGTATTAGCAAAAATATTATTTCTCGTCAAGTGTTGCATCTTTTATGTTCAAATAACAGCTAAAAATAATCGGATTTTTTTAACGATCTATCCGTCGGCTTCCTGGGAGAATACTCTCTAGAGAGTAAAGGAACTTCCGACGTTAAAAAAGGTGTACCTTTACCTTTACCTAGATATTTTTTTCATAATTTAATATTATCTGTCAAAATTTGCACAACAGTCAAATCATAAAAATAGCAACGCACGCGACAACTTTAGTCGCATTACCTCTTCGCCGAATTCTAATGCTTAACACAGGAATTTTTAGTTATTGTGAAAATCTTTCTATATTTGTTAGCAATCATCCTTTCAAATTTCAGAGAAAGCGACCGGTCTGCGAATATTTTACGAGTTTTTTTCAATGGGATGTTAAAAGGCCAAGTGGATGTTATGCACTAGTCAGTGGAAAGCCCCGCACCCCCATACCCGGGAATAGCGGGGCATTAGACCAGGCCTGTCTTCTAAATGAAGCAAATTCCCCGCTATGCGGGGCAATTTCTTACGTCAAAACCAAACTTTTCTCCCCCGCACCCGGGACGATAGAGTACTTCCAAAACTGTAAAGCACAATGTTGACCAAAATTAATGTACTTTACGAATTTTTACCTCAAATTAAACTTTGACAAACATGAAAATCAACAATGCAGTCCATTTCTCATAAAGCCCGAATAAATCTACCTTGAGTCACAGATTTGGCGTTCGAAACGTTACAATCACTGGGTTCAGCACAGCCCCAAAAATGGGAATAAAAATACCAGTTTCCTTAGCTTGGTGTCAAAACCATTAAGATAACAACGACATAAGTCCAAACATGCATTTGACGAGCAGCTTAATCTGACAATATTCCAGTTATTTGCCCTCTATGCGTAAGCATACCCAATCTAAAGTACACTCAACTGACTACAACGGTTGACTATCACAACAATTCTCAAAGAGCTATACAAATTTCACTAAGAAAATGGCTAATTACCAAAATTTTATGGCCTCATGATCCAGCTACATTTTGCAAATAACCAAGAAATTACCAAGGTAAGAGAGTAAATCCCCTATATGGAACGTTTTCACTCACTCTTACATGGTGCCCAGTTCTTCCGAGGATGTTACTCGCGCGATGCGTGGACTGCCCAAGCGATTTTCTCGAAAACTACCTGAGAGAAATTTTTTCTGCACTCTCAGCTGTCTTTTTGTTCGGCTGGGCCTTCGTTTGCTTTGTGCTCTTAGGCTGTTCGTTATTTTGCCCTTTATTCGGTTTTAGGGAATTTAATACGCAAACCTCAACGGTAACGGCAACAAGTACAACGGCTGTGTAGGCGAGGGTTATAATTCTGTTCATTTCATTCCGTTCTTTACAAAACAACAACGCGAAATGACCACATTTTGCATATTCGAGAACTTTAACCAACTTTAAGAATTTCTTTTCGAATTTTGACGCTCACATATTCTGTTTGGGATATTTCTGCCAGTGCTAGATAAACTGAATGCATCTAGATTCGTAGGTTGAATATACATGTAAAGTCGTTTGTTTTTAATCGACGTTGCCTCCGACGTTGTTGCCATTTTTCCTTAAACTGCTTTTTGCCGCCTTAGCGGCGAGCGTCTATCTGCACCTTCGACCATCTGGTTGCGTTGTGTTTCGGCGAATGTTCGCTTAGCACTCGTGTTTCTACTCATTTCTCTGCCGTCCATTCAGTTGTTATTGTTTGTGCAGGGCAAATGTGTCTCTTATTTAAACTCCTATTAAATTTTCAAAATGTATTAAAACATAGCGAGAGCCAAAGCTACTTTGCTTGTAATTAAAATATCAAAGAAGAAATCCTCACAGCGTTGAAGGTTTTCCTTCGATTTGAAACTAAAAGAAACAAAAGATAAACAAATCCTGCTCGAAAACATCCACGCAACGCGCGAGTAACATTCGAGGAAGAAATGGGGACCATGTCTAAAAATAGCTTAAGAGGGATTACCTTTAGTAGAAAGCCTATACGGGGTATTCTCTCTCTTACCTTGATAATCTCTTGAAATAACCCTTCATCGGTAACAAATTTTGAAACTACTCTGAAAACTATTGCAAAGAAAATAAAAAAAATCCAGTGAACTACAGTAGACCTTTGAATCAGTCCTTGGTAGGAACTTGCATGTTCCACCATTACGCAGACCGTGGTATGTAATGTAGAAACTCAAAAAGACGAAACCCATCGGAGGTAACATTTTCAAGGTTCATCTCACAAAATCATAAAGTAGTGTCACTGTCACCCTCTATGCGTACGTTCGCGTTGCATTCCAATGGAAATACAGAGACAAAAGGTCAACGCTATAAATAAATCGCTAATCAAGCATAACTATAATCTTTGTCTAATTCTTTTACAAGAAATGATAATATTTACAGATTGAACCCAGAATTTAACTGAGAGCCCATTCCAAACATGAAAAGAATGGATTTTAACTTGACTCAGCCGCCATTTTGAGAGCCAGTGATCTCTGCGTGCCTATTCAAGTTGGCGTCAAAATGCAAATCCCCGTATAAGCCCCGCTCAAGGTCCCCGTTCGCCGATACTTGCGCCAAATGCTGTCGAAAACCCCGCATACCGTGGCAAAAGTGACAGTCCAAAACCGCTGAAATCCCCCGCTATTACCCCGCATTCCCCGGGTATGGGGGTGCGGGGCTTTCCACTGACTAGTGCATTATATGCATAATCGGGCAAGTTGCGCGTGTGACCCGTTATAAATATTTCTTCACAAAATGTTCCCGAATCGTCAAGTATCACCACAGAAGAAACGAAAATCATTCTAAAAGCTTATTTTACGCAAAAAGTAGGTTCTGGAGGTAATTTTGAGTGTGGAAATCAAGTTTACAGCAGACGACAAATTTATGCAAACTTACGAGCCATGGTATATTTAATTAAGTTAACTCAACAGAAAGAGTCGCTTACCTTATATTTTGACACGAAAATGCTTTACTATTGCCATAAAAACTATCCAGTTAAGCTCGCATATTATACATGATGAGTTCATAAAAGCCACCATTTTCCAGCGAAATGCTTTTTGAAACAAACAACATATGTGCTATAAGAGGCAAAAAAGCCTTCCTATTTCATTTAATACGAGCGTGAAGAGAAGAAACTCTATCGTGTCAAATTACACTCCGTGTCAAAAACGCAACACGGTAAATAAATTTCCCTCGAGTGTTTAACATCAAACCCTTCACTGAAAAACCCTTTATTTGAATTATCAAGCAAAAAATGGGCAAAATGTTTTCTTACAAATAATTTTTGACTAACAGGAATTTGTGAAATTTCCAATTGTTAGCAGAAGACTGTGCAGAATTGAATACAGATCCAAGTCTCTGTTTCGTTAAACCCATAAGTTACTAGAGAATTTTCCATTTGATTTCAGCGTTGTACAAAACACCACACTCGTACAATATTAGAACTACATCTCACTTTGATTACGGCTCGACGGGCGACAGATTGTTGTCGAAGTCCATTACTCGTCGCTTTTAAGATTCCAGATATTTTTTTAAGCGCCTTCCTTGTTCAGTATCCAATTGACGTTCCATTATTAAGCTCCATAAGGGTATATTTTGCTTAAAAATCCACTAAAACGCCATTTGTGTTACATGACTTTCGACGCCATTGCCGGTTACGTTAATCATTCTCCTGTGTCCACCAGAGAAATCTACGCATTTCCCACTACCCTCTCGATCCTAAGACAATACGCCCAGGAGGCTCTATGCATAAAGACACCACTTAGCAGGGGAGTGACAGGCACGACTTTTCCCGACACGGAAAATAACAAAAAAACCCACGAAATGGCACCGAGATTCCGACTGGGTTTGGCAACCCAGTAAAAAAAACACGAAACTAAACACAGATTCCAACTGGTTTGCCATAGGCAACCCAGTAACAAGGTAACTACTTCATACAGATCACTGAAATATGTCTTGAAGTTGCTTAAGTGGAAAGTGTTTTTGCATGATACAACTAATCAAGAGAGGATGTTCACAATAGTCAAACTCAAGTTGACTACAAGAAGCTGAAAAATCAGTTTTGGTCAAATTTTATCCAGATGTAGCCTGTAATTATTATATCTCTAAGTGCAATGTATGGTTTTAATGTCATGAGCATTTTCATTTTCAAGAAAATGCCAATTTAAAAATTCCACCCAAAATTCGCCGTGTTTTGCTGTGAAATTAACGAAATTACTTTGCCATCAAATCTTGCCATGTAAATGCTGTTTTCTGTTTTAAACCTCGACCTCCTGTTGTATGGTTTTTGGAAATTTGAAGCAGGTTTTGCACCCAGAATAATTTCAACTTTAACTCATTGACCCCCAGGGGTGAGACTTAACAGATTTTACCCTGTCTAACACCAGACAATTTTACTCGTCATCAGGGTGTGTCCTGGGATGCCTGTGGAGTGAATGGGTTAACCAGTCAAAAATTCCATTAAGACGCCCGTTTTTACCTGACAGAAGCTACAACTGTACCCCTGAAACTGCATCACTTTTAACATGCGATAAAGCTCCAATTCAAACAATATTGCTGTTCTTCTCTTTTTCCTTTCTTGACTCGACACAAGGGGGTCGGGTAGAGGTCCAGCGCTGGACTAGAAACCCCCTTGCATAGTTTGAGTCGTATTTGAATACATTTGTCGCAAGCAAGGCTGACGTTTACAGGAGACTTTGCAAATTTTCAGAGAGAAGGGAAAATTTTGCCAGCTTTTTCTTCCATGTAAGTAACCAGGTGTCCTTTTTCACTTTATTTTTAACTATAATTTTGCTTCAGAACTTCTACGATACACCACCTGATGATTGTATTTTCAGTAAATGTTATTTTCCATTTTTGGTTAATCGGCCTCGCAGTTTTGGTGGTGTTAGTCTGTCCATAGTTTTGATGCTGGTTTCTCTCCATGATTGCGACTTGCTGTTCTTCTCTTTTTCCTTTCTTGACTCGGCACAAGGGGGTCGGGTAGAGGTCCGGCGCTGGACTAGAAACCCCCTTGCTCGGTTGCGCTCTACCCCTGAAGATTCGCAGCCATTTACGAGCCTAACGGTGTCGCAGTTAGCGTGTCTTTATCCTTGGGATTTTTGGATTTGCCTCGAGGAACTGGTGTTTCATATTCCATGGGATTTCTTTAGTTTTTCCATATATTTTTTTAAGAACGAAGATTTCAGTGTAAAGAGTTTTCATCTTTATTATTCCCATTTTTAAGAACGAATAATTTTCATGGTCAAATATTTATTAATCCCTCCTATGTGATTTAGTTTTTCGTACATGTACTATCTGGCTGGTTCTGCAATTAAAGTTTTTAATTTCACACAGAGTTTATTTCTTTTGTTAACCTTATTGTGGGGTTGAGAGTTTGCTTTGTGAACATCTCCCCCTCATTTTACAAACTAACCCTAACTTTTGTCTATGATTTTTCCTCAACTCACCATCCACACACACATAATTCCCCCCAAAATACCTGCTGACTAGTGAATGTTCTAGTTAGTGGAGAGAAACCCCTTCTTGTAAGGCGGATTCTAATAAAAACACCATTAGGGAAGCCACAAAGGTTGCTAGTGAAACTGCTGCTATAACTATTAAATAACAAACCCCTGAAACTGCATCACTTTTAACATGCGATAAAGCTCCAATTCAAACAATACATGTATTATGCACCTGTCCAGTAACTCTTTGAGTGATAAGCTTTCAAAAGATGGTATGACAGTTACAGTTACAGTATATATGGCAATTTTGAGTGCAATTCTTAAATTATTTGCATTCTCTTTAAAACAAAAATGCTCGTAATCAAAAAAACAAAAAAACTTTACTGTTCTGGGTGACATTGACTAATGTTTGGACAGTCTGAGCAGAAGTCATCTTCAGAGTCAAGTGATTTGTGTAGAGTCAGTAGATGATATAAAATTCTCTAGTCGTTGATACAGCTGTTGATTACCAATTAAGTCATGGGTGTTATTTGATCGACTGTCAGTTAACCGTTGGTGTCATTGGCTGTGAAGAGTGTAAAACAGTGATTGGTGCATTTTGATGCATCTTAGTCGAATGTCTGTATTGTGTATTGTTAGAAAAATAGGTCAACCGGTTATTTTTATTTAAAATAAATCAGTCAGTATGTTTGTTTGCCTGTTGCTGTTGTTATTGATGGATCATTTGTATGGACTGCAGGAAGGTGTAGGCATTGGTTTATTGATCTCCAATCTAAGTTAGTAGACCACAGCTCTTTCCTGTGTCGTCCACTAGTAGTAAAATTTACATGTAGTACTGAGGACTCTCTGTTAATGTCACCATTTGTTGTTAAATGTTTGTATTCAGTCACCCTTGCTTTGAAACCTGTTGAGCATAAGAAAATGATTGGACTAAATACGGAAAACACACATTTAAGCTGCCAAAGCACATCAGAAAATTACCTGAGCAGTAACAAAAGTAAAACCTGAAACAGTTCAGCTTGAACAGGATTTAAATCCGTAACTTGTGGGTGGCAAACTACTGTTACTGAGTTGTCTTGCTGTCTAGGATAGCAGCTGGTCAGTGGTGATGTGATCCCATAATAGGTTAAATTTTCAAATGAAAGTAACAAATTAATGTTATTTGTAGACAATCCTGAAAACTGAAGGAAACTCACCTTAAATGAGATTTTTATGATGATGGCCCTTAGTAACCAGAATGATGCCTGAGAGATCTTTTCTGACACTTTTTCAGGTGAAGTTGATGGAAAAACCAAGTACACACTGCTATGTTGCCTTCTGGTCAGGCTGGGGTCACAAGTGTTGAGGAATGTGTTTGACAGAACAATTCAGCCTCAAGACCTTTGCAGTGCCTTGAAAAATGAGCCAGCGCACTCTAAGCTTCAGTCTCTGCGAAAAGAAGGAATCCTCAATCCAGTGCAGTGGAGTCAGTTGTATCCAGTTAAACCCTCTTCAGTATCATCCACAAACTTTGACCCTTCTCTCTTGATTGTGCTTCTGAGGACAATCTGTAACCTGAATTCTCCATCCTCTGGCTGGGATCTACCTCCTCATCCACTTGACATCAGCTGTGAATCTGACATTGTGCGTTTGAAGTATTTTGTGAATGCAATGTCGGCCCATGCTGAGGAGAACTCTGTTACTGATGCAATGTTCTGTAAATACAGAGAACAGATCCAGAACACACTGGTACGATTGGGTGGAGCTAAATATGAAGATGCCATTTGTGAACTAGAGAAACAAGAAATGGATCTATGGTATGAGCAACATTTCAAAGAACGTCTGAAACAGTGGAAAGATGGTGACGACAGAATTAAGGACAAACTGAATGAGTGGGAGAGTATAATGAAGACTTCTGGAGAGCCAGGTGGGCTTTTGTGAGTAAAAACGTAGGGTGCTGTTACAACAACTTGTATTTTTAAGGACTGATGTCTTCTGTTGGCAAAAAAAAGAATGGCATTTTTTCTTAGCTGCTGATTACTTAGCTCTTATTAACCGAGCAGGATGGGAGAATCTTGACCGAGGTCGTGAGTACAGACCGAACGCAGTGTACGCACGTGTACACACGACTGAGCTCAAGATTCTCCCATACAGACTGACTAAGCTCGGTTAGCAAACAAGAACAATTTAATTCGTTTAATGTAACTGGTTTGTACTAACTGACATTTTGCTTGCGAACGGCGATGAGTGGCGATGAGCTGAACTTAATTCTGTCAAAGTTTGCTCGTCATCCTCTCTTTTGTAATCATGCTGTTTAGCACTTCCATAAATAAATATTGGTAGAAGAAAATACTCAATATTTTTACATTTTAGTTTGCATCTTTTCACCGCAAAACATTACCGGTCAAGATGCCGGTCAAGATGCCGGTCAATCAAATTCGTGAATTTTGTAGTTCCCAGTCCTCGTGAGACAGAGCCATATAATAAATGTGAATTATTAACTGTGTGTACTGTATAGATAATGGCTGCCTGAAATGTCTAGCAGCAGCCAGCTTCTAGGAGGAAAAAGGCTCTTATGTCTGGGATAACACCGATAAAATCAGTGGGAAGAGAGAGGAAGGGGAGGGTGGGGAACACCAATAAATTAATCCCAAGATGCCATTGAAACAACTAAAATAACTATGAATGATAATACAACGTATTTCGATTGATCATGCTCACTTATTTCAAAAGCTCATTAGATCCTGTGTGTCTATTTATAATCACTGCTGACCACAGAGGATGGAAAATTACATGTACTCCTTGTTGTTAAGTCTAATTTGACTGCTTTTCAATAAAAAACAGTTTAAATACACCTTTTGCCGTTCATTACGAGAAAATACGTAACTATTTTCGTGAAATGACGACCAGTAGCGGGAAGATACATTCATGAGCGTTAAAACAAAATGAATATCCATCTGAAGTTTCTTGTAAGTGAACTTAAGCGTACAAGCCTTAATGGTTTATAAGGTTTCCCCATCGTTTATTTTTCTCTGGCCTCTATTTATAGTTTGCAAATCTCATGAGCAGTGGCAAAAATTAAACAAAATAAGTAAGGTCTGGAAGTTGTTAGTGGAATCTTTTTGTAGTTAAAACTAAGCATTAATTTTCATTCAGGAAAGGTGTGTTATTCCCCATTAATATTACAAAGTACAGTTAAAGATAGGAAGAATATGATAATGAAGACTGCTTGAGATAATTGTGTTTTTTGAAGTGACTACTTGACCTGTTACAACTTTTTTCTTAAGAAATGATATCTTGTGTTGAAAAGTAAGGAAGTATTTCACCATTTGATACATGTACGTTTTGGAACCCCGGATGCATGACAGGCGCAAAGATCAGTCTCAAACTTATGATATTAACTTTGCAGTGTGAAAAAATAATTTGCATTACTATCAAACTACATTTTCTGGAAAAAATCTTGGGTTTGCAACAAAAAGTGACGAAAAGGAACTTTATTTAAGTGTCTAATCGTTCTTGAGCTGAAGCACTAATTCGGGACACTGTAAACTGAAATCAACAATGAAAGCAAATCAAGTCAAATGTTAGTTTTTGAGGAGAGGAGAAACCGGGCCACATTGGTGGGAGGCGAGTGCTCTCACTACTGCGCCATCCTGCACCACTAAAACCTTGACCATTTCTTAAATGACGTTTGTTTTTGAAATATTCCTAAATAATTGTCCTTCGGTGGTGTCAAAATTAAGAATACACTGAGGTTGAGGTCAGAGCGAAAAAAACAATCAATTCAAGCAACACCTTTTTTAACATTATTTTTGTCTTTTGCAGATTTACCATATTCTACCAATATTTATATAGAAAGGATCCGTCAGCTCTATAATACTCGCGAAAAATCTGTTCTGCCTGTTCCATGGTGTGAAGACTTATTATTATTATGTCAAAATGGCGCCGAATAATTGTGAAATTAACGAACCCTTTTACGGCGCCCGCAAGCGAGTGCCCAAAAGTTTTATTCTATGACGTGTTAGCCTTGTATAAGTACTTTCCAGCTGTAGTAGTCTTAGCTCTAGATCACGTCCCACATCTGAGAAAATAGCTTTCAAACGCAGGTACTTCCCGCCTCAAAAAATTCTCGGCTCAAAATAAAGTATTTTGAAAAATTCATAACTCAGTAATTATTTTGTAGAACTCAATCGTTGAACCTGTGATGCATTAAAGAAGAGTTACTCTTAAATATATAAAATAATCAGCTTTCCATAATAAAAAGCAGAGCTTTTCTGGTGTCCTATATTTACACCTAGGACGAAGGTGTTACAGACGGCAAGTTGTGGAGTTCAGAGGTCACCTCGGAAACAGTCCTCTAAAAAAATGAAAAGCATGGACTTGATCAAAGTAAATGCGATATTTGTACATGGGATAGGGTAGTCGACAATCACTGAAAATATCAAGGAAATCGGTGAAGTGCAGAAATTTGCCTTATCCGTTCTTACGCGGACACCCTCTTTAAAATTTTTATTCCAGATAAGTACTAATTCTATCATAGATATAAAAACTTCATACTTTGTATCTTTGTTAAATTAATATCCACCTGAAGTTTCATGTTAGTGAAGCTAAGCTTAAAAGCCTTAATGGTTTATATTAGGTTTCCTCACCATTCATCTATTGATAGTCTGCAAATCTAATGTACAATAGCAAAAATAAAGTAATTAAGGTCCGGGAGTTGCTTAAGTGGATAGTGGAATTTTTTTCTAGTTAAAACTAAGCATTAATTTTCATTCAGGAGATGTGTGTTATTCGCCCTTGTCACACGGCAGCCATATTGTCCCGGGAGACCAAAAAAGCTTTCATTTACCACGCCAAGCCTCACCCCCATGGTTTCCACTGCGAGGTTTGGCGTGGTAAAACAAAGCCGGCTTTTGGTCTCCCTGGACAATATGGCCGCCGTGTGACAAGGGCGAATTCTCCATTAATATAAATTATTATAAATTACGGATGCATGACAGGCGAAAAGATCAGTCTCAAACTTATGACATTAACTTTGCAATGTGAAAGAATAATTTGCATTACTATTAAACTACATTTTCGAGAAAAATATCTTGGTTTTGCGACAAAAAGCGACCATTTGTTATGTGACATTTGTTTTTGAAATATTGCTAAATACGGGACCTTCCGTGGTGTCAAAATTAACATCATTGTTGTCTTTTGCAGGTTTACCATATTGTGCCAAGATTATAGGAAGGATCCGTCAGCTTTATAATACTCGCGAAAAATCTGTTCTGCCCGTTCCATGGTGTGAAGACTTTAGCTTTCATCTAGATGATATTTTTACCAAGTTGAAGATTGTGGGCAAAGAACAGACAAGGGGAACATTGACTGATGAAATCACCAACATGACAGCTATCTTTAAAGGAAGTAAAGATTGTGCAGAGCCACGGACTGTTGGAGACCCAGGCATGGGAAAGACGACCTATTGTCAAAAACTGGCATATGATTGGGCAATGAAACGAAAAGAATGGGACGAGTCTTTCCCTGAGATTGACGTACTGTTGCTGTTGCGGTGTCGTGATATGAAAACGGATATTTGGGAGGCCATTGATGACCAAATTCTTCCTGTTGATATTGACGAAGATGCGAAGGAAAGGTTCTTCGATTTCATTCGAGAAAGTCCGTCCAAAGTTCTGTTCGTGCTTGATGGACTTGATGAAGTGAATTCTAGTAAATTTGCCTGGTACAAGGATTTTCTGGAAAGTAGAGTCCTACCCAATTGCCGCATTGTTATCACATCACGCCACGAAGCTGGAAGGACAGTGAGGCGGTACTGTGACACCCTGTGGGAGATTATTGGATTTACTTTTGAAGATGCGCAGATATACATCCTTAAGTACTTTAAAGGCATGGAACACTTGGCAGAAGAGCTACTTAAACAGCTTTTGAGTTACAGATCAGAGTTAATACAGTTGACACGGAATCCTCTAAACACAGCTTTACTTTGCATCATTTGGGAAGATTTTAAGGGTGTACTTCCACCGGAAATGACACAGCTGTACATAGAAATAGTTCGATGTGTTTTGTTAAGATATGAAAAGAGAATTGGATCATCGCGTGGCAGTGATGTGGACCTTCTGGAAGTTTACAAGGATGACCTGGTGCAGTTGGGATGCATGGCGTTGCAGTCTTTACGTAAAGGAGGGTTATATTTCGACGAGAATCAATTGAAAGGCAGTTCCAGTAATTTGATCAAGTTTGGGTTTCTGTCGATCCAGACCGGTGGCAGCAAGAGGAAACGTTCCTTGCGCTTTGGCTTTCTGCACAAGAGCTTTCAAGAGTTCTTTGCTGGCTTTTATCTTGCTTATGAGATCCTTGATGGAGACAGAGATTGTAAATCAGTAGTGACTGATAAAAGGAACATGAATGAACTGAAACAAGTGTTTTTATTCATGAGTGGTATTTTGTCCGCAACATCTGAAGAGATGACAGTTTCTTTGGTGAAAAGCATGGCAGAGCTTGCAAGTTTGTCCAACATACGAACGGAGAATTGTGAATACGCAATTTTAGAATTAGCTTTCGATTGTATATTGGAATGCAAATGTCATAGAGAGAACGTTCAGTCTAAGTTACTTCAGACCTTGGGGCACAACTTTCTTGTTAAATATCTAGACTTACGTTTTATATCATTCATTCATATGAACCCTTTTTGTCAAATTCTCAAAGTCAACACATGCTTGACTACTTTGAATTTGAGCCGCAACCTAGTTGGTGACGCTGGCGCAGAATCCCTTTCTGAGGCTCTCAAAGTCAACACATGCTTGACTACTTTGTATTTGAGGAACAACGAAGTTGGTGACGCTGGCGCAGAATCCCTTTCTGAGGCTCTCAAAGTCAACACATGCTTGACTACCTTGAATGTGAGCTGGAACAAAGTTGGTGTCACTGGCGCTAAATCCCTTTCTGAGGCTCTCAAAGTCAACACATGCTTGACTACTTTGGATTTGAGCTTCAACCAAGTTGGTGACGCTGGCGCTGAATCCCTATCTGAGGCTCTCCAAGTCAACAGATGCTTGACAACTTTGGATTTGAGCAACAACAAAGTTGGTGCCGCTGGAGCTGAATCCCTTTCTGAGGCTCTCAAAGTCAACACATGCTTGACTAATTTGAATTTGAGTTGGAACCACGTTGGTGCCGCTGGCGCGGAGTCCCTTTCTGAGGCTCTCAAAGTCAACACATGGTTGACTACTTTGGATTTGAGTTTGAACAAAGTTGGTGACGCTGGCTCTGAATCCCTTTCTGAGGCTCTCAAAGTCAACACATGGTTGACTTCTTTGGATTTGAGTTCGAACAAAGTTGGTGCCGCTGGCGCTGAATCCCTTTCTGAGGCTCTCAAAGTCAACAGATGCTTGACTACTTTGGATTTGAGCCGCAACCAAGTTGGTGACGCTGGCTCTGAATCCCTTTCTGAGGCTCTCAAAGTCAACAGATGCTTGACTAATTTGAATTTGAGTTGGAACGAAGTTGGTGCCGCTGGAGCTGAATCCCTTTCTGAGGCTCTCAAAGTCAACACATGCTTGACTACTTTGGATTTCAGTTTGAACAAAGTTGGTGCCGCTGGCTCTGAATCCCTTTCTGAGGCTCTCAAAGTCAACAGATGCTTGACTACTTTGAATTTGCGCTGCAACGAAGTTGGTGCCGCTGGCGCGGAGTCCCTTTCTGAGGCTCTCAAAGTCAACACATGGTTGACTACTTTGGATTTGAGTTGGAACGAAGTTGGTGCCGCTGGAGCTGAATCCCTCTCTGAGGCTCTCAAAGTCAACAAATGCTTGACTTCTTTGAATGTGAGCGAGAACGAAGTTGGTGCCGCTGGCTCTGAATCCCTTTCTGAGGCTCTCAAAGTCAACACATGGTTGACTACTTTGGATTTGAGTTGGAACGAAGTTGGTGCCGCTGGAGCTGAATCCCTTTCTGAGGCTCTCAAAGTCAACAAATGCTTGACTTCTTTGGATTTGAGTTCGAACAAAGTTGGTGCCGCTGGCGCTGAATCCCTTTCTGAGGCTCTCAAAGTCAACAGATGCTTGACTACTTTGGATTTGAGCCGCAACCAAGTTGGTGACGCTGGCTCTGAATCCCTTTCTGAGGCTCTCAAATACAAGACATGCTTGATTGCTTTGAATCAAAATTTTCTGATCTTCTAAAAGACAATGCATTCTTGGACTGAGTTGGATTTGATTTGAGATGAGTTCGATTGACCGTATTCCAGAATAGGAGGTGTACATGAAATAAAAGTTAGAAATCCTTCGTTTTTGCGGAGGTTCACATTAAAATTGAAACACCTCCTAAAATGCTATTTGAAGCGCTTTTAAACATATCTTTACGTATTATCCTTGTGGCTTCAAAACGCCAATCATACTGTTTTAAATCATCACTCCACATACTCTTATTCCGGAATAGGGTCAATCGAACGTACCCTTGGATTTTAATCAATTATCCTCCCAGAGTCGGGTGCCAAATTCCTTTCTAAGGCTCTATATGGCGTATCAAGCGCAGCAAAGGTATTAGGGGTGTCCGGCTTATCAACCGTATCAGTTGTATCCAGCGTTTCATGCGTAACCCTGATACGCAGAACAACCAAAGTTTCAACCGAGGTCGGCCGTTCCAACCACACCGGTAAAATATGAACTCGAAGGCCTCGCCGGCCTCCTTCGAGACTACAAGTGCAGCTTTGATGAAAAAAAGCTGAGTTACATTTTATCTGAAAATATCGTAACATCAAGAAATTTATGTATTCAGTGTTGTAAAAGTGTTTATATTGTTGGTATCTCTTGTGGATCATCGTAGAACTTATCTCAAGCCTTTTTAATGTCCCTTTAGTAGGCACGGCTTCTACTCCGTCATTTTAAGTCAACTCGTCAATCAAGCAATGAGTACCGATTATTCCTCAAACACTCTAACTCTAACCAAAATGGATTTGAATTCCGATGTATCTCGTCAAAAATGATTCCTTCTCTCCAGGCTTTCAAAAAGCGAAATAAGTCCTCTATACTCGATAGTTATTACAGATGAGGTGTTCCTAGATAGCATTTTCTATAATAAAAATTTGTCTTTGGTTTAAGAGCAGAAATTCAACCAGTATTTAATTACCCTTGGATTGTCTGAAGTCATTATTTTCATTAAAGTTAAATAATTTATCTTTTCACCGTTGAACGATGTAAATAGTCTGGCCTATCCACCCGATTAGCCTCATAGCTATCTGGATCGCCCAACCTCTTTGCCAGATTTGATTATTCAATTTTCTTCTTTCGGTTTCCTTATGTTAGGTCGTAATTGTTTGGCTTCTGTTAGAATTTGCAGAAATTAGGCTAAAGAACTTAAAGCAAAGCGATTTGATTTCGCTAAGAAAACAGGTAAGAACACCGTAATTATACTAGAGGCTTAACTAGTTAGAGTGTAATGTGAAGTGCTTGTTTTCTACACCATATGAACCATGTGAGCGTTAGCCCTATGAATGGAAATGGGCCCACACAAGGACAGAAAAACTCTGACCAGGGTGGGCATTGAACCCACGACCTTCGGGTTAGATCACCGCTGCTGTATCGACTGAGCTGCAAGGTCAGGCAGGAGCAGGGCGTGGGAACTGAACATGTTGAAGTCACGGCAATGAACGTGTACAAGTACAAGGGTTACGTTTTTGCAAACTTTGGCTGTAAAGCACTATATTTTAACAGACTTAACTAGTTAGAGTGTAATATGAAGTGTTGGTTTCTAACCCATATGAACCATGTGAGAGTTAGCCCTGGCAATGGAAATGGGCCCACACAAGGACAGAAAAACTCTGACCCGGGTGGGAATTGAACCCACGACCTTTGGATTAGATCAATTCTGCAAAGAAATCATGTTGTGCATTTCGAATTTACCATTAATATATTATTTGAGAAGTATTTATGAAAGTCAAGTAGACTACTGCACGACTGAGAAAAACAAAGCGAAAATGTATTTTTAAACGATACTTCTGCTGGCTAATACGAGCCTTGTATATAAAAATACATGATGATGCATGATGAAAAGGTGTAACTCGTGAGAAGGATATATATTAAAAGTTGCTTGGCAAACGGGCGAAAGGACAACTGATAAATCCGTGTCCTAGGGAGGAATCGAATCTACGACCTCCGTAACGGTCGGGTGCTCTTCCCATTGATCTGCTAGAACTCCCTGAAGAGCTAGGTCGTTTTAACTTGGTCCTCAATGGACAATGTGTCCCATTGGTCTGTGGGGTCTACAAAGTCGTGCGCCTATTTAACAATTATTCCTCGAGCCCGAATGGGCTCATAGTCAATAGCCCATGAGGCCGAAGGCCGAATTGGCTATGGTCAAAAAAATATCGAGACAAAACATCTTTCGCTAGTTAAAGCTAGACTTTACTTGTTGTTTTGGTTTTCAAAGCCGGCGCTTTTCGCTACTAGTGGGCTATAACAAATAGCCTACTAGTAGCTCAACCAATCAGAACGCAGCATTGATAATAGACCACTAGTTGGATTTTACTAAAATTTATTAGTTGTCCTTTTGCCCGTTGCCCAGCAACTTCCCGGGCCCGGTTGATCGAGAGCCGATTAACTTAATCCAGGATTAGCGTAACCTTTTGTTTCATGTTTTCAACTTTCTGGTGAAAGTTTCTTTTGCTTATTTTTTTTTTTCAAGGTTGACTTCTTCTAATGTAAAGTTTTGCCGAATATCAATGTTGAACAGAATTTGGGAATAGAGAAATGAACTCCTTGGTCAAATTTTAATCTGGGATTAGCGTTAATTAATCGGCTTCTGAACAACCGGGCCCGGTTGTAGTATATATTCTTCTCACGGGCGCATTTCCATCATTTCATGTATTTGTATAAACATATATATTAGGCGCACGACTTTGTAGAGCCCGCAGACTAGTGGGACACATTGTCCATTGACGACCTAGTTAAAACGACCTACTGTAGATCTCCAGTGAGTTCTTGTAGCACAATTAGTAGTGCACCCGACCGGTGTTTCGTAGGTCGTAGGTTCGATTCCTGATTTCTGAGTTTCATTCTCCCTGGCAAACTTGTACGAATGAAAAAGCATTTTCTTACTCTCCCCTAAATTACTACACGCACAACATTATATAGCAAGTTGTATCGCTATGTACAACATGGCGTTTATTGTCATATTTTAAATTCAAAATAAACCAATGACAGATGAATGTAATAAATAAATAAATAAATAAATACAAGATACAATCATTACAAACCCAGACTCTTTGATATATTTATTCTAGTTGTAACAGAGTCCAACGTGCTTAAAGCTTTAGAAGGCCTTTCTTTAAAGATTTTTATTTATAATTCTGGCGTAGGATGTTGCACCCCCTGAACGAAAGCTATGTAAACCGTACATTTTTTCATTGTAGCCTAATTTCTTCAAGCATTGTTTAAACATGTCCCTAAATCTAGAATAAGACAGTTTGTCAGTACCCAGTGCGTACTTATCTTCTTTGCTATGATATACAACGTTTCTAAATACAAAAACGTCAGAGTCAATATCTAAAATAGACACGGATAAAGTGAGATATCTGACGAATAATGAATACGGACAAGTGAAAAGACCTGTGTATTGTCTGACCTGATCTATAAATATCAGTTTTACTTTTTGGAATACTTCACTAGGTCAAATCGCGCAGTTTCATGTCTAACAATTCTTGCGATCTCAATAATCCCACTTATTATATTACTAGCTCCGTGAACGGGCAAAATGAAACAATTTCCCCGCTGTGATTGGCTCCCCGAGCGGACAAGGTGGAGCTTTACTGCACGCTCGGGACTACTCGCTTGGTCCCGCAAGATTAAAGATCATTTATTGGTGTTTTATCGGCCCATGTGTTTATGGACCTTGACTTCTTCTCGGTCAATAAACACGCAAATATCCAGCCATCTTGACCTCACGCTTGGTCAATAACCATATATATGATACAATACACCTTATTCCAAAATGGTCGCCATTTAAATATTGTTTTGTTTTTATTCAAATTAGACCTTGATGCCTTGTTCAAGGCAAAATATTCTTTTGAATTTTCAGCTCAAGAACGAGGCATCAAGGGCTAATTTGAATAAAAACACAAGAATATTTAAATGACGGCCATTTTGAAATAAGGTCTATACACATTGTAACAAGTCTAAGGTCCTTAAGGTTGCAGCCCTTATTAGCATAAATACTTATAATTGATTTTATAACATCTTGATCAATTGGTTCTTTCTCTTTTTTTCTTTTTTTATTTATACACACAAATACACTTGGGTTGTTTACACTTATATAAATTACTTACACAGTATTTACAGTATTTAAATTTTGCATAGTACTTCTCTGTTAAGTAAAAAAAAAACGCACAAACAAGTATTCGAGAAGACAACAGAACAGGTCATAAAGGAAAAAAAAAGCAACAACAACTATCAGTATTGAGCCTCTGCATTACCTTATCTTTGAGAGATAAATATAAAAAAAGCAATATATCATTTATTTTGATTGAGAGCAGAATTCCTATATTAATCTAGCTTATATTATAATGCTATTTGTTTTTTAATTGTTCTTTATTTTATTACGTGATACGCCAATAAAGGTATGTGGAAAAAAGTAGTATTACATCTAAATACATTTTTCTAATTTCCATTGAGTAGTTAATTTCTTTACAAGTTCATCTAGAGACAGTTCTTTTTGAAGATGTTTTGAGGAATAGATGTATTGTTTGAGCAAGATGATGAGAAAATCTAGCCTGCGTCTCACGGGGCCAGAGAGCATATCAGTTACATGATGTAGATCATTCGAGAGTGTTATTGCAGTATCTTGGCAATGATTGAACCACGACATAATTTGTGAATAACATTTAACAGATCTAAACTCCGTGCAATTAATAAAAGTGTGTTCTATTGAATCAGCATTAGAGCAATATATACATTTATCCTTATCCGCTAAACGAAATAGTTTGAGTTCTCTCTTCGTTACAACTGTTCTATGCAAAAAGCGAAAACAAAATTGACGAAGTTTGTTAACCCAGGTAAACCGATATATGTCTTGAAACTTATTAAACCAATCAACAAATATTTCGGGGAATTTCTCCTGCCACTTTTTAATTCCACTTGGGACAGTGCAGCTGTAGCTATCAAACAACTGGTAATAATTTTTACAACGTGCTTCAACAAGATCAAAAGAGGTTTTATTTAATGAAACGGATGCAACAGGATTATGCAGCAGTCTCTTTTCTGCCTCCACCAGATTTTTACAAACTAAACTTCCAAAGGATTTGTTAGGATCTGTAAAATACCATGAGCCCATTTCAAAGCGGAATTTGCTATAAGCGTGGCGCTTTTCTTGTTCTTATGAAGTAGATTGGAAAGATATAAGGACAAATGTGTTATTTTAGCTGGGAAGCATGCCGATCCAAACTTGCTCTTTTGAAAAGGAATAAATTTTGTAAGCTCGTGAATGTGTTAACGATGAAACAACAACAATGATATTAAATGTAAGGAGAAATGTAGACTCGGAAAAATATCCGAGTCCCAGATGGGATTTAAACCCACGACCCTCCGTGATCTAGTCGGATGCTCTAACCACTGAGTTACTGGAGACTCTATGGTGAGCAAGGGTTTCAAAATGTGCTAGTCAATACTTGGCTGTGTAGCCGCGTGATGCGGTTCCAGTGGAGATCCACAAATTGGCCCTTGCTCACCATAGAGTCTCCAGTAGCTCAGTGGTTAGAGCATCCGACTAGATCACGGAGGGCCGTGGGTTTAAATCCCATCTGGGACTCGGATATTTTTCCGAGTATACATTTCTCCTTACATTTAATATCAAGCTCGTGAATGTATCTACAATAAGCGCCAAAAGGGTTGAGACACTTTCCCTTTTAAGGAATCTCGGACAAATCCCTCCCCAAAGTCTTTCCATCTAAACCCCTCCCCCTTCCCCCCAAATAATGTTGTTTTCTTATCGCCAACTCTTTCTTTTTCCGTTGCAAGTGGAAAATTTAACGTTAGGGTGATTTTTCCCTAATTGTTGTCTTCTCATTTCATTGTCTCAACTATTTTTGTCGCTTATTGTCTGAGAAAGTTATATCGCTTGTGTGATACGAAACGCTTTCTTTTATATTAATTTCGAAACACAGATTAAAATAACTTTTTAGTGAAGTAATTTGGTAGCTACAATTGTAGACATTCTCTGGGATTCGAAGAATAACCACGAGTAACCACTTTAAAAAAGAAAGTAACAAGATGTCCTTTCTTTATTTGTGGTTACAGGAGTACTAACGCAACAAAACCGCTCCACAAAAAAGCCGCTCTGCAGACTGTTTTCGAGCTGGCTGGTGATAATAGTTGCTGTAACATATCACTGACGCTGGATGTATTATGATATCTATTCAGGGCGAAGCGAGCAGCCCTACGCTGAACCATTTCCAACTTGTCGATGTTCGTCTGTATGTAAGGGTCTCACACAATGGCGGCATAATCCATTGTGGGACGGACGAGTGTTTGTATGCAAAGGTTTTAAGAACAGACGAGCTAATTCTTCAATTTCTTCGAAGTCTTTTTGAACTTATCAGAAGTGCTATTAACGCGCTCGCTCGAGTTAAGATCAGTTTAGTTAATGTGACACACCACGATGGCTAGCTGATTTTCCACGTAGAATGCAAACATGGTGCATAAGATTGCGGTTACACCCAATACGAAGAACCTTGCACTTGCTCGGGTGGAATTCCATTTACCATTCTTTTTCCCATACAGCTAGGGTATCAAGATCACGTTGGAGGACTTGACAATTGCTATCAGCAACGTTCGAGACTAAAGATTCTGGTAGATAAGTAAGTAAGTAATTTTATTTAAACACGCGATGTTAAGTATCTCTTCATAAGCAGTCGATTTAGAGTGATTAAGAAGAATCCTTAAAGCGAATGCGTTGGTTGACTCTAGTTTCGCAGACAGACCTTTACTTAGACCTATGAACAGTGGTGATGCATATTCGAAATGAGGCAGAATAAATGCTTTGTACAATTTAATCATAATATCTAAGGGTATAAATTTACGAATGCGACGAAGAATTGAAACTTTTATGTTCACTTTCCGGCAGATTTCTTTAATATGTGCCTTAAAAGAGAGTGAATTGTCAATGATTACTCCGAGGAGCTTGATCTGTGAAACGTAATCCAGTTCATTACTTTCGATAACAAAGGGCGTTGGTAAAGTTGCTCTGTTAAAGACGATAGATTGAGATTTACTATGATTGATTGCCAGGAAGTTCTTATGGAACCAGGAGACGAGTAGACCATGGTTTTTTTGTAGGTTTATCTGCAAGGTGGATGGACAAAGGCTTGAAGAGTACCCCGTAGTGTCGTCGGCATAAAATCTTAAGGAGCACGAAATATCTGAAAAGTTCGCATCATTCATATACTAGTATATATTGAAGAGAAGGGGGCCCAAGATTGAACCTTGAGGAACTCCACTCTTCATAATTTGCCAATCTGACAAATTACCATGTATCTTGACATTTTGCTTTCGATCAGTCAAGTAAGAACATAAAGTTGTAGGGCGTCTTCAGTTACACCATACGCTGACAGCTTTGCAAGAAGCAAATTATGGTTAATAGAATCAAATGCTTTGGAGAGGTCTATAGTAATTGCTGCAGAGTATTCGCTAGAGTCTAAATTTTCCCTAATGTCTTCGCATATCTTGAGAAGGGCTGTTGTACATGAATGTCCTTTCAGGAAACCAGACAAATTCCCACTGAGAAAGTCAAGAGAAAACTCGTATAGCTGATCAAAGATAACTCTTTCGGCTATTTTTGAAACAGCCGATAACACAGATACAGGACGGTAATTAGATTTTAGAGTCTCGCTGTCTTTTTTATAGATCGGAGAGACAATGGAAATTTTCCAATCTGTAGGCCAGGAGCTATTAATGATGCACCGATTGATTAATTTTGTAAAAGAACCGAGAATTCCTGGCTCAGCAAGTTTCAGCAGGCGTGGAGAGATTCCGTCAGCACCGGTGGCTTTATTGATTTTGATACTAGAAAGTATCCTTCTGATGTAGGAATCCCGGACAGGAGTGAATGAAAAGCTCATTTGTCCTTTAAATTTCTGTTCAATGGCTATAACACTGGAATGAGTTTTAAACTCTTCTGGCTGTAAGTTGGACATGTGGGTAGGCCTAGGTACTGCATGAATAAAATAATCGTTGAAAAGGTTGGCGACATCAATACTGTCAGAAATGAGGCGTCCACCTTCAATCAGTTGAATATGGCCGTTGCCTCTGTCTTTGCTTGGAAGTAAACAATGAAATTTCTTCCAAAATTCCCCAGGGTGTTCGGAGTTTGTGGATACATTAATGCAGTATGATTTAAGGGCGGAACGTTTTAAAGATGTAACAAAGTTCCGTTGTTTCCTGTAGGCCTCCCAATTTTCAGATGTTTTGTTCTTAGTAAACTTTCTGTGTAAACGATTTCTTGTATTTAGAGCCTGAATAATTTTTGGTGTCATCCATGCCACAGTGTTACCGCGTACCAGTTTCTTCTTAAGCGGTGCATGACGATCAATCACTTCAGTGAATAATTTATACCAGTGCTCCCAGATGTCGTTGATATCATCGTAAACAAACGCCGAGTCCCAGGGGACACTGTGTAAATCCTGGAGAAAAATATCAGCGTCGAACCGTTTCATTGAGCGATAAGTAATGAGCTTTGGTGGAGGTTTGGGTAGCTTCCATTTGCGAATCGTAACAACCATATCGTGATCACTGATACCGAGTTGTAAAGTGTTAGTATAGCAGAATCTTTCCGGGTGAGTTGTCAAAGTAACATCAAGAAGAGTGCTCGACGTATCTGTTGTTCGGGTAGGCACAGTTACTAGTACAGTGTTTGTTAACTGAAAACGATCACAGTATTCAGAAAGCCGGTTGTCGGGGGAACAGTCATTGAAATTTAAGTCACCTATGATGAGCAGTTCATTTCGGTGATTATACAGATTTTCAGTCGTAGAATAAAGAGATGGCAAGAATTCCGTCGGTTTGTTTTTGTTTGGTGATCTGTAGCAGGCAAGGAGAGAAAACCATGTGTTTCCCCTACCCTTTACGTCGATGCAAACAGCTTCGATATCCACTGGCTCGAGTTGTTTACGTCTGTAAGCAGAAACGCTATGTTTAATATAAACCATTATACCACCACCGCCCTTTTTCCTATCGCGTCTGATAATCCTGTATAAGGGATGTTGGAAGAGCGAGTTATTGTAGCTGGAGTCAATCTTTGTTTCGGTCAGAACTAAGATGTCAAATAGCTCTTGATTCAATAAAGTCCTTATTTCATCCATTTTATTTTGAAGACTATTGATGTTTTAGTGGGCAATCGACAGGTTAAACTTGTAGTAAGCCGCAATACTGGCCTTGTAGTCAGCAATGACACCGGGTTCAGAGATATCAGAATTCGTAGCAGTCGAATTATTAAACGAATCCCCGGTTGTATCAGAAAAGAAGGAGTCTGAAATCCATTTAAAAGTACAGGCATTACAGTACCAGATATTGTCAGTTCTTGATAAACGGTTATATTGGTCCTGGGAAATATAAGCACATTTAGCATGGCACCACAAGTTGCAGCCGTCGCATTGTACGGCTCGCTGATTGTTCTTGCATGGTTTCTCACAGCAAGCACATGGAAACTTCGTCGGGCCTGGATTGGGATTGATATCACCGCACTTTAAGAGCCTCTGATATTGAAACGTAGAATCCGCATTTTGATAATATCTGTGTCTAGAGTTGAAGAATTTATGCCTTCGTGGGCAGCGCATTCCCGCAGTGTGGTCAATATGGCGGCTAGCGCTGACGACTTGGCCAGAATCCTCTTCTTTCAACAGGACTAACAAAGGTTTATAATGTTGAATTGGGCAGTCTAAACCATTGCACCAAGTAGTATGATCGACTCGGTGGAGATATTTTAGAAGAAAACAGTTAGTCAGTGTTAAAACACAATAAAAAGTCAGGAGCCCAAAAACACGTGTGTTTGCCATCGCAGCCACGCAAAAGTTCTGTTCTGGTAGATCGTTAAAGAAAAGAAATAAGCACGACCCGAGTACCGCGCGAACCTTGTGGAACGCCAGAGAGAACTTGCGTACTGTCGTAAAATTGTCCTTCACTAATTCACTAATTCAATAATTTGAAAATGGAATATTTTGTTTTTAAGTGTATTGGAGTATTGCAGAGTTACCAGTAGATCGAGCAATCATTTGTGAAAGCCGCCTTTTCCGCTTAACTAAATACTTGCTGAAATCGTGTAGTGTTCCTTTATCGTTAAATCAGCAACTGAGGCAGCCGAAAGGCCCAAGCTTCTGTCAAAATGTGATCAGCGATAGTTTTTTGTAGAGGACAGGAAACTACCACGGTGACATGATGTCGTCAATGTCGCCCTCGTTGTATTTTGGCCGCTACGAAAAACAGTTGGGAAATTGACTTTTCCCGAATCCTGTGGATAACAGAGATAGAAATTCCTTTCCTTCCAGCAGAGAAGCCATTGCATCGCGTTAAGTTATGGTAATATTGCAACATTCTTCGATTTTCTCATATGCATTTCTGATCACCTTATCTCTGCGAAGCGAAGTGGCTTTCTTGTTGACGGAGCTTGTCAATGGTGACGTCATCAAGTACTTTAATTTCAGCCAATCAGTATTTTGCGTCCAAAATTTGGTAGCGACATTCAAAATACAAAGCCATGCGGGCAGGCCCTCATTCTACCCCAACCCCAGTCCCTCGGAGGGCCAGCTCGCAGGCCACTAACAAGGTCATTTTATGAAACCTAATAATTGAGTCTCACATGATCTCCCAGTCCTGAAGCCGTTTTGCAAAGGTGAAGGATGCCGTGGTCACTGGCATGTCGGATAATTGAACTTGTGATTGTATGTTCAAATAGTTTACACCGAATACAGGTCAACGATATTGGCCGATAGTTGCTAGGGTTACTTCTCGAGCCCTTTTTATAGATAGGAAAAGGAAAGGAACTTTATTTAAGTGTCTAGTCGTACTAGCGCTGGAGCACTAATTGGGGACACTGTAAACTGACATTAACGAATATTAACGCAAATCAAGTCAAATGTTGAGACAACCTAATTCAAAATCAGCCATTTCCTGCTGGCAGAGGTCTCTCACGGCGAGGGAGAGAGTCTCTCTCCCTCCTCTCATTTTTGCTCCGCCGCGAGGCACCTCTGCTAGCAGGGAAAATCAGCCATTGCTGAACAGAATATTCAAACAACTTCCTCTCATATCACATACAAAAGAGGAAAATCTCTCAATGAGGACATGCTTGTCAAGGTGAAATAGTAAATTGAAGGTCTCTTAATTAGTTGCAGACACAAATACACTTCAGGGAGACAATGTAGGCCTGTCACACATTTTTTTTTAACGAAGACAAACACAAGCAAAGGCCTCTCACACATTTTTTTGAACTAAGACAAACACAAGCACCTCAAGGAAGAAAATGAAGTAATATAAGCAAGCAAAACACCTTAAGCACGGCAGATATTTTTTGCAGGTTGCAGGTTGAAATTTACCGTGACTGTTACATGAATAGCTAACCTTAGGCCTAGTCTTTTAGGCCTAAAGAAACCTTTTTAGGCCTAAGGAGGCCTACAGAAACGTTTTTAGGCCTAATTAGGCCTAAGGTTAGCTATTCATGTAACAGTCACGGTAAATTTCACCCTGCAACCTGAAAAAAATACCTGCCCCCTTAAGCAACTGTCAAAAGCAGTGTAAGCAAGTCAAGCACCTCAAGCAAGCAAAGCAGCGAAAGGAAGTAAAGCAGTGTAAGAAAGCAAAGCAGTGTAAGAAAGTAAAGGAATGAAGGGGTAGTTTCTAAAGAAACTGTGGTGCTGCGTCGGTGGGGAAGTAGTATACAAAAATTTGGTTTTATCAACGGAGTTGATAATGTAAATTGGCCACCGTACAGAGATTCTAAAAGCTGACGTTTCGAGCGTTAGCCCTTCGTCAGAGCGAATCGAGGGATTATGGGTTACGTGTAGTTTTTATAGTAGAGTAGGAGCTACGCTATTGGTGGTAACATGGCAACGTGAAAAATAGGAATATATTAGTTAAATGAAAAGCGTTCGTTAATACCGTGAGGATTAAGGGTGCCGATTTGAAAGATGAATTTTTGTTCCAGATTCTTGCGGCTTTCCGTCGTACCTAGATGTAGGGAAAGGCCGCAGATAGCCATGTGTTTTTTGGAGTGGTTAGGCAGATTAAAATGGCGAGCGACTGGCTTGGATGCATCCTTGTCATTCTTCTCAACATCGCGAAGGTGTTCGCGGAATCGGTCACCTAGTCGTCTACCTGTCTCACCAATGTATAATTTATTGCATAACGTGCAGGTTATGCAATAAATGACATTTGCGGAGGTACATGTGAAACGATCGGTGATCTTAACAGATCGCTTAGGTCCCGATATCTTGCTAGTGTTAACAATGAAAAGACAAGTTTTGCATCGTGAGCGCGCGCATTTGAAAGTGCCGGGTTGCTCGTTAGTTTTGAGCGCGCTTCTAACTAAAAAGTTGCCTACGTTTTTGTCGCGTTTGAATGAAATAAGTGGAGGTTGCGAAAAGATTCTACCAGTCTCGGGATCATTTTGGAGTAATTTAAAATTACTAAGAATGATGCTTTTGACTGCGTGATTATGAGGATGGAAAGTGAGGGTGAATGGAATTCTGTCATTCTTATCTTTTTGTGACGTTTGTAGTGATGACTGTCGATCAAATTGTTGGGCGCGATGATGGCCCGCTTTGACCACAGAGACAGGATAGCCACGTTTTTCGAAGAACTGGCACATCTCCTCTGATTTGCTGGAAAAATCGGAGTCATCACTACATAGACGTCGAAGTCTAAGAAATTGAGAATAAGGGATGGAGTTCTTGACATGTGATGGATGTGACGATGAATACAACAAATAACTGTGTGAATCAGTAGGTTTGTAGTGCACACTAGTACATAGCACGTTGCCTCTAATAGAAACGTTGATATCTAGAAAAGCCAATGAAGTTTCCGAAATTTCCCAGGTATATTTAAGAGCCGGATGAAAAGAGTTGACGGAGGTTATAAATTGATCGAGTTCTTCTCTGCTGGATGAAATAGCGCCGATGCAGTCGTCGATGTAACGGCCGTAGAGTTCAGGTTTGGGGCCGTTGTACTGACTAAAAAATTGGTGTTCAATATATCCTACATATAGATTGGCATAGCTAGGTCCCATTCTTGTGCCCATCGCTACACCATTGATTTGTTTGTAATAGTTGCTGGCGAATGAAAAACAATTAAGCGTTAAAACTAGTTCGGCAAGGCGGAGGAGCGTTTCCGAGCTAGGTTCTTTGACAGTGCGTTGATCGAAAAAGTGTTTAAGTGCTTGAAGACCTTCGCTATTAGGAATGACTGTGTATAGAGATGTAATGTCCATGGTGAAAATAAGTTTGTCTTGGCCGCCTTGCCGAACTAGTTTTAACGCTTAATTGTTTTTCATTCGCCGGCAACTATTACAAACAAATTAATGGTGTAGCGATGGGCACAAGAATGGGACCTAGCTATGCCAATCTTTTTGTAGGATATATTGAACACCAATTTTTTAGTCAGTACAACGGCCCCAAACCTGAACTCTACGGCCGTTACATCGACGACTGCATCGGCGCTATTTCATCCAGCAGAGAAGAACTCGATCAATTTATAACCTCCGTCAACTCTTTTCATCCGGCTCTTAAATATACCTGGGAAATTTCGGAAACTTCATTGGCTTTTCTAGATATCAACGTTTCTATTAGAGGCAACGTGCTATGTACTAGTGTGCACTACAAACCTACTGATTCACACAGTTATTTGTTGTATTCATCGTCACATCCATCACATGTCAAGAACTCCATCCCTTATTCTCAATTTCTTAGACTTCGACGTCTATGTAGTGATGACTCCGATTTTTCCAGCAAATCAGAGGAGATGTGCCAGTTCTTCGAAAAACGTGGCTATCCTGTCTCTGTGGTCAAAGCGGGCCATCATCGCGCCCAACAATTTGATCGACAGTCATCACTACAAACGTCACAAAAAGATAAGAATGACAGAATTCCATTCACCCTCACTTTCCATCCTCATAATCACGCAGTCAAAAGCATCATTCTTAGTAATTTTAAATTACTCCAAAATGATCCCGAGACTGGTAGAATCTTTTCGCAACCTCCACTTATTTCATTCAAACGCGACAAAAACGTAGGCAACTTTTTAGTTAGAAGCGCGCTCAAAACTAACGAGCAACCCGGCACTTTCAAATGCGCGCGCTCACGATGCAAAACTTGTCTTTTCATTGTTAACACTAGCAAGATATCGGGACCTAAGCGATCTGTTAAGATCACCGATCGTTTCACATGTACCTCCGCAAATGTCATTTATTGCATAACCTGCACGTTATGCAATAAATTATACATTGGTGAGACAGGTAGACGACTAGGTGACCGATTCCGCGAACACCTTCGCGATGTTGAGAAGAATGACAAGGATGCATCCAAGCCAGTCGCTCGCCATTTTAATCTGCCTAACCACTCCAAAAAACACATGGCTATCTGCGGCCTTTCCCTACATCTAGGTACGACGGAAAGCCGCAAGAATCTGGAACAAAAATTCATCTTTCAAATCGGCACCCTTAATCCTCACGGTATTAACGAACGCTTTTCATTTAACTAATATATTCCTATTTTTCACGTTGCCATGTTACCACCAATAGCGTAGCTCCTACTCTACTATAAAAACTACACGTAACCCATAATCCCTCGATTCGCTCTGACGAAGGGCTAACGCTCGAAACGTCAGCTTTTAGAATCTCTGTACGGTGGCCAATTTACATTATCAACTCCGTTGATAAAACCACATTTAAGAAAGTAAAGCACTTCAAGCAAGCAAAGTAAGGTAAGGATATAAAGCACCTCAAGCAAGCAAAGCAGTGAAAGGAATTAGAGCAGTGTAAGAAAGCAAAGCAGTGAAAAAAAGTAAAGGACCTCAAGCGAGCAAAGCAGTAAAAGAAAGCAAAGCAGTGCAAGTAACACCTCGGTCACATTCGCTCTAGAACCTTGCTCGCTTGGCCAATATTTGGTTACCTCGCACATTCCTAGCTTTTCACAGCTGTGACCCGATCGACCAGACATAGCATTGCTTGCTTGCTTAAATAAGAGGCGGAGTTGCTTAAAACTTCACAGAATTCGCAGCTAAGCTCAAGAGCGCTCTGCAATGCTCTTGAACTGTGTTAGTTAAACCATTCCCGAAAGCTGACCAATAAGGAAGAGGGTCGTAATTTGACAGCTTGATTTCTCGTAAAGAAGTTTTGATTAAAAAGTGTAGCGTTACTCCATACCGCTGTTGTCTTACGGACCTGTGAATATTTTATACTCGAATTTGTTCTGGACGCCTTCGCCTTATGACGCTTCCAGGTCATCGCCCACTCCGTACATGCACAGCGAGCTACCAATTTTTAACAATTTCACTTATCCACCGCAGATTAATTGCGCTACCTGTTACGTCTCCACGGCAATTCGTCGAAGGTTTTGCTCAAAACGTTTCTCGCAATCTTGCTCAGGCAACTGTTCCAGGAACGGTTGGACGGTTAGACGAAAGAGGTTCTCCTTCCTCATCAGAAGAAAAGATTGAAACCAGTCTAAAAAACAGATTATTCATTTTCAACGCGCGACTCGAACCTAAGTGAAATGTGACTGTGTCGTGTTTGCTTAAAACTCTAGCCCTTGCTACTGATTGTTTGACTCTGACGTCACAAGCAAACATGCTTGAGGATAGTCTTAAGCGCGAATGTGACCGCGAAGTAAGTAAAGCACCTCAAGCAAGCAAAGCAGTGTAAGGAAGTAAAGCACCTCAATTATCGACGAGGGAAAAATAAGAGCGGATCTTATTTTTCGTTTATACTCTCGCTCGTCCATTATTTTTGCTCGCCCGCTGCGCCGGATTTTTTCCTCGTCCCCGCTTTCTGCCCCTGGGTCTCCCAGGATGGCAAAGCAGTGTACGAAAGCAAAGTAGTGTGAGTAAGAAAACCACCTAAAGCAAGCAAAGCATTGTAAGAATGCAAAGCAATGTTAGAACTTGAAGTAAATTTGTAAAGCACCTCAAGCAAGAAAAGCAGTATAAGAAAGCAAAGCAATGTAAGAAAGTAAAGCACCTCAAGCAAGCAAAGTAGTGTAAGGACGTAAAGCAAGTAGTTGAAGAAGTTAGGAATACAAAAGCCTGAAAAGCGGCAGGCGTTTTTGTTTTAGGGTGGCTCAAAACAGTGTCAACGCTTCCAAGTGACCGCGCTTATTAGAAGGATCGGCACCACAACGTTGTATCATGTATTAGCAATATTGTGGTACCAAATGAGACACGGTTATTTCTGAACAAGATACAGTCATTATTGTGACGTAATATATCACCGTGCCAATTTCATTTCTGAGATATGAGCACCTAAATCCAAAATATAAGGTGTTTTTGCTGGGTTTTCCAGTTGCCAAAGTAACTTATTACATCACAATAATGATCACATCTTGTTTGGAAATAATCAGTGTTTCATATGGTACTATAACATTGCTGTTGCGTGATACAGCGTTGTTGCGTCATTCCATCTAAACAGAGAGTCTTCCAAGTGATGAAACCCTTTCGAGCCTCCTTAATTTAATACCGGTACACTATATGCAGGCTTACTCCAACCACTTTTCGTCCGCCATGAAAATCCTCATGAACGCTGCTCATTGGTCGAAATTTATGACGTGATGCTGTCCAACCCCACCTTCTAAGAGAAGCGAACGAGATTACTATGCACGAGTTGCTCGTTGTTTCCGAATTATATGTTTTATTTCGCCAAGTTATGAAGCAGATGAAAAGGGAATCAAGGCCAGACTGAAATACTATGAAAGCCTCGTAAACCTTTGGTAAGCCTTTTTAAACACTGGCTTTGTAAAGGAAAATACTTGATAGAATGACGCTCCTCCGACGTTCGGCAAGCTTTATTTTGCTCCATTTTAAATTTAGTAGTGGACTTCAACTTAGGGTTAGCATAGCATAGGGTATATAAATCAGAGCGTTTGGGTCTAGAATTGGGTATCATTTTTCACGAAACTGACCAGTTGGTTGAAGATTTTATATAGACTAAGGAAACCAGGAATTGCTACTCAAAAATATAAAGAAATGAAATCAGCAAGTTTAAATTTCCACGACTCAGCCTCAACAGCATTGACAGATGACTATCATAAAACGCTACTGGATGTTGTTAACTGTCAAAAATCGGGATTCAGATGGAAATTGGTGGTATTAATACTGGTTAAAATTAAACAATTTATTGTCTTGATAATGCGTACGTACGTGCTTGGCATGACTGGACAAGTATAAATAAATCCTTTTTTAAATTAACAAAGAAGTGATCAGTGTGGTATAAGGTTTTGTTTTGGCTTTGCTTTAGACTGTACTAGTGACCTCAGTTTCTAGAAAACAGCTACTCTAGGATAGGTGTGATTTGGGGAGTTTACTCTAGTATAGGGTAGCAAAATCCAGCTGCAACTAGCTCTGGTATAGGCTAAGGGTTCCAGGGACCCAGCGGCACATCCCCACCCCGGGGTTAACTATTACATGTAGCACTGCTGTACAACTGTAGAGTTGAAACTGGGAAGTTACTGGTAAATCCTGTTTCTTTAACTTGTGTTTAATGGTCTCTGTTATAAATGGTAGTTGCCTTTTTCGATGACTGTAAAAGTTCATTGTCAGGTTTCCATTTGTAGCATGGCATTGTTGTCTCAGAATTGGCTAGTTTGATGGACAAAATGTTTGACAGTGTCCCATCAATGATCAGAGAAGAACGGCTGTCTGTTTTATTTTTGTGCACTATACTGAAAAGCCATTCCTCTTCAGCATTGCTGTGTGGAATTACTTCATCTAGTACTGTGTGGGCTACCTTGGACAGGTTTCTGAACTGTTTCACACAGGGAACTTTGTACAATTCCCAGATAGGGAAAAAAATGGTGAATTTATGGGTTTTGATTGGTATTTGATTGGTATTTCCCAAACTGGGAAAATGCTACCAAAACCAATCTCGGGTTTAAAAAAACCCATTATATCCCCAAAGATGGGATAAACTTGACCCAGTTTAAACCCATAAATGGGATTATATCAACCCAGTTTTAACCCAGTGATGGGATAAATTTGACTCAAGTTAAACCCAGTAATGGGATTAAATTGACCCAGTTTAAACCCAGCAATGGGATAAATTTGACCCATTTTAAACCCAACAATGGGATTAAATTGACCCAGTTTAAACCCAGTAATGGGTTAAATTTGACCCAATTTAAACCCGGCAATGGGATTTAATTGTCCCAGTTCAAACCCAGTGATGGGATTAAATTGACCCAGTTTAAACACAGTAATGGGATTCGATTGACCCAATTTTAACCCAGTAATGGGATAAACCTGATCCAGTTTAAACACAGTTCTGGGATTAAATTGACCCAGTTTAAACCCAGCAATGGGATTAAATTGACCCAGTTTAAACTCAGCAATGGGAAATAATTGAGCCAGTTTATACCCAGTAATTGAATAAAATTAACCCAGTTTAAACTCAGCACTGACCCAGTTTAAATTGCTGTAATAGGATTATATAGAATTACAGAAAATTTTCTATGTTAACAGCAACAATTTATTATTGGTTATCACTGGAATAATCAAGATAAATACATATGACAATATAATTATTATAGCTTTGCTCTACAATCAAAATAAATCTGATGCGAAATCTAAAGGAGAGACTTCATGTGCAAATATACGAAACATACTATCTTACTATGAACCACAAACATCAGTATCAAAATTTAAACCACAATATGCCAAGATATAGTAACATGCACGTAAATACCACTGAATGATGGCCAATTTGATCATATCAGAGTAAGATTGTACAGCAGATAGCACATGCATTACTGCGTAAACTGTTTGCATCTGTCTAAAAGACACGGACTTATTGCACTGTATTTTGTTTCACAGGTGAAATAAAATCATGCTCACACAACAACTTGCATTTACAATAACAGAGAACAGCTTTACAATTGTATAGATATAATGAACAGATATTTTAATATCTGTTTAGAAATAAAGTAACTTATCAAAACAATGCTCTTTGTATTCTTGCTATTTTCTCTCACATGAAATACCCTAAAGAGCAATTTCTTTGTGTACTGTGATTTGATGTCTTCAATTTTCAGTAAAATCATGCTTGCACAGTATAACTCTCACATTCAACAATAAAGATGTATCTAGATAGTCGATGGATATTTGAATACGAACTAAGTAACTCAACCAAACAATTCTCTTCGTGGGACAACATAATTCTCAAGACTTGCATTTTTTCTAACAAGAAATACCCTAGAGAGCAATTTCTTTGTGCACTGTGATGTCATCCATTCTCAGGTTTGTAATGTTTGTCTCTGGCCCATCCTTGATGGAACAGTATTTCTGGTTTACAAGTTTCTTAGCTAATACCTCCATCAGCTGGGTCATTGTTAATGATGTAAGTCTGTCTTGCTTTACAATAAACTTCTTTTTGAGGACTTTCACAACATCCTCCCTGTTAACTTGTGCTTTGCCAAAAACTGCTTTGAAGATCACCTGACAAGCCTTTAGATTATATGTACATAGAGCAGGAAGTCTCAGCCCTGAAGAAACCTCTTTTGGCATCTGGGAGCTACACACGTTATCATCACCTGAGGATTCCTTATCACTTTCAGTAGTGTCTAGTGAAAGTGTTGATTGTGTATCATCAAAATCATCTCTGTCATTATCTTTATTTTCATCCACCTGCAGAAACAACAAACAACATTAACGTTTGAGTCACCTGTACCCTTATTCTCCACACCCATAGCATCAAGGGAAAATAAAGCATACTCAGCTTAGCATAACAGGTGTAACGGGTAAATACCTTAATGACAAGACTACTCAAGCCAAGCCTGTGACTTCCACATGCAAGTTTACATGTGTCAGATACATACATGTTAAGGTAAAATCTGCATTATGCCAAGTCTCATAGCACTTAAGCTTATCCAGGTCTCTGTAGTATTTAGCAACTAAGAGTATCTCTTCTCCACGCTGGATGGGGCATTGCAGGGTTGCCCCTAGCAGTGAATTGTTTTCACTCATGTAAGCACCAAGGTGAAGGAAGAGACTGGGAGTTGAGTGTCTTGCCTAAGAAAACAACACATTGACCCAGGCTGGTTGATTCAGAGACCATTGCACTACCCATTAGCCACTGCTTTTTCCATATCAGGTTAGTTAAACCACCTAGTAAAAAAGCACCTTAAAGTTGGTCGAAAAAAATTTCCACCCATAGGCAAATTAATGTAGGTGGAGGCAAAATGATGATTTCTATCAAATTTAATTTGGCATTAGTGTTACCTTTGGCTTGGTCTTTATCTTTGTGGGCTGGCCCTCTGATTCACAGCTGGCAGACTAAAAAGAATTTCATCATTAAAATTAATCACTGCCATAATATAACTATTGAAAATTGAACAAAAATTGTCACAGATAAGTTTAGATGGTAGTTTCCCAATAACCAAATTAGTGCAACCAATCATTGGTTACTCTATTTTTCCAAGGAAAGTAAGTACACAAGTTCGTCGATGACCTTAGTGCCTCCAGTCCTCTTTTTGTAAACAAGGTTACAGATATGTGATTAGAATTTCGCAACAAAAATTTAATGAGCACATACCTTTCCATGAATCTTTTTCTTTTTAGGCTGGTCATTTAGATCTACTTCATTGTCTTCAGAACTAGCAGACTAAAGAGTTTCAAATAAAAAAAATGTATATTCATATTAAACATTAAGGCAATTGTTCTTAGCAGAGCTCTGAAGTTGCAATCTTATACAAGAAATCACAAAATTAGTCACAACAAACAATTTAGTCTGTCTATAAAATGTCTGACACTCCCACATACATACCAATCATTCAACAGTGCAGTGTAGTGAAATATCAATAATAATAAGGGTAATTTATGTACCTTAAAGCGTTTCAACTTGAGATAACGTCTCTGCTCATTACAGAAATCTTGGATGTGCTTTGCTATTCCCTCCTCATTGAATCCAACCTCTGGGATACTGCAAAGTGGTGCTATTTTTGCTGAGAACTCATTTAGTTCTGCCTTCATTTGTGGAGAGTTGAACTTGGGAAATTCTGGCCCCCACTTTTCAGTTGCCAGAACCCCAACCTTCTTTCTTCTGCAAGAAATTTTTATATCAAGATTGAATCAACAATAGCCTCCATTTGGCGCAAAAATATGCTCAGATATTTGTTCGCAGACAATATCTGTTCCGAGAAGGGAACAGTTTTCCGAGAGCTTGAGCATCGAGGAACAGATAATGTCCAAGGACAAATATCCGAGCATATTTTTGCCTCAAATGGAGGCTATTGTGTTTATTATCTTTCAAATCTTTTACGCAACGCATGCAATTTTGAAAACTGGGGAATATTCTCGGATATTCCCGGGGAGTATTCAGTCACGTGACAAGTTTAGACCAATTGCGCACGAGCAAAAATATTTGATGGATTATAACTGTTTTTACATATCACTGTTTATGTAGGTAGAGTGAAACAGAAGGATTTGTTAGATTTCTTTCTAAATTACAGCACTCACACAAGCAAGATACTGGGGAGGTAAAGTAAAGTTTCATTGGGATTGTACTTACTGAGGGGTTACTAATGATGAGTGCCAAATAACTGTGCTGTGAAGAGGGGAAGGGAATATGCGCCTGTGCGAAACTAACTAGGAATGTTTGTTGAAAAGGTTATATATGATACCAGTTCAAGTTCAGGCCAACGATAAACTCAAGAGAAACATGTCTTACTTTGATAAATACAGTCGTCTCGTTTCTGGTGTAAAGCTGGCAATGGCTGCCATTGTTGGTTTGACCGGCGGAGACAATGGTCTTGACTGTACGGACTCCAAACGTTCTCCAAATTCTTTTCTAAATTTCACCGCTTTACCATACGTCAGACCCAATCTAGTAAATATCGGCGCATCTGGTTCTCTCTGAGCTAAGTCTTTAATTGAGAAATCGTCGATTATTTCCTCCTCTAAGTAGCAAAAGTTAAAGTTTAGGATGTTTCAATTAATGTCAGTTCAAGTACTAAAAGCTTCGCAAACGTAAAGCTTACATCAAAAGTCCGAGTGCACGCTACGTGGAACACTTACTTTCAAAAGCTGTTTTGATTTCTTCGCCAAATGTGGTTTCTAACTTCTGTAGTAAGGTCAATATGAGGACTCTTCCTTGTTGGAGACCTCAGTTGCTGAAACGCTTTCTTCAGCTGCCATGATGATGCAAACACATCTATCCACAGCAAAGTCAAAATGGCAGCGAAACAGGCCGAAAACGAAACGCGCCAAAACTAGCTTACACCGAATAACATTACGGCATTTCTTATTGGATTGTTTTCCCGCCTTTTCTCTGACGTCGCTATCTTCTTTCGACGCTTGGATCTTATTGGTTAAAATTGGATTTGTCATGGAATCCCGCTGGGCCACTGAGTTGCTGGCGTATGTACTTAAAAACAAATATGGCGGCTCCTTCGGCGGCTCGAGGAAATTAAACTTCCAAAATTTATTCCGTTGTTTCTTTATGAGCAGTCATTTTACAGAGGGAGTGAATTTACCTTGGTCCAGAGATGAAATTTCTGGTTGCGATTGCAATGAAAAAATATACAGACATGTACACTGTCCTTGCTTTGCGTGCAATGGAAGGGCAACTGACAGAAAAACGGAACTTCGACACTGGAAAGAAACGTGTCACTTGGCAGCTACCAATTCTGCTAGTGTTTTTAACAGTGACTCAGACAATGATTCGCACATTTCAGGTGATATATCCTTTGAAGATGTTGGAGAATTTGACCAACCAGTGGAAGACGAATTTGGAACTGGTTGTAATCCTGAACCGAGACGAGACCTGCAACAAAGTGATAGGATTGACGACGATGAAGCAAACTCCACCCAGAATCCCATGAAGAAGTTAGTAGTCAAGGCGGTTCTTGAGGCACTGAGAATAAAGCATAGAAGTGGAGTATCAGTGAGTACGTTTGAAGATGTCTTAGAATATGGAAAGACGTTGTTATTTACATCTTTAGGTGAAGATGTGGATGGTGACATTTTGAGTACTTTATGGCCGAAGAGTTGGAATGATGTACAGTTGCTTTTGAAAGAAGAGGGCTATGAAGATGCTAAACAGTACTTCATTTGTTTCTGTCGTGAGGAAAAAGAATTCACAAGGGATGGAAAGACCACCAAGAAGTTTGTTTATGATGAGAAGTACAGTGTCATGGAAAACAAAGACGACAGGTGTCCTCACTGTGGTAATGAAGGCTACATAAAATACATGTACTTGGGTCTGGAAAATAAAGTGAAGAACTGGTTTAGAAGTAAAACTATGTGTACAAAAATGTTGGCACATTGGTATGAAAAAGAACACTGGCTAGAGAATATGGAAGGCTGGCATTTAAAGAAAGAGATCTGGGATGGAAGGCGGTGGTCAGAGCTCCAGTGGTTTTGGAACCCAGAAAGTGTTTGGGCTTTGCCAACTCGCTGTTCACACTGTGACATTCCTATATCTGCAGACCACTTGATAAACGCAGCAGATCGTGATGCCGGAGAAGGGGTCTTTAAACTTGTTGAATGTCCTGTTTGCTTTGAAAACTTTGAACATTGTATTAAGATGGCCAAAGGTTCTCCGTTAAACTTGGCACTCATAGGGCACTTTGATGGCTGGCAGCCATTTGGCACAAGTTATAGAGGATCAGGGTCTTTTGAAGTTACCATTGCCAATATGAAAAAGAGTGAAAGAAATCATGTGGATGAAGTGTATGTTGTAGGATTTGTGCCATGCTTTGAAGTTCCAAATCTACCCGAGTCACTGGATCCTTTCTTGCAGCCTTTTATGAATGATTTGTGCAATGGTTTTATTCAAGGTTTTCAAGTGGACTACCCCACAGGAATCACAATTGCTGTCTATGAACCGTCTCCCTTAGAAACTGTGCGATTGCTATTATTGTGCTGGACAGCTGACCACCCTGGACAATGCGAAACAGGGAAGTTTTTGAACCAAGGGAAGTGTGGATGTCGTAGGTGCAAGATGGTAGGCCAGCATCTTGAGAATAGTTCAAATACACACTATTATTATGGCCAAAATCGCTTCCATTATAGACATCCATGGGGACAGAGGACCATTGAATCAGAACTTGTAAATATTTTTGACATTGAACATGAAAGCAGGTCAAGTGTTAGAAAAAAAATGTCTTCAGAGAGAGGTTTCACTGGGCTCTCTATTTTTCATAAATACCTTTATCCTCTCTATGGATTTGACATTTTGAATCATCTTGTTTATGATGTGTATCACACTGTTCCCCTCAATGTTGTCAAGAATCAAGTTGTTAGAGCTTTGGATCTAGAAATGCTGGACAAAGCCAAGCTTGACAAACAAATTGAAAACTTTCCTTGGACTGGTGAATTCAAGGATGGAAGGCTCCCAAGACAAATTGGAAAAGACTGCAAAGGTATTGGTTATTGGAAAGCTGAAAGTTTCCAGAAATACTCTTTTCCAATGGCAGAATGTATCATGGAGAGTCAAGTTACCAGTGACAGGGAATATGAAATACTGTCCCTTGTGTCAAGGTTAACAGAACTGCACTTTCATGTTGGAAGAAATGGATGGACT
>NC_090884.1:52048830-52113830 GCF_036669925.1 Montipora capricornis
GATCATAGCCGAGACCTGCACGAGATAAAAGGTTTGAACTTTGATAAAAAATTCAGTACATTGAACACAGTTGACTCTTGCGCTGACTGTTCACATAAACTCTATGCCTATAATATTTCGTGCAATTTAATTTTTCGACTTTCAGAGATTATTTCCTTAATATGTAAACTACCACCCCTCAGCTTTCTAAAATCATGGAATAGGAATTTGACATCGAAATCCCAAATTTTCAGAGGAGTTTCAAAACATGCAGGGTTTTTGCAACAGTTACATGCAAGACACGCAATGACTGAACACCGCTCTCACAGAACGCAACCGAAAAATTAAATACCCATTACAGTCTCTATTACAGTCTGAGTGTGGCAGAGAAAAATAATGATCCATACAAGATTTTCTTTGTCGAGTCAAAACCGTATGGAATTCATCAGAAAGTAGCAACATCAATTGGACAAAGGATTGATTTCCGAGACAAATCGCTGGTTCAATGCATTCTCAGCAGTTTTCAGCATTTCATCTTGGATTGTTCATTCTGTAGCCTTTAAGGTAAAAGTTATTTGCTGTCAACTGCCCTCTCACACGATCCTTTTCAGCGGAATTGTCACCATTATGCAGGGAGATGACTGATCATCAAGTTCTTCTCGCATAAACACAAAGCCTTAATAAAAAAAGACTTTCCCCAAACCACAAAGTGGGAAGAACAGCCAAAAATCAGTTTCACCGAGTGATAGTACATGTACGTGCTCATTGTAATTCTCTCCCAATCACAGTGCTTGGCACTGGATGTTTACATACACGCGGGATTGTAATTCGTTTGGCGCTATCAAAGGAATGGCTCTCTGGGCCAGAGGCTGTTCTTGTGGGTTGAAAATGACAGCGTGTATGAGAGTAAGACTGCAAAAAGGCCTCTGACACCCAGGTTAAGTCGAGAGAAACATCAGGACTTGAGGGAAAACAGGACTAACCAGCTTCCGGAGGGACCAGACATTAACCCATTGGCTCTCAGGGGTTCCCCATTGACGAGTAAAATTCGCCTGGAGTTAGACAGAGTAAAATTGTCTGGCATTAGAAAGAGAAGAAAACTAAGTCTGGCCGGCTTAGGCCGGTTTGGGCATCAAAGGGTTAAATGCTTTGTTACATAATTATTTAGAATTTTCCTTCAACAATCACAGCAAAATTAACGTCCGGAGTGGGCAACAACTGTGGAATTTTATCCCGGTCCGGATACATTTGAATTTTATCAGGGGCACATGACGAAGAATCAACCAATCACAGTGCTTGTTTGGTTAAGTGAAAGTCTAGGTATATTACAATGGGGTACATTATAAGGTTTGCGAACACGTCTAGGAGTAAAAATAAAGAACACGAATCAAACAAAAATGCCCTACCTTGTCTTCTTGGTACCTTATCACATTACCTTATCAGTGTTTTTGTGGCATAGTCTGGCTATTATTTTCAACTTGATTGCAATGGGTTATAGGTTTGCTGTTTTCTTTCTCTATATTAATTTTATTTTCGACTCCTAAACATGTTTGCAAATTCCCCACACAAACCCTTATTATAACTTGTGTAACTGATCATGACACTCAAATTACAACATTAGCGTGGTGTGCCTGTGGCTCTTTTTGCTCGAAATACTAAGAGCAGTACCTGAAACACTAGCAATGTTTTTGTGTCCTATTTAACACCTGGAATGTGTATGGAATGAAAACCTAGTAATGTGATCACAGACAAAATGATCTATGTTATGGACACCCACCCTCAAATAAAATTAATGTCTACATGTATAATACTGCTAGGTTTGTATCAGACGATGCCCTCAGTCTCACAGACACACTCCTCACACCCAATGAAATTACTTTAAATTATGAGGAAAAAGAGAAATGAAGCAAAATCTTCCAATTTATTTTGTTTTTTGGTTGATCAACAACAGTTTGCAGATTGTATTTTGTTCAATGTTGGGTTCAAATTGAAATTAGGATATTAATCTCTTGACTGCAGGTAGTAATGGATGGACTTGATAGTCTGCTATTTATGAACTCTCTTATGTTTTGCCTAAAGCACATTAGTTTTGTTGAGTTTGTGTATACAGTGAATCCCTCATACAGTGTATCTTAAAATAAAGAGACGCTTTGGGCATCAATCAGATCATTTGATGTATGTAACACTTGAAGTAAATTTCACTTTTCAAACACCGTTTATTTTTAATTATAATAAAACGAAAGTTCACAGCCAACTAGTTTCTATATACGGGTATCAAGGAAATATCCATGGAAATTCAGAATTTCGAGAGCAAAGTTCAAAACTTGCACACAGAATTGAAAACTTGGTTCAATTTTCATAACTACTGGTCATGCATGACATAGCTTGACTGTAAATGCTCTGGGCATCTATCTTCAGTACAGCATTAATTTATAAATTATAATATATTCCTTGAGTTACTAACCCCCCTTCTTGGGGCAAACCAGTAATGGGTGTACAATAATGTTATGTGCCTGTAAGGTCAAGCAAAAGCTGCAAGATATTTTGGCATAAGCCATAAGGGATATCGATGTCAAATGTAGACTACATCATTTTATGACTTTTAAATCCTGTCCACTGTAGTCACCTTTCTCAACAATATGTTTACAAATGAACCAGTCATGGAGATGGTTGTAAATTAACACAGGCAAAGAAGATTGTGCATACAATGCAAAAGGGAGAGGTTCCACAAACATGTACCTGCAATGTATTGGAGATTGTGCTGTACTAATCAGAAGCAAAATCTAGGAAAATGGCAAAGATGGAATTAAAAATTATCTTTGGATCTGCCAAGAAAAGAAATTTTTGTCAGGGAACTTAATTCAGAATTCCAAAACCAAACAAGATCAGGACCTAACAGTACTGATCATAGAGAAGATGGTGAAGATGAACAGTCATTGCAAAGGTTATGGGAACAGATTCTACCTTATACAGATACTGTAAAACCTCACAATACTTCAACTCAAAGCAGCATCGTCTGACACAGTAGAAAGAGGATTAATTTTGTAGATGAAAGAAGTCCACATAGTGAACTCACATCAATGAGCCCAGAGACTCACCTATTAATCACCGTTGTAAGCATCGAAAACAATGCAGTTACAAAAGAGTCTTAATAGACCTCTTTACAGTTGTGTGCTTAGTTACCTGGCCTATAAAAGAAAGTGAGGCTAGTGTTGACCTTGCTGTGATACAGACCTCCCTCCTTTTCATATGTTAAAGATGTTTTTGTCATGCTAATGAGTAAGAATTTACATAAGAAAAGCAGTGAGGTTTCCATCAAAGCAAGGTCAACTCCAGCCTCACTTTCATCCATACATGTAGGCTGGGTAACTAAGCACACAACTGTAAAATGGTCTGTTACAACAAACACCAAGAGAGGAGGCAATGCAAGAGCATTTAAGCTGAATCTACACCGACAGTAAGAAGTTCACTACTGGTGTGGGGCCATTTACAAGAAGGTCATAATCAGTGAAATTGTCTTTGATCTTTACGTCTACAACGTAACATAATTTTTGCGAGAACATCCAAAAGCATCCAGATGAAAAACTACAAATGTCATCAAGACTTTTTAACTATTGCCATCAAGAATACAAGTATTTTCAATCATTAGGAAGTGCAAATTTAGAAAACTGGAAGAACACCATTATTACAGTCATGACTCAATACTGTATAGTTGCGACTTTCTATTTTCCATTAAGATTTGTGCAGTCTGCATTTCACCTTTTTAATGGCATATTTACATGTACCATTCTAGTGAATAAAGAAAAAGAATAAAGGTAAATATCAGGCAACATAAATTATAACTCGTTTGACGGGTGACCCTGTTTTCAAAAGGTGTTATGCTTAAGGTTACTTGAATACATGTGAGTGAAGAAATATTCCATGAATATTGCCAAAACCCCTGTGCAGTATTATAATTTTTATTAGAATTTCTCCTCTTTGAAGTTCTATTAATTTTGTTAATGTCCATTGCCCATGTTCTTCCTTCATATTACTATTTAATTTGTTCCTCTGTGGAGTTTTAAAACATTTGCCAGTTTTTAAATGAGCGTATGTCAGTTTTAGCACTTTTTATTTTCTTTTGCCTTTGGAAAACTTAATAATTTCCCTGCAGGCAGAGTATAGAGGTATTGGTCAACACAAGGTGGAAGTACATGTATCATATTTGCATCCTAGCTAGTAAATCAGAATTTTCCATCTGCTGGTCTAATCAGCACTTAAAGTTCCCCTCCATGCAGTGCATTTGAATTGGAGAGGCTTTAAAACAACTGTCCACTTCACAGGATAAGATGATGTCAAAGTCTCCCTAGTTTATTAAAAATGCAATGCATGTGCACGTGCCTAAATTAATATGCAGCACGTGAGTTTTATGCTTTCAGACTTTTAAACTTGTGTTTTGCATTAAAAATAAGCTGCGTTTACATGCTGCAGTTTTAAGTGCTGCAAGTGACTGTTTGACGTCATCTTATCCCCGATCCAGCCCTCTGAGGTTTAAGCTGTTAGTCTTGAACATGAATATTGGCACACCGGTCGGCACATCGTGAAATCCCAAACTTGCACTCGAAGGAAACAGCCTTGGATAAAATTCAAAGCTCAAAATGGTGACTTAATTGCATTTGGCCCAGCTGAGATCAAAATCCAGCCACAGGCCTGGATATTGATTTTACTAACAAACCTTGCATATGTTCATCCCCTGGAAGCTACCCAGAAATCTGTTTTTTTGTTTTGTCGATTCCTAACCTGCCTGCACGTTACTTCCTTCTCCTTTGACTCTATCCTGCCCTGAAGTTCCCTTTCCCTTGTATTGTAGGTTTAAGTGGAAGTAAGTGTGACAGGTTTTCCATTCAGTCCCTTGGTGTGAAGGGTGCATGTGCAAACACTGAACTTTTTGCCAGTGGTACTTCTAGCCTGAGCACTTGCCTGGTTCCTACCTCCCCTCCACCCCCCCAGCAGCAGCAAACAACAACAACAACGTGGCTCATCTTTCTTTAAAAAGATAATTTTAAAATCACACAGTGTCTCTACTTGAGCTCAAGGTAAGCATGTGGCTGATTGAGGGTGGTAATCGACTCCCAGGGGTTTCCTATTGACGAGTAAAATCATCTGGCGTCAGACAGAGTAAAATACTAAGTACGGCTGGTTCAGGCCGGCCTGGGAGTCAAAGGGTTAATGTTTTTTTTTTACACATCCAAGAACAAAACACTGATCCACTTCTTATCAATTTTTATCTTCTTGTACATAGTGAGGAAAGATGTCAAAAAAGCCAGAGCATGGTAAGAAGCCACCAGCATGGAAGGTTGTCAAAGGTGTTGGTTTGGAAATATTGCAGGGGAAGAAAAAGGAAGATCAACATTCTGGTAAATTATTTTCTAGTTTCTGGTACATAACAACAGTATATCTTGACAACAATAATGGCACATAGTTTCTATTAAAAAAAAACCCCAAGCGTCATTTGTTTTTCAAACTTGATGAAAGCCCAAATTAGGAAGTTTGATGTCCAAGCTTACATGTAGGGTATCGTGCAAGGAAAAGGCTGAAATCTATCACCACGGCAGACCTTGGCTTCCCTGTTGACAAGAAGATCTTTATCAATGAAAGCTTAATGCCAAAGAATAAGGAACTTTTCAAATATTGCTTAAAATTTAAAAAAGACAACAGTTACAAGTTCCTTGTGGACTAATGCTGGAAAAATTTTCTTGAGGAGGAATTCCTGTTCTCCTGTGATACCTATCAACTCTTCTGCTGATATCCCATCATCATCATCTTAGAAGAGAAGTTCTATTGATACTTGTAAGTTTTGTGATAGCTCCAGTTGTCCATCCAGCTATGCCTCATTACCTCGACTCGATATAACTTTTTCTATTTCCAGCATTGGTCATCTTACTAATTTAGATATTGACCTTCATATGCCATCTGACTTGAATCTTAATTATTTCACTACACATGACTTTCATGCTAATGAAGATATTGTAAAGTGTCTAACTAAATAATTCATTCTCCTTTCTTAATTGTAATATTTGGAGCTTGCAGGCTAACTTTTTGATAATCTGGTTAATATGCTATCCGAATTACATTTCCCTATACCTGTAATAAGTGTAACTGAGACTAAGCTAAAGAATGATTAAGAGGCTCTCCTAAATATTGTGATATCTGGTTACAACTTTTTGTCCCAACCAAGCTGCACCTATGCCGGGGAAGTAGGCTTCTATGTGACGGATGATGTTGCATATACTCATCGTTCTGATCCCTCTGCCCAAAAGCAAAATGAGTATGTATCCCTATGGATTGAAATTCAAAATAGTAAGGGACGTAATACCATTTGTGGGGCTTTTTATAGACACCCCCATGGTAATGTAGATGCTTTTCTTAACCATATTAATATGATTGTAGACAATGTACATCGAGAAAACAAGTTTTGTGTTTTGCTAGGAGACTTTACCTTAGATCTCCTTAAGTTTGAGTCACATCCTGATACAGACAGGTTTCTTAATACCCTGGGTGCTTTTTATTTTCAACCCCAAATCCTGCAGCCAACTAGAATAACAGACCACTCTGCAACTCTTATTGAAAATATATTTTTTAATTCTCTTGAGCAATTTGTGATTAGTGGTAATTTATGTTATGATCTAACAGACCATTTACCAAATTTTCTTATTGTCAGTAAATTATCTTCCCTTCCAGCCAGCACTAAAGTTTACAGGCGTGATTATTCAAACTTGGACAAACAAGCACTGACTACTGATATTCAATCAATTGATTGGGAAGGAGTGCTTAATAATGATTCTGACCCTAGCTGTATGTTTGATAATTTCTATAATAAGTTGTCTGAGGTTGTTGATCAACATGTACCTGTCAAGCAATTATCTAAGCAAAATTTAAAAGCTAGATCAAAACCATGGATAACCTCTGGAATTAGGGCCTCTATTCGAATTAAAAATGGATTATTTAAGAAATTTTTAAAGACAAAATCTACCTACCACCATGAAAAATTTAAAATCTACAGGAATAAACTGAATCACTTAATCAAATTAGCTAAAAGAAATTATTATAATAATTTTTTCGCAGTTCATGTAAAGGATGGCAAACGAATCTGGCATGGAATTAAGCAAATTATTCAAATTAAAACCCAAGTGAATCAGACAGTGAACAAAATAGTGATAGATAATCGTGAAATTGTTGACCCAAAACCAATCGCTAATGCACTTAGTGACTTTTTTGCTAATATAGGTACTAATCTTGCATGTTCTATCCCTAGTTCTTCCCAGTCTGCTAGGGAGTTCATGTCATCTCCCATTCCTGATAGCTTGTTTTTGTCTCCGGTGACTGAAAATGAAATTGAAGAAGAAATAGCTAAACTTAATGTTAGTAAAGCTGTGGGTCCTTCTAGCATTCCTATTTTTATTTTAAGGATTCTTAAGTGTGAATTATCAGGTCCCTTACAGACAATATTTAACACATCTTTTCTTACTGGAATTGTTCCTGAGAAATTCAAGATGGCTAGAGTAATTCCAGTCTTTAAGAAGGGCTCTCAGACAACCTTAAACAATTATAGACCCATTTCGTTAGTCTCTATTTTTAATAAATTGTTAGAAAAGCTTATGTATAAGCGGATAGTTGACTTTCTTGATAAGAGACAACTTATTTATAGTAAACAGTTTGGATTCCGCTCTCACTATTCAACTGAACATGCAGTTCTTAGTATAATTGACCAAGTGCAATTGGCAATCGAAGACCATGATTATTCTTGTGGAATATTTCTAGATTATAGCAAAGCTTTTGATACTGTTAATCACCAAATTCTACTCACAAAACTTGATTACTTTGGTATCAGAGCTGTTGTTAAGGACTGGTTTACTTGATATTTGAGCAACAGAACACAGTTTGTATCCCTGGGTGCTGTTACCTCAGACATTCAACCAGTGTCTTGTGGATTTTCATCTTTTTGCAGATGATGCAAATTTATTCTTACAGCATAAGGATATAAATATGCTTGAAAGTGTGATTAATTCTGAACTTGACAAAGTTCATACTTGGCTATGTGCAAATAGACTTTCATTAAATGTTGATAAGTCAAATTTTGTCATTTTTCGTCCTATTCAAAGAAAACTGCCCAAACAGGTCATGTTATCTATAAACAATCAAATGTTAACACAAGAAACGTCTATTAGATACCTTGGAGTCTACATAGATTATAATGCTAATTGGAAGACTCATATTACTTATATTTCTAAAAAAGTCAAGAGAAGCATAGGCATTCTTTCTAAGCTCCGTTATTTCATAAGTACCAAAATACTACTTAGCCTATACTATGCTCTAGTGAACCTTTTTTAAATTACTGCATAATTGCTTGGGGCGGTACTTATCGGACAACTTTACAACCTTTATTTATATTACAGAAGAAAGCCTTAAGAATAATTACAGTACTTTTACTAGTTTTAATGAATATTCAAGTCCTTTATTTAAAGATCTAAGAGTTGTTAAGCTGTTTGATATTATTGCCCTTCAACTAGCAGTATTTATGTATAAGTTTCATAATAAACTCCTACCTCCTGTATTTGACCATTACTTTAATCCTGTTAGGAATGTACATAGTTATAATACCAGATTATCTAGCAAAATGACTTATGCAATTCCGAAAGCCAGAACCAATTATGGAATCTTTAATATACGTTTTCAGGGTGCTAAAGTCTGGAATGATATAAGTGATGACCTAAAGCAAGTCTTCCTCTCAAACATTTTAAGGAAAACCTAAAGCTAATTCTTATTGAAAACTATTAAAAATTCTCATTATCTTAACATCATAATTCTTCTGGCCTTCCGTTGTTTTTGACATTTTGTTTTCCTCAGTCTTTTATGTGTTGTTTGCTTTGGCGCTTGTGTGCGTATATGTGTGCATCTGACCTAATTTATGTTAGCTTAATCACCAGAGTGTGGCTGTCCTATTTCTTTAGCCCCTATGGTTATTTGGGGCAGCCTGTACTCCTTTCTATTTTTGTAATATTTTGAAATTTATTGTTTTACTGTTGGTACAAATAAATAAAGTTGTTGTTGTAGGGTAAAAAATACATGAATTTGGTAAACTGTCATGCAGTGCATATACATGTATATTTGCCCAAATAAATTTTTATATCATTTGAAAGGCTATTATTTAAAGAGTTAAAGGTGCAAATATTGTTAGATTTGGAGCTTTATTGCTTGTTAAAAAATGATGCAGTATCAAGTTAAGGATACATGTACCTTCAGTCAAGTTAAAACAAAAATATTAATGCAAGTTGAAATTATTTTTGGTGCAAAATTAAACAATAACGATTTCTTAAATCATAAACAAGCAAATATTAACGTTAAAAGCCGACGTTTCGGCGTCATCGTGACACCATTCTCAAGGCAAATAGAATAAATAATGCGATATCGGTTTGATTTAAATAGTCTCTACAAATTAACATAACAACAAAGGATCACAAGTTCTTCAAGTGAATACCTTCGCGCGAATAGAATCCGTTTGCACGTTTAGGGATGGTTTAAGTTTTCTTATGAAAAGCATCTCCTTAATTAGGCAATCAAACTTGTTAGTACATTTGGTAAGCACGTGAAATTGTGATGAAAAACAAGATGGTACGTTTGAATTATGGTCGCCAAAATAATGTTTACAATTGCCACCCATCAGCAAAGTTTACTATGGAGGTGGAACGGAATGCTTCGCTTCCTTTCATTGGTGTTGAACTGTTAAACTTAGCTACCAGAATCAAGACCAAGCTTTACGTAAAACCAACCAACACGGGCCTTTTACTCCACTACCAGAGCCACGTGGACATCCGTTACAAGCGCAGTCTAATTACCACAATGTTAGATCGTGCTTACCGCATATCGTCCGACTGGTCTTACTTCTCACAAGAATGCGATCGACTTAAGATTGTATTCTTAAAGCTTAAGTACCCGAAGCACCTGTTCAACCTGGCTGTCAAGAAATTTGTAGATTCTAAGGTAGCAGACCAGCAGCACATTCCATCAACCGACACGACTACACCCCCCATCCGAGTTATCATACCTTTCAAAGATAAGGTCTCCGCTAATGTAGTGAAAAGGCGTCTCACAGACCTCGGCGCAAAAATCAGAGCCACCATTCAGCCCTTGTTCGTGATCAGAAAACTCAACGAAGACCTTAAACTTCGAGAAGTCAAGCCAGCCATTGTTAACCAACAATGTGTAGTTTATAAATTTCAATGTAACCTGTGCGATGCAGGATATGTAGGTTACACTCGCGGCCACCTCCACGAACGCGTTGATGGACACAAACAAAAATCGTCGTCAATTTGTAAACATTATTTTGGCGACCATAATTCAAACGTACCATCTTGTTTTTCAGAACAATTTCACGTGCTTACCAAATGTACTAACAAGTTTGATTGCCTAATTAAGGAGATGCTTTTCATAAGAAAACTTAAACCATCCCTAAACGTGCAAACGGATTCTATTCGCGCGAAGGTATTCACTTGAAGAACTTGTGATCCTTTGTTGTTATGTTAATTTGTAGAGACTATTTAAATCAAACCGATATCGCATTATTTATTCTATTTGCCTTGAGAATGGTGTCACGATGACGCCGAAACGTCGGCTTTTAACGTTAATATTTGCTTGTTTAAAATTAAACAAGATTCTAATTTCTTAAAAGTCACGTAGCTGGATGTCTCGATGATACTATGAAATAGCTTTTAGGAGGTATTGAGCTGATCTGAATTGCTTCTTTTAGGAAAGTTTGACAGTAAAGTAAGCGTAACTTAATTATTTTGATCGTTGCAAAAAATGGCAATTGCAGCAGGAATTCTTAATCTGCTTTTTCTCAAAAAGGAAAACGCGCATGACCCAAAACTATACTGTCAGTGCATTTGGAGACATCATACACTACATCTGTACAAAATTTGAGAGAAATCGGTTTTTGAGTTGTGACCGTGAAAATTAGAAAAATAATGTTATTGCACTCTAGAAGTACTATCTTGAGCAGTCATGTGGTTGACTTTCCTTGATAAAAGTCAATGTGAAATATATACAACATGAGCGGCAGATCTGTATCACATTTACACACTAGTGGTGAAGGTCACTTTCAAGGGTGACATTACATGTATCTGAGTGGATTAGTCATCTTCAAAGTCAAGTAATTTGTGTTTTGCCAGTAGATGGTATTAATACTCTAGTCATTGATGCAGTGATTGGTTATCAAAGTCATGATGTTATTGGTTGATTGCTAGTTGAGCCTAGATGTCATTGGCCATGAAGACTGTAAAATAGTGATTGGTGCATTTTGATCTATCTTAGTCTAATGTCTTTAGGTGTATTGTCAGCAAAATAGCTAGGTCAGTCAGTTATTTTTATTGTTGCAGCTGCTGTTGTTGATAAGTCATATGTAGGGCAGCAGAAAGTTGTTGGAATTGGTTTCCTGTTGTTTTAAGTTAGTAAACCAAAGCTCTTTCCTGTACTGTCCATTGGTAGTAAAATTTAGGCTCTCTGTTGATGTCACCATTAAATTTTGTTGTTACATGTTTGTGTTGAGTCACTCTTGCATTCAAACCTGTTGAGCACATGTGAAGATATGATTGGACTAAATGCAATAGACACATGTTTGAGCTGCAGAAGCCCATCACAGTTATGAAAATTACTTGAGCAGTAAGTAACAAACGTAAAGCCTGAAAAATGTCAGCTTAAACAGGATTTGAATCCGTAACTTGTGGGTGGGAAACTACTCTACTTCTGAGCTGTCCTGGGATCACTGGTGACGTGATCATATTGAATTTTCAAATGAAAGTAGCAATGGTTATTCATAGAAAATCATGAAAACTGAAGCAAACTCACCTTAAATGAGGTCTTTATGATAATGGCCTTTAGTAACCAGAATGATGCCTTAGAGATCTTTTCTGACACTTTTTCAGGTGCTGTTGATGGAAAAACCAAGTACACACTGCTATGTTGCCTTCTGGTCAAGCTGGGGTCACAAGTGTTGAGGGATGTGTTTGACAGAACAATTCATCCTCAAGACCTTTGCAGTGCCTTGAAAAATGAGCCAGCGCACTCTAAGCTTCAGTCTCTTCGAAAAGAAGGAATCCTCAATCCAGTGCAGTGGAGTCAATTGTATCCAGCAAACTCCTCTTCAGTATCATCCACAGCCTTTGACCCTTCTCTATTGATTGTGCTTCTGAGAACAATCTGTAACCTGAGACCTCCATCCTCTGGCTGGGATCTACTTCCTCATTCGCTTGATGCCAGCTGTGAGTCTGACATTGTACGGTTGAAGTATTGTGTGAATGCACTATCAGCCCATGCTGGAGAGGCCTCTGTAAGTGATGCAACGTTCTGTAAGTATAGAGAGCAGATTCAGAACACACTGGTACGATTGGGTGGAGCTGAATATGAAGATGCCATTCGTGAAATAGAGAAACAAGAAATGGATCCATGGGATGAGGAACATTTCAAAGAACTTCTGAAAACTTAGGGTGCTGTTACAACAACTGGTATTTTTAAGGACTGATGTCTTCTGTTGGGAAAAAAAAGAATGGCATTTTTTCTTAGCTGCTGATTACTGTGAATTATTAACTGTGTGTACTTAATTGGTAATGGCTGCCTGAAAAATCTAGCAGCAGCCAGCTTCTAGAAGAAAACAGGTTCTTATGGCTGGGAAACCCTGGAAATCTAGCAAAATGCAAAGAACTCCCATGCACAAGGGGAAGAGAGTGAGCAGCGATCGCAGCACTGATAAAATTAGTGGACAGAGGGAGGGAAGGGTGGAGAACACCGATAAAGAAATCCCAATATGCCACTGAAACAACTCAAATGGCTATTAGCAACAATACAATGTATTTTGATTTGTCATGCTCATTGGTTTCAAAAGGTCACAAGATCCTGTTGCATGTGTCTATTTATGATCACTTCTGACCACAGAGGATGGACAATAATATTACTCCTTGTTAAGTCTAATTTGACTGCTTTACACTAAAAACTGTGGAAATAATCAGTTTAACTCTAAACTGTAAATTTTAAAGAGACTCAAGCACCCGATCACTGTGTTATAATTTCTCTCTTGAATTTGACTTTTTTACAAGAAGACAGTGACGGAACCAGGTAATTAGGGACACTTTTAATGTCAATTACCATTATTTTCATGATCACTTTGATTTTACACCTGGGAGATGTGGTAATTGATAAGACAATACACTTATCCTTATTCAACTTCTTGACAGTCCTTTAATTTTCTTACTATTGAAATAGCATCTAATTTACAAACCGGTGAATGATCAGATTTTTCCAAATGTCTATGTCTGCCATTGACTCTATTGTTTTCTATTTCCAAAAGAATTTCAACAACCTTGGAAGCAAATTAAAGTGAATAACAATTAACTCAACAGTTTATTTGACCAGGATAACACTCCCAAAATACACGCATGACCAAGCTCAAGCCCCATGGGCTGATATCAGCGACTGCGAGACCTGCGGTCACGAAAAGATCAGTTACATATGGACAACGCCGATCCAGCTGCGATCCGGCAGGTACACAGTGACATTTGAGCATGTTCACGGCAACTTCGTAACATCTTCTACGACAACGAAGTTTCTGGAATCAACATGAACGCAGTTAATCGCCAAATCGAGAAGGTTTTTGCCAACCTCCAGCATTCGGAAAAAACCTTCAAACCAGTACCGTCCGACGGTTGTAGACCAGACAAGCTACTCACACCCTTCAAGCAGCACTTCCCAGCACCGCCACTTCAAAGTACACCCGCTGCTCTTATCTCACAACGTCCGCCGCAATTTATTGCCAACCTACAGCAACTTTCAGAAGAAAATCCGGTAAACCACGATCCACCACCTCTAGACGAGGTTTACGACGCCTTTAAAACAGCAAAAAAACCGTAAAGCCAGTAGTGATATCCCGAGTGAGTTCCTGAAACACGCCCGAGACTCCCCACAGTTTCTACAGGAGCTGTATCAGCTAATTCTTGATGTCTGGCGCACGCGACAGGTACCTGAAGAATGGTTATTTTCAAACCTGACGTGCTTGTGGAAACGGAAAAAGCCCCATTCATGCCCGACGACGTGGCGCGGACTGAGCGTTGGATCAGCAGTTTTATAGAAGCAAGGGTGGCACAGTCGGTTAGTGCGCGGCCTTGGTGCATAAGGTCTCGAGTTCGATCCCCGGATCTCACATCCTTGTTTCGACTTCTTTCCATTCAGTGTAGCCTAGGTAGCTTTAATACCCTTAAAACGGAGCACTGATGGAAAGAGGGGGGTAAAATGAGCGCACCGTCGGCTTCCTGGGAGAGTACTCTCTAGAGAGTAAGGGAACTTCCGACGTTAAATAACGTGTACCTTTACCTTTACCTTTACTACACCGTCTTGAACACTGGCTTCGAGTGCGAATACACAACCATCAAAACGGTTTTTTGCAGGACAAATCAACAAATGACGGAATTTTTCTACTCAAACGGTCACAACAAGTCTCTGGAGCAAACCGGGAACCACTATATACTTCATTTGTTGACTGCAGCGTGGCTTTTGACAAATTATGCCGTACATTGTAGGACAATGTTTCTCTGCGTGCGAACGCGTCTTCCACCTGGCCAGGACCTACCATGGCTGGATATTCTCGAGCATCTCTACAGTCGAACTTACTGCAGATTCCCGAAGACTGGAGCAACAGCAACATTCCCCACAACTAGTGGTACGAGGCAGGGAGGGCCCGAGGGGGTATCCGGTCATTTCGTTCCATGGTCAGATCGTTTCAAGTCAGATCGTTCCAATCAATAGTCAGATCCTTCCACAAAATAGTCAGGTCGTTCCACACAGTTCGTTACACATATGTTACATGTATATCTATATTCTAAAAGAGTAGCGATCGGAACAGGGATGAAAGTATTTTCACAACTATTTACATAATAGTGAGAGCGTCGAATGTTAATTTCACTCTGCATTGCGGAACGATGTTGCAACTATTTAAACAATAGCGAGAGCGTATGTTTGCAGATTCTTGACCACAATACAGAATACAATACAGAAAATAAAATAAAGAACTCTGTAGCCTACGTGTTTTGTTAGCGTTCTACATGTAAAGTGGTTGTAGATTGAACAGCGAGAGAAACCTGTAACGGTTTACACCGATTTCCGGCGCTACTTGTCGAGTTCTGGCGCTACGTTCGAGTTCGCTAACATACCGTCTTGAGTTCTTTTTTTATCCATAAACCACGAGCAATATCTATAGTTTGTACTCCCTATCTCACTTTTAACCCTGTTGCCGTAAAAGGATGAAGCTTTTGATAGCCGCAATCGTATTAACTTCGGCAATCACGGTTCCATTTATTTAACTCATTTTAAGGTTAGATTGATACACTGTCAATATCCTTTGGCGAAATTTCGCTTTCGAGAGTGGGTTGTGAATAGTTGAGCAAAAGAAAGTTAACCTCTTAGAAGACACGTGCACGAGCTATTGTGATGCAATTAAGAGCAAATAATTGGCACAAGTTAATGTTAAAAGCCCGTGGCTGGTTGAATTAAGAACAAGACAACAAAATTATTCGTTCTTGTTTGTTTTTAAACGACTTAGGATAAAGTGAAAGTTTACTCAACAAATTTGGCTTTGCATATTTGTAACGAACTGACCTTTTTGTGGAACGAACTGACTATTTTGTGGAACGATCTGACTATTGATTGGAACAATCTAACTTGGAACGATCTGACCGTGGAACGAAATGGCCGTAAACCCTGAGGGGCCAGTACTATTTTCACTCCTGTTCAACGTATGCATGCGAGATTTTATGGAACGTGCACGGGCTCTCGACATTGATTTTTTCACATACCGTTACCGAAGTAACTCGCACGCCATTCCAGCCGCTGACCGAGATCCGAGAAACACTCCAAAAGGTGAACACACCCTGTCGTGGTGCGGTTATGTAGATGACCTGGTATTGCTGACCAATTCACAATACGTGACAAGGACGTTTGGACAATACTCGCTCATGGTCAATCCAACCAAAACCGAGACCATGATATCAAATGTTCAATTTCTCCAAGACTCCAACCCAAAAACAACCACTTGTTCTTCCTCCACGGTTCCGTCTTCATCTGCATCCTACCCAAGTTCCATAATCTAGCTTGATTACAAACCAGTCCAAAACACCAAACAGTTCCGTTACCTCGGTGCTCAAATCCGGTTCCATAACAACGACACCAGAAATCAACACGCGTAATGAACAAGCTAAAGCCAAATTTGCATCCAGGAAAAGATTCTTCTGCAATTACAAAATCGGGCTTGCTACAAGAATCCTAGTCTTTAACGCCCAATTGAGGTCCCGTCTCACCTACGGCTGCCAATACTGGACAATGTCAGCGCGAAACTTTGACAGAATCTACGCTGTGTACAACCAATTTCTCTGTTCGATGATCCGAAACGGTTGGGCCTGCGCTAAAAGCGCAAGTGATAATGACGAGAATTTCCGGTTCAAATGGTCAACCAAGAAACTCCACACCGCTTGCAACACCAAGACTTTGTAAAATCAGTGCAAAGGAAATATCTCGGTCACCTAATTCGCTGCCCAGACAATCAAACCCGAAAACAGTTACTATTCACGCTAGATAAGCGTGGTTTCTACCAGAAAGTTCCACTAATTCACCAGGTTTCGAGGACACAAAACATTGAGAAGGACCAACTATAAATTTTACAGATGCCGTGAACCGGCGATATTGAGTGATTCCCGTCCCGATGGATCTTGAAAGATTTGATGGGCTAAAACAATGAATGAATGAATGAATGTGGAAATCCAATTTCACTTGAAATGGAAAAAACTACCGGTAACTTTCAGGGTTTCTGTCTGAAGAAATCACTTTTCCCTTGTCTTGCAATTGATCAGTACACAATGACTTTACCAAGCAAGAGAAGACTGTACAAGAAGGCTATAAAATTCCTTGTGTGTTATCAAAAAGTAGATTTTTATCCCACCCAATTTTATTGACAATTGTTAGCTTATCCATATTATTTTGGCTTATTGAATTTGTGTTCTTGGGAAACAGCTCGCAGTTTAAATGGTCTTTCTTGTAGCATTTCGTGAAGGTTTTTGCTGGTGGCCTACACCTGAGGCATACAATTGCTATCTATCCAGGGCCCACACAAATTTTGGTGTTAGTTTAAACTGGAATTCACTAGATTTCTCTGATAAACAATAATTACAGTGTATGCTGTCAATGTGAAATGATTTCTCTTCTGCTCTCAAAGTAACGATGATTATTGGCTGTGTCGAAAAATGGGACGGGGACAGGGGACGGAGACATGGGGGCTCTGGGACGTCTGGACCCAGCAGTGCTGGAAGTAACAGTCGGTCATCGGACATTGTCCGACTACATTTTGAAAATGTCCAGCCAATTTCACATTATGATCGGAAACGATGACCGAACATCTCACCAGCACATCTTGAGTTATCTTCTTCAAGGTGTTGTCAGTCAATAAATTATGTCTTGTCCAATTTGTCAAATGTCCGACCAAAATGAAGATTTGAAAGGACACATGTCCTGCGAATAAAGAAAGACAAATAATTCCCAGCACTGCCCAGGGACGAGGCGACGCATTTTTGAAGAATAGAATTTCAGAAATGGGAGAACATCCAAAGGAAAAAAAAGTTGAATTGCTTATACGTATGTTATTTTGCAAAAACGATCATCTGTATGCTTCTCAAGTAGAAGTTAAATACACCCCGAAATTCAACAATTGGATTCTCGAAATGCAATTCTCGCCACCCGTCACAGAGCTTGACTGCAGCTGAAGTTCTACTTTGCAGTGTTTATTGTTGTTGTTGCACGCAAACTTGAGCCTTATGACATCTTCTCTGTAATTGATGTTTGAATACCATGCCAATTTCCTTTGTTGGCAGCATTGTGACAGTGGGAGTTCCTGGCGCTGGTTCGATTTATTACCACATCATCACAGGGCCAGAAAGGAGCTTCATTGCTTGTTAAAAAATGATGCAATATCAAGGATACATGTACCTTCAGTCAATTTAAAACAAAAATATTAATGTTAGTTGAAATTATTTTGGGTGAAAAATTAAACAAGATTCTACTTTCTTAAAAGGCACGTAGCTGGATGTCTCGATGACACTATAGAATATAGAATAGCTTTTAGGAGTAAAGTAAGTGTAACTTGCCCTCTACTTTCGTCCCCACCGCTGGGCATTTGACAGCTTAAGTGCCCAGACCCGGGGAATTTGCCATCCATATAAAAAAAAGGCAAATTCCCATGGGTTAGCCTGGGGGGGGGGGGGGGGGGGGCAGGGGCAGGGGCAGGGTGCAGTTGGACAGGCCGTTGTCAATGCTGCAAACAGGTTTGCGGGGCAGTGGAAATTCCATGCAGTGTGACGTTTTCCCGACGTTTTTTTTTTAACCCTTTGATACCCAAACCAGCCCAAACCGGCCCAAACTGGCCATACTTAGTAATTTACTCTGTCTAACGCCAGACGATTTTACTCATCAATGGGAACCCCCAGGAGTCAATTTGTTAAAAGTGTCAGTTAACGGAAATTGGTGTTAAAATTCACGACGCCTTTTTCAAGTGTTCCTGCAGATAAGCTGCAACCCTGATTTGGAAAAAAGGTGTGGCCTATTTGCTGGTTTTTACAGTAAACACAATAGAAACATGTTTGAACAGCAGAAGCACATCACAGTTATGAAAATTGCTTGAGCAGTAACAAACGTAAGCCTGAAAATTTTCAGCTTGAACAGGATTTGAATCCGTGCGTGGCAAACTACTCTACTTCTGAGCTGTCTTGGGATCAGAGCTGGTGATGTGATCCCATTGAATTTTTAAATGAAATTAGCAAATATTATTCATAGAAAATCATGAAAACTGAAGGAAACTCACCTTAAATGAGATTTTTATGATGATGGCCCTTAGTAACCGGAATGATGCCATAGAGATCTTTTCTGACACTTCTTCAGGTGAAGTTGATGGAAAAACCAAGTACAACCTGCTATGTTGCCTTCTGGTCAGGCTGGGGTCACAAGTGTTGAGGGATGTGTTTGACAGAACAATTTGTCCTCAAGACCTTTGCAATGACTTGAAAAATGAGCCAGCGCACTCTAAGCTTCAGTCTCTTCGAAAAGAAGGAATCCTCAATCCAGTGCAGTGGAGTCAATTGTATCCAGTTAAACCCTCTTCAGTATCATCCACAGGCTTTGACCCTTCTCTATTGATTTTGCTTCTGAGGACGATCTGTAAGCTGAGTCCTCCATCCTCTGGCTGGGATCTACTTCCTCATTCACTTGACACCAGCTGTGAGTCTGACATTGTACGTTTGAAGTATTTTGTGGAAGCAGTATCGGCCACTTCCAAAGAGGCCTCTGTCAGTGATGCAGTGTTCTGTAATTACAAAGAGCAGATCCAGAACACACTAGTAAGATTGGGTGGAGCTGAGTATGAAGATGCCATTCATGAACTAGAGAAAGATGAAATGGGACCTTTGGATGAGGAACATTTCAAAGAACATCTGAAGCGGTGGAAAGATGGTGATGACAGAATTAGGGACAAACTAAATGAGTGGGAGTGTACAATGAAGACCTCAAGAGATGCAGGTCAGTTTTTTGGAACAAGAACTTAGGGTGATGTTACAACAGTATTTAAAGGACTGATGTGTTCTGTAAATATAATTTTTTCTTAGCTGCTGAATACCATCAATTAACAACTGCGTGGCATACTGTAGGTTAGGTGCTGGCATGAAATATTTAGTGGAAATAAACTTTTAGAAGGTCAACTACAACCACTACTTGTTGGAGCTGTGTACATCATCTCCAAGAAGACGTAATTGCAATTTGTCCTTGACCTGAAGATTGAGGCTAATTTTTTGCAATTAGATTTACTGACTTCATAACCATATCCTTCAGTTAGGGTAAAGGTCAGGTGCACTCCATCCACAACCATTTTAGGCATGAACAGTAACAGACCCACGCAAAGGCCTGTGGTTGAAAGAGGTTTATTCAACGTAGCATTTTTCATTTTAAGATTGAAGATCGTCCTAGTTCTGAGGGTTTAATCACTCACTGAAAAATTATGTCTCCATTAACCTTTTGATGTCCAAACCGGCCTAAACTGGACAGACTTAGTATTTTACTCTGTCTAACGCCGGAGTATTTTACTCGTCAGTGGGGAACCCCTGGGAGTCAATGGGTTAACTTAATACAAGCATAATTGGGATTTGAAGCCACGACCTCTGTGATATCAGTGCAGACTGTGCTCCACTAGTTAAGCTATCAAGCCAAATGCGAGGTGGTCATGTTGTGAGTTTGTAATAAACCTGTCGATTATCAAGATATGAATGGAGTCCCAGTATATATGAAAGACTACCAAAGGAAGCATGTGTGTAAAGGTTGAAGTTCACTGTTTCCTTGGACTTCTTTTGTCGAGGCAAAATAATTCGATATCTTACAGCAAAAGAGATCACTTTTATATTTTGAGAACATGTGGCAAAAAAGACAATTTAAATATACTTTTCTTACAATAAAGATTACGAAAGCTTGGCCACACGTATCACAACAATCACATTTGCGGGCATTACTTGAGGAATAAAACATTTCAGACAAATCCATGTGATAACCTCTAGGTGGCAAACTACTCTATTACTGGGTACTTAGTTGTGTTGCTGTCTGGGAGCTGGTCAATGGCGAGGTGAAACTGTGAGGTGAAATTATTGTAATAGAAAATGTTATTTGCCAATGGCAATCCTAAACACTGATACAAAGTCACCGTAAATAGGGTTGTCATGATGGTGGCCCTTCAAGTATAACTGGAATGATGCCTGAGAGATCTTTCCTGACACTTGTTTCAGGTGCTGTTGATGGAAAAACTAAGTACACACTGCTATGTTGCCTTGTGGTCAGGCTGGGGTCGCAAGTGTTGAGGGATGTGTTTCACAGAACCATTCATCCTCAAGACCTTTGCAATGCCTTGCAGCACAAGCCAGTGCACTCTAAGCTTCAGTCTCTTCGAAAAGAAGGAATCCTTAATTCAGTGCAGTGGAGTAAGTTGTATCCAGTTAAACTTTCTTCAGTATCATCCACAGGCTTTGACCCTTCTCTATTGATTGTGCTTCTGAGGACGATCTGTAACCTGAGTCCTCCATCCTCTGGCTGGGATCTACTTCCTCATTCACTTGACACCAGCTGTGAGTCTGACATTGTACGGTTGAAGTATTGTGTGAATGCACTATCAACCCATGCTGAAAAGGCCTCTGTTAGTGATGCAGCCTTCTGTAAATACAGAGAACAGATCCAGAACACACTGGTACGATTGGGTGGAGCTGAATATGAAGATGCCATTTGTGAACTAGAGAAACAAGAAATGGATCCATGGGATGAGGAACATTTCAAAGAACTTCTAAAGCAGTGGAAAGATGGTGACGACAGAATTAAGGACAAACTGAATGAGTGGGAGTGTATAATGAAGACTTCTGGAGAGGCTGGTGGGTTTTGGGGAACAAAACCTTGGGGTGCTGTTACAACAACTGGTATTTTGAAGGACTGATGTCTTCTGTTGAAAAAAAAGAAATGAAGTGAAAGGACTTTTTTTAGCTGCTGATTACTGTGAATTACCAGCTGTGTGTAGAGTAGGTAACACTAATTGGATTCCTGCTCACTGGTTTCAAAAGGTAACAAGATCCCATTGCGTGTGTCTATTTATGACCATTTCTGACCACAGAGGATAGACAATAATATTACTCCTTGTTGTTAAGTCTAATTTGACTGCTTTACAATAAAAACTGTGGAAATAATCAGTTTAACTCTAAACTGAGAATTTTAAAGAGAATGAAGTACCCGATCACTGTATTATTTCTCTCTTGAATTGTTTACAAGGGTACACTCACTTACTGAACCACGTAATTGGGGACACTTTTAAAATGTCAGCTACCATTATTTTCACGATCACTGTGATTTTACACCTGGGAGATGTGATAACACATTACACTTATTCTTATTCGCCTTCTAGAAAATCCTTTTCTCAGTATTGAAATAACATCTGATTTACAAACCGGTGCATAATCGGATTTTGCCAAAATTAATGATCAAGTCTGTGAGAAGTATTTAATATTTTTGGCAATGATGACTCTTTTCTATTCCCAAAAAATTTTCAACAACCTGGAAGCAACGGTGAATAAGAATCTCAACAGTGACTTGACTTGACGAGTATACCATTGGATTATTTTATAGTTGGAATATTAATTAGCTTTAGATTTTTCCATTTTTCATGTAACTGATTTGATTGTAAATAGTAGAATTCTAGTTTTTGTCATTGTAAAGCGCACGAGAGCATCTTCTCATGTATCATGCGCTATAGAAGCAATAAAATTATTATTATTATTATTATTAGCTATAAATTTCGTGGGTGACAAATTGCGGTAAGATGCCATTTTGGCACTGTAGGAAGAGTTGCCATGGCAACAGTGTAATTTTGCATGTGAAATTATAAATATAGGTTGAGATTTTGCATCAAAATTAAGGGGTAATGTGTCACCCACTGTTTCAATAATTGTTGTTGTCAAAGTCTTAAATATGTCTGCTATTTTAATACAGCTCCACTGACTTGCCCTGCTCTCTGATGTACGATGTCTGTGTTGATTATTTATAATAGATCCTGTGCATCCAGAAGCAAGCTGTGCTGATGTTCTCTCAGCAGCTGCAGGAACTAGTACGCGCAGTCCGTATGATCAAGGTAATAAATTTAAATCACTGAAAGGAAATGTCAGGCTACAACACAAGGCATGCGAAGTCTTTTCATCTTCCCTTATGTAGCTTTTTAACTCTCTCTCTATTGATGTGACTGGCTCTCTATCTCTGGCATCCTTCAGAAAGAAACTTAAAAACTTATATTCCAGATAAGTATTAATTCTACCATAGATATAAAAACTTCATACTTTGTATCTTTGTTAAATGAATATCCCTCTGAAGTTTCATGTTAGCGAAGCTAAACTTAAAAGCCTTAATGGTTTTTATTAGGTTTCCTCACTATTGAATTTTTTTCTGGCATCTGTTTACAGTCTGTAAATCTAATATACAATGGCAAAAATAAGATAAAGTAAGTAAGGTCTGGAAGTTGCTTACGTGGATAGTGGAATTGTTTTGTAGTTAAAACTAAGCGTTAATTTTCATTCAGGAGATGTGTGTTATTAGCCATTAATATTACAAATTACAGTTGACGATAGGGAGAATATTATGTGATAAAGACTGCTTGAGATAATAGTGAGTTTTTGGGAGTGCATACTTGACCAGTGTTTACAAGTTTCTTTTGAAGAAATGATGTCTTGTGTTGAAAAGTAAGGAAGTGTTTCACCATTTGATGCATGTAAGTTTTGGAACCCGGATGCAAGGAAGGCGCAAAGATAAGTCTCAAGCTTCTGACATTAACTTTGCAGTAAGAAAAAGTAATTTGTATTACTATCAAACTACATTTTCGGGGAAAAATCTTGGTTATGCGACAAAAGGTGACCATTTCTTAAGTGACGTTTGTTTTTCAAATGTTGCTAAAAACGGGACCTTCCGTGGTGTCAAAATTAAGAACACAATAAGGTTGAGGTTAGAGCAAAAACAAAAAAAAAAACACTAAATGAAACACCTTTTTTTAAATTATTTTTGACTTTTGCAGACTTACCATATTCTGCCAATATTTATATAGAAAGGATCCGTCAGCTCTATAATACTCGCGAAAAATCTGTTCTGCCTGTTCCATGGTGTGAAGACTTCAGCTTTCATCTAGATGATATTTTTACCAAGTTGAAGATTGTGGGCAAACATTGACTGATGAAATCACCAACATGACAGCTATCTTTAAAGGACATAAAGATTGTGCAGAGCCACGGACTGTTTTAATTGAAGGAGACCCAGGCATGGGAAAGACGACCTATTGTCAAAAACTGGCATATGATTGGGCAATGAAACGAAAAGAATGGGACGAGTCTTTTCCTGAAATTGACGTTCTGTTGCTTTTGAGGTGTCGTGATGTGGAAATGGATATTTGGGAGGCCATTGATGACCAAATTCTTCCTTTTGATTTTGACGAAGACGCAAAGGAATGGTTCTTCGATTTCATTCGAGAAAATCAGTCCAAAGTTCTGTTCGTGCTTGATGGACTTGATGAAGTGGATTCCAGTAAATTTGACTTGTACAATGTCCTGCTGGAAAGTAGAGTCCTACCCAATTGCCGCATTGTTATCACATCACGCCACGAAGCTGGAAGGACCGTGAGGCGGTACTGTGACACCCTGTGGGAGATTATTGGATTTACTTTTAAAGATGCGCAGATATACATCCGTAAGTACTTTAAAGGCATGGAACACTTGGCAGAAGAGCTACTTAAACAGCTTTTGAGTGACAGATCAGAGTTAAGACAGTTGACACGGAATCCTCTGAAGACAGCTTTACTTTGCATCATTTGGGAAGATTTTAAGGGTGTACTTCCATGGGAAAAGACACAGCTGTACATAGAAATAGTTCGATGTGTTTTGTTAAGATATGAAAAGAAAATTGGATCATCGCGTGGCAGTAATGTGAACCTTCTGGAATTTTACAAGGATGACCTGGTGCAGTTGGGATGCATGGCGTTGCAGTCTTTACGTGAAGGAGAGTTATATTTCGACGAGAATCAATTGAAAGGCAGTTCCATTAATTTGATCAAGTTTGGTTTTCTGTCGATCCAGACCGGTGGCAGCAAAAGGAAATGTTCCTTGCGCTTTGGCTTTCTGCACAAGAGCTTTCAAGAGTTCTTTGCTGGCGTTTATCTTGCTTATGAGATCCTTGATGGAAACAGAGATTGTAAATCAGTAGTGACCGATGTAACGAACACAAATGAACTGAACCAAGTGTTTTTATTCGTGAGTGGTATTTTGTCTGCAATATCTGAAGAGATGACAGTGTCGTTGGTAAAAAGCATGGCAGAGGTTGCAAGTTCGTCCGATGATTTAGATTTAGCACTTAAATGTATATTGGAATGCGAATGGCTTGGAGAGAACCTTCAGTCTAAGTTACTTCAGACCTTGGGACATTACTTTCTTGTTAAAGATCTAGCTGTGTCTATTGGATTCAGTCATGTGAATCTTTTCTGTGAATTTCTCAAGGTCAACACGTGCTTGACTACTTTGCATTTGCAATTGACCAAAATTGGTTTCAGTAAATCCTATTCTGAGGCTCTCAAAGTCAACACATGCTTGACTACTTTGGATTTGAGCCGCAACGAAGTTTATGCCGCTGGCGCTGAATCCCTTTCTGAGGCTCTCAAAGTCAACACATGCTTGACTAAGTTGGATTTGAGCTTCAACCAAGTTGGTGACGCTGGCGCTGAACCCCTTTCTGAGGCTCTCAAAGTCAACACATGCTTGACTACTTTGAATTTGGATGAGCGCTCAATCCCTTTCTAAGGCTCTCAAATTCAACACATGCTGGACTGAGTTGGAATTGATTTGGGATGAGTTCGATTGACCGTATTCCAGAAAAGGAGTACATGGAATAAAAGTTAGAAATTCTTCGTTTTTGCGGAGATTCACATTAAAATTGTGAAACACCTGTTAAAATGTCTTGTTACTTTAAACCATTTTAAATCATCACTCCACATACTCTTATTCCGGAATAGGGTCAATCGAACGTACCCTTGGATTTTAATCAATTATTCTCTCAGCGTCGGGTGCCAAATTCCTTTCTAAGGCTCTATATGGCGTATCAAGCGCAGCAAAGGTATTAGGGGTGTCCGACTTATCAATCGCATCAGGTGTATCCAGCGTTTCATGCATAACCCTGATACGCAGAACAACCAATAAGTTACAACTGGGGTCGGCAGTTCCAACCACACCGGTACTTATTTCTCTCAGTTTCCTTTTGTTACATCGTAATTGTGTGGCTTTGGTTAGAATTTGCAGAAATTAGGAGTTAAAGCAAAGCGATTTGATTCGGAAAAGTAAATTAAATCGGTAACAACATCACAATTATACTTACATGTGATTTTACTGTGTGTACAAATTTTACATCCAAGTTCAAGTTTTCAAGTTTTATTTATTTACAGCAAACAGTTAAAGTTATTACTGGGCTGGCTTGCAAACAGCGAAAAGCTAATCGTGACAAGCCAGACTGTACACAGAATTATTTAGACAATTTTTTTAAAAGAAGTGAATGATTATTATATACAACAACAACATGTAAACATTACTTTTCGTGCTTTCAAATATTTAGAAAGTAGAAGAATTTAGGAGAAAAGGAGAAGAAAGCATTCTAGGTAAAAGAACAATATGTAAAGAGGAAAACTACACACTAAACTTAACTTCAGTAAGAAATGTAATTTTTCATCTTGTTAATTAAGGTATCTATCTCGGCATAGGAGTTTCGGTTTCTAGAATTTCAATTAGTTTTGTTTTAATAGTTTTTTTTAAAAGAATTTCTGAATACGTTTTTGAGACTAGTTGTTAATATTACCTAATAACAATATTCTCATGTTATAAAGTGATGCTCCACAGGTAGATTTGAAAATGTTTAGCTTCTTAATTTTAAAAAATAGCTAAAAATAGCAAAAAGCAGTTCAGAAATGCTCATAGCATGGTAATTACTGCTACAATCATTCATCGTCATTTATCCGTTCTCCAAGTGGAGAATTGGGCTGTAGTGACAACATGTATGCCATTGATGACATGCTGCTGAAATGAAATGTTTACTTTTGTGTATAACCTTGGCTGAATATGCAGGTGCATTTGTGGAAACTGTGAGTCTATGCAAACTAGGCAGAAATTTCAAAGTTATCCAATAACATACCACTTTCCATGTCTTGTATTACAGACAATAGGTAGCTTGAACATGCGCGTTTTTAAGATGCGGACGGCAACTGGAAGAGAACAATTTGCATGTCAGGAAAGTGGTGTCTCCCATATTTTTATAATCATCATCTCTAATGGAGAAAAGATACTTAGCAATGTAAATGTGGTTGAGTCAAGACAAGTTAACAGGGAAAACAGCTGACTTCCGGTTGCTGTACGTGTCTCAAAAACGCGTACTTAAGCTCCCTAATGAGAATTTTATTGCAGCATGCACAAACACATTTTGATTCGATTTGATGAACACTGAATGAGTGTGTATGCTTGACCTTGTATAAAATCTTGTGATAATTTTTTAGCCCATATTGGATGTTTCTCTTATATATCAACAACACAGGTGTGTGTGACCTGGAAAGATTTCTGATATTTGGGTAGTATCTGAAGTACCCTGGGATGTGGTAAGGAAATCACCTGCAATGACTTGTATTCCAGCATCAAAATTGCCCGGGAAAAGGGCACAATGATCATTATGATGTTCTGGTCAAAAAAATGAGCCAGGATGTCAATAGATGGCTGTACAGTGCTGATAAATATCTTACGGATTAACCTCCTCCTGGACAAATATACCCATACATACCAGTGCACAACTTGCCTTTATGAATATGACAGCATACGTAATACCTTGTTCCACAAGTTCCAGCTAACTTACAGTCGTGGGGTTACGAGTACCATATACTGTACTAACACAGATTCCTGCTAAAAGATCTCTAGCATTCCTTTATGTTATAAAACCACAAAGATGTCAAAAATGGTTATTTCTTCTGATATCACTTGGTGTATACATGTAGGATACTGCTAAGAATTTTTTTCTTTTTGTGTCAAATAATGTGTCAGTACATACAGATTCAGGTAAGTTTCCTATAGGCCATACAACTTTTGGATACACAAGAAGCTGGGAAGAAAATCAGAATTGCAATTCCATCATGTGTGGTAAAAAAAAAAAAATTAGAGAGAGTTTCCCTAGTGCAAGTGATGGCTATCAGGATTTTGATTATGCCCTTTGAAGATTAGCAACTTATGTCACTTGGAGGCAGTCATGCTACTTGGCTAAATCTGGATTTACACAGTGTTACAACTGTGTTTTTCTTGTCTGTGATGTTCACTTGTGAGGGGTTTAGGGATGGCCTGCACCATTGGTTGGAGGTCCCTTTTTGCAGCACTGTACAAATTATGGGAACTGTACATCACTCTTCTTCGTAGCAGAAGCTCATCAAACAGTGTCCTGATGTTACCTGTGAAAAAAAAGTCCTGGTTATTTGCATGTTATAAAGACAGGATCTATTGCAAATCTGTAAACATTGGGTTGCAAAATCTGATGTATACATGATTTTGTCCATTTGAACACTGGATACATTGTAGTCATTGTATTACAAGTTGGCCTTTGAAGTGCCACTGCAATCAAAAAATCATTTTACTTTTTCAGTTGGATTTCTAAAGTGTGTTTGCTTACATGTACATGTAACATGCAATTTACAAAATTCTAAGCCTTAATTCTAATATTAGCTGCAAATTTGCAATTTAATGAGCTGTCATTGCTAGCTTTAAAATGTCGAGAGAGCTGGATCGATGGAAGGGGTGAGGTCAAAGACTTAAAAATGCAGAGCGTGTGTACATGACTAATTTAGCATGCAGCTTGGGAGTTTCGGGCTTTCATACTATCAAACTCATGCTTTGAATAGTGAATAGCTACATTCACTCACACTGCATTCTTGAATATCCAGTGAGTCTTCGACTTCATTGATCCTCGATCCAGCTCTCTAGGGCCCACCAGTCTGTTTTGAACGTGAGTACATGTAATAGTGGTCCATTGGATCAAACGTGTGCTCACAAATTCAGTAGTTTTATGATGAAAGTCAAAGCTAAAAGCTTTTCGAGTCATGTGTTGAACAAATAAGCTTTTGAATTATTGCCAGACTCTTACTGGTAAGTGTTTCATGTTGCGTTATACCTCTTTACAGTGAAGGCGAGATTAACTTTGGACAGTTCTATCTTCCAGCTTTCGACGGACAACATGAGCAAACTTAATAAAAGAGCCACTAATTATTAAAGAAGAAAAAGTGTTCAATGTATTCCTAGATATGTTATACAAGATGGATCATGCTTACCTCTAACTTTCTGCGTTTTGCAAATGCTGAACGAATGGATGGACGGCGGACTACGATGGTCGTCGGTGTGGCTTCTTTGCTTGCATATTTTTTGCTTCAGATTCCACGCTTTTGAAGTTGAAAGTGGTTGGTATGGAATCATCTGTAAGGTCAAGGCTTAGTGACTTGAAAGCTAGACCAAGCAAACTCCTTACCTGCTAGATTTTGTTTGGAGTTGTCTGGTGTGAATTCGAGAAAATAGTTCTCACATTCCAACATCCCACCTTTACTTTAGTTTTGGAGTTTGCCAACGAGTTGTTCGGAGAATGGGCTCCCTTTCGGCTTTCACCCGTTGTCGTCATACTTCCGTCAACCCAGCTAATAAAGACATCGTCTGGGGTCAGGCAAGTCGTTGTTTTTTACCCACTGTAGCCTGTATACATCGAGATTTCAGTTTCCGTAATCTCAATGTTTTATTGGGTGAGGTGATTGGCCTCACGCCCAACCCCCAACCTGGAGGGCTAGGGTTTTCTGTGGGGATTTTCCTTCCCTTAGTCACATACTCCGGTTATTTGAAGGCGCCGAACACTCGCCTTTTGCCACTGTCGCTCAGCTGCTAGCTACCGCTAGCATTACCAGGGGCTACGGTAACGATGACGTGCGACATATGACTTCACTGCCAGAGCCTATATTAGACGGAGAGGCATTTCTCAGCATTTACGGGGAGAGCATTGGTGACCTTTGCTAACCCCACTAAGACCCCATACCAGTGCTTAGCTCCCGCTGCAATCATTAGTTACAATTTAAAAGTGGACTGAAATCTCCAAAACAAATGTGAAAGCAGAATTAAAGTTAGTTGATCATGGTCTAATTTGTTATATGTCTTATATTATATAAGACATTGCAAAAAACCTTATATTTTGAACAATTGAAAGTAAAATGAACAAATTATTTTTCTTTGTCTAATAAAACTTGATTCTTCAAATAGAAAAATTTACCTCCATTACTGCTTGTGATAAGCTTATGAGTTTGGATACAGTGCGAGCCAGCAAGCCAGAAATCCCTGATCCCAATAACCGCAAGCTACCTACGGAACTGTAGGAATTTTTTTTCAATTGGTGCTGGCTCGAGGAGTTCCGCAAGGGTCAGTTTTGGGCCCAATACTATTCTCGCTGTACATCAACGACCTTCCAATTGGAATCTCCAACTCAAATGTCGACATATATGCAGACGACACTACCATATGGGAGACTAACAGTGACCCGCTGCTTATGCAGCGTGGTCTTCAAGACAGCCTTGACAGGCTATCTCCTGTGGCTATCTCTGGATAAGATGGTTCCCAACACGAAAAAAGCTAAACATCTGATTATAGGAACCGTACAAAAACTGTTGCACTCTGGTAATCCATCTCTTGACCTATCTCTTTGTGGCACTCCGATTGAAGAAGCCAAGGATAAAAAACTCTTAGGCGTTAAGATAGACAAACATTTGAACTGGGGTAATCATATCGATTTCCTAATTGATAATTTAAATTCTAGAATTTGCTTGCTTAAGAGAGCTAAGACATATCTCAATCATCGGCTTGGAAATTTATTATACAACGCACTGATTCGACCGTTATTTGAATATTGTTGCACAGTGTGGGGAAACACCAAAAATGAAAATTTACTTCGATTATTAAGAGTTCAAAAACGTTGTGCCAGGCTAATTTTAGATGCTAATTTTTCTGATAATTCTGTTGAACTTTTCAGTAAGCTAGGTTGGTTACCTATTGATGACGTCATACGAATGAGAAAGCTTTGTTTAATGCACAAGATTGTTAATGGCTGTTGCCCTCAGTACTTTAAAGATTATATCTCCTATGTTAATGATAAGCATAGACATAATACAAGGGCGTCAACAAATAACAATTTATTCATACCCCTTTTTCGTACCAACTCTGGTCTACGCACTTTTTATGCAAGTGTCAACCGACTATGGAACACATTAGATGTTAATTAGCACTAGAAGTATTACACCCCTAAGGAATTTTAAAAAGTACATAAGTAATAAATACGTAGTTAGTAATTCTAAGCTCGATCATTTTACTATTCATAGAACTTTCTAATAATTTTAGTTTAGTTTAGGAGTACTTTGTGAACTTTTTCAATTTTTATCAATATTATTATTAATGGACCACAATGTAAACTACTGAATTTTCAGTAATTGTGTTATCCAATAAAGTTTCTACAGTTTCTACAAATGGTCGGCCCCTTAGCCAATTAAATAAGTTGTTCAATTCAGCATTCACAATTAATTCCAATGTCTTGAAATTTTCTTGAGAATAAAGGACATTAGTATCATCCGCAAAAAGGAAAAATTTAAGTTTTCTGGAGCAAGGTTGAATATCGTTAACATACAACAAAAAAAGGAGCGGCCCTAAAACGGACCCTTGCGCTACACCACAATTAACTACTTCTTTATCCGAAATTTAAAGAGTTAATATCAGTTGCTTGAGTACGATTTGTTAAAGAAGAGGAAAACCACTGATTAACGATTCCTCGAAAGCCGTAATAATTAAGTTTATCACGTAAAATAAACACCGATAAACACCCCACAGGAAAAAAGTCTGCTGTCCATATTGGTACTTACGGATGGTTTCTACCATGTCAAGTATACTGCATGCTCAGTTGAGTGTGCTTGACGAAAACTTTATTGGAATGAAGATAATAGCTGATGTTTTTCTATGAAAACCTTTCATTCTGTTGTACATAAGTTTCTCAAAAATTCTGTTGAAGTTTGACAATGAAATTGGTCTATAATTGCAGGCATCAGTTTCGTAATCAGCTTTGTAGATTTGTATAATTTTGGACATTTGGCGCATATAACCTGGCAACCTGACAACATTACATACAACTTGTCATCCTTACAATTGGACAGCCTTACAACTTGGCAGCCTGCAACTTGACAGCCGTACAACCTGACAACCTTACAAGCTGACGGCCTTACAACCTGTCCATCTTACAACCTGACAGCCTTAAATTGAGCCTGACGGCCTGAAAACCTTCAACTTGGCAGCTTCACAACCTCACAACCTGACAGCCTGACAAACTTACAACCTGTCAGTCCTACCCACTATCATTCAAGTTGTAATTTCTACCAAAGACATGGTGTTTGACGTTTGAATCAAATATTGAGGGAATAATTTCGCACTTACTGCACTTGGGTGGTAGGTATAAAATTGTTCATCGAAAGTTTTGTTGTATTTTTCTGGTGCCTCATTCCCTTTCAGTTTTAAAAACGAGGGCTTCTCAAGGCACAAATTAACTTCCTTTAAAACGCGTAAAAGGGTCAGCTTTTCAGAATAAGTGGGTCGTAGTTTCAGCTAATAGCTTTTCAGGAGTTTCGAGAAACCGGTCCTAACTTTCGGTGGTCGTGGTGGTCAACTCTGAGGCCACAAGATCTTTATTACAGTGGTACCAAATCAGCTTGAATCTCCTACCCAGACCCCTTCGCCCTAAAATGACCAAAGTAGACCCAGGTTGTGACTGTCACAATGGGACAAATGATCTCTTGTGGTTCCCTCGCGTGAAGGCGATCCACAATTTTGGGCACCTTCAGCCACATTTGGCGATGCACAGCTTGCACTTGTCATACGATACAATAACTTCTTCCCAGTGGGTTCCTGGAATTTCTAGGAAGCAGTGTGGCCCAGTGGTTAGGGCGCTTGCCTTGAGATCCGGAGATCCCGGGTTCAAGACCCGCTCTAACCACTCGTTGAATTTGATCCTGGTAGTCTCTGGTTCAACTTCCCAGCTGCAGTTGTAAATAGCCTCCGGCCAGTTGGGATTCTTAACAGTTGTTGTTCTGTTTTATCGTTTCGTTGTGTTTCATTGGCCCTGAAAAGCCCCTATGGGGAGCGGTCAATTAAGTATGTATTGTATTGTATTGAATTTCCTCCGGTCGTTTTATCAGATACTGGATTGTGATCTGCGAAAACAGTCCAGGTCATTTGGACCTTTGGAAATAAAGGAAAAAAATTATTGACGTAAGGCAACGGTATCAGCTATAAAAAGCTTTAGCGTATTTTTCTACCTACCCGGTATACTGTGGTACGAAATGGGTATTAGGCCCATCGCAGGAAAACAGCAATGACTGGGTTCACTCGGGTGTAAATGCATTTTTGTGGGTATTGCATTATGCTACCCATTATGTCATCATGTGAGCGAGTGTCTGTGGTGCCAAGCAAATAGGTTCGCAGAGCGTGCGTAGATCGCGAACGTGATAAGTCTTTTGGAAGTGTTCAAAATCGACGGGAAGTCCTATATCTGGACAAAGTGAGAGTAGCATGAGACATACCAGAACAGGTCTGATAGTGATAAATGGCAAAACCAATTTTATATTTTAAAATGGATGGAATTACTTTGTGAAACAGTAAACCATCTACAAGTGTGGATTTTTGCCTACGCAAAAATAATGGTCAACCTCAATGGTAGGACGGACGCAAGCTTTGCGTATAACCAGCACATTTCTTGTCGACGTCAACAAAACGTGAACGAAAAGAAACCCGGACTCTCACAGGCGCCCCAATCTCACAACGCGATTTTGCAGTGCATAACTATTATGTAGTAAGAGATTTTCATGGTGAAAAGAGTTAAACCTTAAGTTAAGTTGAAAAACTGAACGTCTTTCTCTCGCAATAAACTTTCCCTAACTCAAATATGTTGTTCACTTTTGTTTTGTGTCGATTCATTAGCCATTGCTGATATAGTGAAATCAGTACTCGTTTATACACTATCAAGCGAAGGTTTGTTTAGTTGCTTTGCTTTATTACACTGCTTTGCTTGCTTGAAGTGCCTTACTTGCTCACACTGCTTTGCGCGTGCTTTAGGTGCTTTGCTTGCCTAAAACGCTTTACTTATTTACACTACTTTGCTTTCTTGAGGTTCTTTACTTGCGCACACTAATTTGCTTGCTTTAGGTGCTTTGCTCGCTTGAGGTACTTGCCTTTTTACACTACTTTGCTTGTTTTAGGGCTTTGATTTATAACACTGCTTTGCTTGCTTGAGGTGCATTATGTCCTCCAAATAAGATTGAAACCACAAAAGCGCATTACCACGTAAGCGTAGCAATGACTGCAATCTTCGTAACAGGATGTCATGATCGACCGTGTCTAAGGCCCCGTCCACACGTATCCGGAGATTTTTGTATCAGCAAATGTTTTTTATGCGGATACAAAAGTATCTGCGTCCACACGTAGAGTATACGAATCGTATACGACCGTCCACACGTATCCGATTCGTATCCGGACATCTCAATGGATTAGTCAACAGAGCATTCGCATTACAAAGAAAGCTGAGCCTGCGATAATTTTGGCGCCAAATTCGCGGCTTTCTTGTTTGTTTACTTGAGGTTTCAACACGTGTGAGCTTGAAGATCGAAAAAAATTCCTGTTAATGCTTAGACGTCTTCTCAAGTAGTTAAAGTTTAGATTTAACATTGCAACATTTAGTTCGAGACACGCTATTAGGCTTGAAAGTAGTCCTAGTAGCATTGAACACACAACGTTTCTGCTCGCCGCCATTTTGGAAAATCTCGCGCGGAAAAAGACTGGTTCTGATACTGTGACGTCAGCGTATACAAAAATATACGGAGAAGGTCGTCCACAAGTATCCGGATACACAGCGTATACAGAAATTTCCACTCTGGAGAGCGTATACAGAAATCTCCGGATACACCGAGCGTATACGGCGGACACGTGTGGACGCTAGGTGTATCCGCATAAAAAAATTTGCGGATACAAAAATCTCCGGATACGTGTGGACGGGGCATAAGGCAGCGCTCAGATACAAGGAGTGTTACATGACCCTTGTCCATCCTTCTCTGCTGAAGTGAAGTCTTAAGAACAGGCGAGATAGTCTTAAATTTCTTCCAAGCAAAACCTAGAGTTTCAAAATAGGCTGAACAGTTTTAGCAAGCATCAAATTGCATTAAATGTGGTTTTTGTTATTGTTGGTCTTAAGTTGTGTCACATGACCTATACCTTAATTCACCAAAGTTTCTTTTTTTTTTTTCTATTTAGTGGTCCCCTCTCCCCTTAGGAGATCGCAGTCACAAACTCGAGGGTCCCATGCAAAGGCCTTCTTTTACTCTCATCTGTATTTGACGGTCACTTCGCAAAATAAAATAGAAATAGCCCGTTACATAACTGAATTTCTTTTTCATCTTTACAATTAGTTTATCAACGTAAGAAAATAAACATGGAATGTTCATGTATCTCTGGTAGTGGTCGATAATGAGTGGACGTCGACTCCTTCTTTCATTGAGTTGTCTTTTATCCAGTTGCACGAAAATTGTTTCTTAGAAATGTAACTCACAAGTCACTTTTAGACCATGCATAAACAGCACCTGTGTTCACAAGCTTCCGTTTCTGATTACCTCCCCAAATTTGATGGTCTATTTAAAAACTATTTTCCAACAACTTTGACAGAAGTTGATGAAATATCTGCGATTAGCTACGAGTCAGAATAGAGAAGAGTGGCTGAGTATCAAGGTTTTTGCTTTTTTGAGAACCCCCTCCCTGGAAGGCCAGCTAGATACTCGGGCTAAAAACGCCGCAAAACCTCCGCATTGGTCTTACTTTTTGGGTTCTTTTATTTTCTGTGTTTTGTTAATGTTCACTCTTTACACTGCCCCACTTGGCGACATCATTCGAAAGCATGGGCTCCTCTTCCACCTCTATGCAGATGATTGCCAAATCTATGCCGTGCCGTTCAAGTCAAGTTCTGATGAAGTGTCTGATGCCCTGTAAAAGATGGAGGCTTGTGCTAAAGAAATCTATGCATGGATGGCATGTAATAAACTAAAACTCAATCGTGATAAGTCTGATTAGTGATACTTGCCAAACATCGCCCGCGTCCGGCGATAGATAGCATTACAATCGTTGATGTTAGAATAACTTCAACGTTGTCAGCTAGAAACAATGGTGTTGCCTTCAACGATGTTATGCATCTTGAACAACATGTTAATATTATTTGTGAAGCTGCTTTCTTTCGTATACGTAATTTATCTAAGATTAGGAACTGCCTTACTCAGAAGGACACCGAAACATTTTTGGCTATAACAACCCTACGGCGCATGTTCTCCTACATAGAATTTTCTCAGAGCCTTGGGTTGATCCGAGGCTCTGGTGACAAGAATGGTCAAAACTTAGGTGCGCAGTCAATGAGCCGGCACTTACGTTTATAATGCGTTGTAGTTTCTTTATCTGGCATGGTGAAACGCCATCGCAGGCTTCGACTTCACTCAAGCTATCAGATGGTTTGAATGACATTTATAGCTCAGTGCACCGTCAGAAGAAAGATGAGAACGTAGGATCTCAAACAGCTTGCTGGCGTAGATCAGAAATAACAGTGGGCCTAAGCATGAACCCTGTGGAACACTGCAATCTAAAGCAAAAGTGTCAGGGATTCTGCCATCAACACCGAAATCCGCTGCACTCTGTCCTCCAAATAGGATTGAAACCACAAAAGCGCATTACCACGTAAGCGTAGCAATGACTGCAATCTTCGCAACAGGATGTCATGATCGACCGTGTCTAATGCAGCGCTCAGATACAAGGAGTGTTACATGACCCTTGTCCATCCTTCTCTGCTGGACTGAAGTCTTAAGAACAGGCGAGATAGTCTTAAATTTCTTCCAAGCAAAACCTAGAGTTTTATTAGCCTTATCAGAGGTGCGATTAACGTGCTCGTTCCAATTAATATCTTTGGTTAAGGTAACACCAAGATAGCTACAGTAGCTGACTCAACTGTGGCAAGGGTTTTCCCATGTAGAATGTCATCATCATGCACAAAATGGCGCTTACACCCTACACGAAGAACCTTGCACTTGTCCGAGTGGAATTCCACTTTCCATTCTTTTTCCCAAACAGCTAGGTTATCAAGATCACCTTCGACTGAGGACTTGACTATCAGCATTACTAGTCAGGTATAAAATAGTGTCATCCACGAACAACCCCTCTAAGATTGGAGACTAAGGATTCTGGTAGATCGTAATGTAGGAAAGAAATACGCATGTCCCGAGTACCGAACCTTGTGGAACGCCAGAGAGAACTCGCGTACTGTTACAAAATTCTCCTTCCAAGACTACCCTTTGGGATCTTCCAGTCAGGAAGGCTTCAATCCATTTATTGGTACAACCGCAGACATCGTAATGATTCAGCTTTCTAACAAGGAGCCCATGGCTAACCTTATCAAATGCCTTGCTATAAAATGCACTCATAAAGCATCTACTTGATGACCGTCGTGCATGGCGCTAACAAGGTCATTTATAAAACCTAATAATTGAGTCTCACATGATCTCCCAGTCCTGGAGCCGTATTGCAAAGGATAAAGGATGCTGTGGTCACTCGCATGTCGCATCATTGAACTAGTGATTGTATTTTCTAATAGTTTACACCAAATACAGCTTAACGATAATGGCCGACAACGATAATGGTCAGAACATTATCTGAGGTCAACTTCTTCAGTCGAAAGACAATCGGCTTTACTACAAAAAACAAGAAATGGTGGGAAGATTTTACCATTTGTTACAACACATCACCCAGCAGTATCAACCGTTAAGGCAATACTGACGCAAAACTGGAGCTTAATTCAAAATCAGCCATTGCTGAACAGAATATTCAAACAGCCTCCTCTCATATCACATAAAAAAGAGGAAAATCTCTCAATGAGGGCATGCTTGTCAAAGCCAAAGTGTAAATTGAAGGTCTCTTAATTAGTTGCAAACACAAATCCACTTCAGGGAGACATTGTAGGCCTGCCACACATTTTTTGAACTAAGACAAACACATTAAGCAAGCCAAGCACCTCAAGCAAGCAAGGCAGTGTAAGCAAGTAAGGAAGTAAAGCATCTCAAGCAAGCAAAGCAACTCAAGGAAGCACTTGAAAATAGTGTTGAGAAAAGCAGTGTAAGCAAGTAAAGTAGTGTAAGTAAGTCAAGCTCCTCAAGCGAGCAAAGCAGTGTAAGGAAGTAAAGCAGTTTAAGAAAGCAAAGCGGTGTGTGAGAAGGTAAAACACTTCCAGCAAGCAAGCTAGTGTAAGGATGTAAAGCACCTCAAGCAAGCAATGCAGTGTAAGGAATTAAAGCACCTCACGCAAGCAAATCAGGGTATGGAGGTAAAGCAGTCATTGGTAAGAAAGCAAAGCAGTTTATTAAGAAAGTAAAGCACCTCAAACAAGGAAAGCAGTGGAAGCAAGTCAAGCACCTCAAGCAAGCAAAGCAGCGAAAGAAAGCAAAGAAGTGTAACAAAGTATAGCACCTCAAGCGAACCTCAAGCAAGCAAAGCAGTGTAAGGTTTTCTTCACGCTGAAGAAGAGGGTCCAACATAGGTTTAGCGGGATGCGAGATGGGGCTTAGAATCGAGGTGGGATGTGGGATAAAAATACGACGGCGAGACCGGGATGTGCTCCGTTTTCGTAGGCGGGATACGGGATAGTAAATAACCTCACGATATGAATTGAAAAGCTTTAATTTGCTTGGAGAATTAAAAATTTGGCCAAAAGACCTTAAAAGAGCCTTAGAAACCACGGAAAAAATGTAAAATACTCGGACCTATGCCGCTCACGCAATTTTCTGTTTGTCCTTTCGGAGTAACACGTGACGCGGGTTAAAAGTAAGTCGATCTTTTTTAACCACGTTGCGTTCGTTGACATGAGCGCAATGGCGACATCGTCTCACTCCGCCAACTTCATCTGAAACCTCTGACATAATAAAACTGCGTTGTAATTTATTACGAAAATGGAAGCATTGGAAAAGCAGTTTTCTCCGCGTAAGGAAAGAATTCGGTCAGTGAATAGGGAAAAAACGCTAAACAAAATCCGGAAAAACTGAGAAATCCGTTGAAAAAGGCCTGCTATCACCCGGCACATGAAAGCATTCTAAATGGTGAAGTCTGCCGCTTCTCTACGTCACTTTCCGAGTCACTGTGATCATCATCGTCATTACGAAATTTGTCAATATAAGTGTCCTCATCAGTACCCTTCTCAGGGTCTTCGCCGTCTTCACCAGACTCACAACAATCGCTAGGCCCAAAGGTCTTACAAATCGGTAGGGTACGTTCAAGGACGTTTCAGTTCCTGTGCCTGGCACATTTACCATGGCGCCATGCCAATACCTCATCTGCGCTTCTTCTTTTCGATTGCATTGGTTGCAGTGGGTTTAAGTAAGTGGATTCCTGGTAGTCTAGAGGTATGTTGTAGGTAGGAAGCTTTGAGGTTTAAAAACAAGTCTGTTGGCAGCAGGAGGTCCTCACTCTCACATAGCAGTGGCCAGGAACGCCATTCTCAGCCATTCAAATCCCATTCTCAGCAAGGACACTTTATCTCCCATTCCCAGAAACAAATTCCATTTTCCCACCGAAAAATCAGGTCAATCCCAGCTCTCGTTTTACCCCCTTCATGACCATCAACGAAATTACTTTCGTCGACACACTAGTTTAAAACTCATTGTAAGCCGACTGAAACTTTTCAATATACACTCTTCAACTCATGCGGCCACCCCCCAGGCGTAAAAAATGGCTTCATTAATGGTGAGGCAATGAGACTTCTTAGGACTAACTCTTTGAAAACAACATGATTTGAAGAGCCTTGAGGAGTTCAAACAACGCCTGAGAGCGCGTGGCTATCCGAACAAAACCATAGAAAAAGGCGAACGAGAGGTTTTTGCCTTTTTTCACTACGTGCGACCCAGGAGTTAAAAATCTTAAACAGATATTAATGGAACAAAGGAGTCTAAAAGCTCCGAAAATATCATACAAAACAGGTAAATCTCTTAGGCCCGTTTTAAACGTCGCATTTCACATGTTCCGAATCTAATTCAAATGAGACAAATCTATTGTTTTCGGTCATTTGTATTAGATTCGGCAAATGTGCAATGCGACGTTTAAAACGGGCCTTAAAGACACGCACGTCTGCGCAAAAATATAATTTTAATGCTCTTATGCAGAATGCGCGACGCCCGCAAAAAACACACTCAATTCAAATTTCTCGGGGTTAAGATTCTTTGTGTATTGCTTTGCATGATAATGTAGCATTCATATGGAAATATTTGAAACAAAACGTTTTTTCCCAAAGGAACTGAATTGGGTACAACATTGAGTTAGGCGAATTGGTCTATTCTCTATCTTCGAATTCCCCATAATACACTTTGTTTGCCCCCCAAATTTTGCATAAACTATTGTTTTCAAATGCTCTTAGGGACACTGCATATTCCCAAGAGCATTTGAAAACAAATGCAAAGAGGGGGGCAAAGAGAGTGTATTATGGGGAATTCGAAAATAGAGAATTAACTTCTATCTAGAAATGCAAGCACATAATGTACACTTATCTCAATCCTCTGTAAGTTGCGTTTTTCAGTCTAACTGAACTTTTGCGTAAGTCATTACATTACTGCTTAATGAGCGTACATTATTGGCAATGTGGAAGCTATATAAACTGTCGATCAGTTGAAATATAGGGTTGAGCTGGAGCAAAGTGGTTTCAGCCAGGCGGGATCCGGATGAAAATGCTCATTGCGGCGGGATGGAATTAAAATAGCGGCGGGGGTGCGGGATTGAAATAGCCTATTTTTGACCCTCTGAAGAAGGGTTATACACCCAAAAAGTCTGTGATTTCTAAAAAAAAACTACTGACCCTTTTTGATATTTATTTTATATCACTCCACTTGTTAAAGGAGTCGTATCCAGGCGGTTTGGCGAATTTTAGACGCTTCTTTTCCCTGGGATTGACTTTCGAGTGATCGTTTTGAATATGGCCGTATGAAAAACTCGGACCAAAATCAAACGAGAACGCGAGAGGGGAGGGGCCGAGGTGAAGAAGTGAGAAACCGCTCGTTCTTCTCGCCCCCTCCCCTTCGCTTGCTTTTTGCGTGACCTTTACATTCAAACGATCACTCGAAAGTCAACCTCGGTGGAAAGAAGATTCTAAAATTCACCAAACCACCTGCTACGCAGGCTGAAGGAGTCGCTTTTGTTTTAATTTAATACCGGTACACTATACGTTGGCTTACTCCAAGTACCAACCCCATAAAACTTTTCGTCCGCCATGACGCTGCTCATTGGTCGAAATTTATCACGTGATAGCTGTCCAACCTCTTTCATGGCGCAGCCTTGCCAAAAATCCTTCGCCTGCTAAAAGGAGCGAAGGAGAATGGTGCATGAGTTGCTGGTTGTTTCCGATTTCGCTGAGTTATGAAGCAGCTGAAAAGGGAATCAAGGCCAGACTGAAATACTATGAAAGCTTCGTAAACCTTTGGTAAGCGTTTTTAAACACTGTAAAGGAAAATACTCGATAGAATGACGATCCTCCGACATAATGTCGGAGCCATGATATGCGGAAATAGCGATGTTTTCTTCAAGCTTTATTTTGCTCCATTTTAAATTTTCTGATGGGTTTCAAGTTGTATACATCATGCAGACCTGCCAACACCCAAGAGTGAAAAAAAAAAACTGGTGGTGTGCTCAAAAAAACCATGAGATTGAGCCAAAAAATGGAGATTTTGCAAAAACGTCACCCGACTTAATTATTCAATCTATACAGTATATGGTGCCCTTGGTGCACGATGTTTCCGAACATGATGTTATATTTCCTCGTTAACTAAATTACCACCAAAAACAAATGTGTCCGATGATTTCTTGATTATTCTTCTTTTACATGACCAAATAGGCCATTTCCGAGTTCATGTCTACCTTTTCTTCAAAGCGAGTCTATGTGCTAAGTTTTTGTTGTGAAAATTAGTTTTCATTCATATGTAAAGTAGAACTAATTACCATCACAAAAACTTCGCACTTATAGACTCGCTTTGAGGAGGAGGCAGAGATGAACTCGGAAATGTCCTATTTCCGCTTTCCTTTTTGTCGGTGATTGTTTGTTGTGTTAATCTATCTTTCTAGAAAGTCTCTGCTTTTGCAGCTCGGTATAAACTTGTGTAAAGGTAAAATGCAACGGGAACACGTGTCTTTTTGCAGAACACTCAACAGATTTACAGATAAGCTAATTTCTGCGGTTGGAAACGAATTTGCTGCAGAGTTTTAAACTTATATATGTTTTATCGACTCTTGAAAAATATCAACAGCTTTCGCTTGGGGGTCCTTGGTCCGTGACTTATACTACGTATGACCCCAGAGAACTTAATTCTCGCAAAGCAGATAAAGAAAACGTTCAGTAAATGGGAAAGGTCTTTGCTTTTAAGGCCCATTTTTACTCTAGACACGACACGCGCCCGCATGATTTCGTGTATCACGAAATTATAAAAATTCAAAAATCTCAGAAAGCGTTCTAGAATCTTCTTCGTCAAAAGCTATTCGTCGATAAATCTTTTAGGTCTGATTTGAACGCGTTCTCTACTTATCATTTTCATAATTTTATCGTAGTATGTCATGAACGTTTTTTTCTTTAAAATATTGCTATTTAAAGTCGAAATAGTATCGAAGAACATGACGAATAGATGTTTTGCACAGCAGCCATGTTGCACGGCAGGAACAATAGATTCTTTTTCCTATGGGAACAAATGTTCTTTCTAATGCAAAACATTTTCATTGTTCGTACCATGCAACATGGCTGCCGTGCAAAACCTCTATTGCAGAGGCCAAGTTTGCTCGCCGCTCCACGAAGACAGCAACCTCTGCCACTCTTTTGAGCTTAAGCATCTTTACAAGAGAATTTTACTTCTGCGTCCCAGGTATCCTAACACATCGAAACTGACAAAGGAAAAGTAAGTTTAAATAAATAAGCCATGCATTTCAGCACTATAATGTCACCTAGCTCTTTAGGTTCAGAATTGTTCTATCCCTCTTGCTGAATAGGCGAACTGTAAAAATTCCACCCCGGTGATTCTCCAATGTCTAAATCAGGCAACTCCATAAAGATAAAAGGTAATTTTAGCGATTTCACTTGTTAAAATCACCCGGTAAACCACACGACAATCAGGCTAATGGCGATGTTTCTTGTCTTCAACAGCATGAACTGGTGACAAAAATAGTTGGCAAATTGGAATATCCTATTCGAGATTCAAAACGATAACAAACAATCGCGTCGCGTCTAGGGTGAAAATTGGCCTTTAACTGAATATTTTCAAAATTTTCTTCATACATGTTTATAACCTGTGATCAGGCCCATTTTTAGCTTCGCCCATATGTTCTCTTATGTCGTTGCTCGCTAAAATTGGGCCTGACCAAAAGTCTCTCAAGAATTCCGGACTTACATGTAGAATTCTTGATTCCAAATTCGTGATCTGATTGGCTGTTGAAACGCTGGAAGTGAAAATGCCATTGTGATTGCGCGGAGCTCTCGCGAAGTCCTCGAGACTAATCCGCCATAAGCGTACGAAAAAATTTGCTGCCTTTTGTTCTTACAATGCCGTGGACGGTGCAACTTGATTTTATATGTATAAATGGAGATATGCCATCTGAAACATCTCAGAATAGGGTTGTCCAGAATAGGCTTTGAATCTCTGGAAAGAGTGAAATTAGCGATTCGGTTGTCGAGCTCTGTGGCCATGTGGTTGAAAGTACATTGGCACAAACTTCCCTGATGTTTTGAAAGCTAAATACAGTGTAGCTGGTTCTTTCAAATGGCAATGAAAGGCGATGCATATTGGTTTCCTGGATGAGACAAAAGACATATGTATATCAACAGGAGGAGATGCTGATAAAATCGCAAGTTACACGAATGGGGTTTCGACAAAACACTGACCCCCTTACTGACCCCCCATAAAATCAATGGGAAAATGAATACTGCTTACTTAAGCGTCAACAACCCTTTTTAAACAGCATTGTTCAACAGTATTTAAGTCTAAGCACCCATTTTAAAAAGGTTAGCTTACATGAAGTAATCTGCCATCACAACAATAATCGAAAACTAACCTTTTTAAAATGGGTGCTTAGACTTAAATACTGTTGAACAATGCCGTTTAAAAAGGGTTGTTGAGGCTTAAGTAAGCAGTATTCATTTTCCCATTGATTTTATAGTGGGTCAGTAGGGGGGTCAGTAAGGGGGTCAGTTGACCGGGGGTCAGTGTTTTGTTGAAACCCACATGAATGCATGGTATGGACCACAGGCTCCCCAAGCTGAAAATACGTGGTGTATGCGACAGTTTGTGTATATAGAGAATTGTATGGGAAAATCACCGATCGTAAAAAATTGTGTAAATAACTATCTCATTTGAAATAAAGTTTTCCTACCTCAAATGTGTGACGAACTTGTCTCTTTTGCCGAGTTTAGAGCTATTCTGACGCCGTTTAGTGAAGTTATCCGGAAGGCAGTTACTGAAATAATAGGAAGGCCGGTAACTCCATCCATCGCTGGCCAGACCTCACTCCAGAAATCGTTTTCTCCTCAACAGGAAAAGTCCCGAATCGCAATAAAAACAACAGTTCCATAAAGCCCAATAAATTTCACTCTAAATACGTGTGTTTCGGCGGCCAAAAGACTCGTGACGAACGAAAACATTGCCTTAAAATTCACCTCTTCGGCTTTCCTCAGAGGCTTGTGACCGGGTAGTCAACAACGGAAACTCGCAAGATGGTTTCAGCCTCAAATCTGATTGGACCATTTGAATTTGACCGCGCGCTGGCAACACGACCGTTGTTGACTTGTGACCGGGCAGTCAACAACGGTCGTGTTATTTACTGTACACGACACGGTCTGTTTGCACAATTTGAGTCAAGATTGCTTCATAATATTTCCAGTTGATTTAACTTAAAACTCGCACTCCAGAAACTAAAATGGCATGTTTCCAGAGAGACCAATTGTACAAAAATAAAAGAAACTTCGCGAGTCCATCTTACTGTTCGTACTCCCATCAAAAAATTAACGGCCAAACTTATCACGATTTTACTGTGCGCAATTCTAGAAATACACTGCAACTAAAGATATTACCTGAAAAATTACCAAAGAAACCTTCATGGGCAAGCACATTAAAGGAATAATGTATTTCTCTTTTTTTTTCTTTAAAAATCTATTGCCAAACCGTCCAACGATAGAATGCTAGGTTATCTCAATTACAAATTAAGATGTCAAGCTTAAAAGATTGCATATTCAGTGAAGTTCGGAGGAAGAATTACACCGGTCTTTGCCGCAGTATAGTCGTCGAAAACATTCCGCATGCTTTAAATAGGTTTTTCTCAAATTAAAGCCAACGGTAACTTTCGAATTTGCTTATAATATTCCTTGCACGCTAATTAACTGTGGTCAAAACAAACTAGCGTGAATCTGCCGTCCACGCGTGTATTGGTGTAATAGAAGTAAATTTGATTGGCCGATGAAGGACATTTAAAAAAAGTGGGCGGAAGGAATTTCGAAGAGGAATTTGGTCGGGCTCTATTTTTCGTTTCGCCAACTCCACATTACGTACCACGCGAAACTAAAATAGAGCCTGATCACAGGTTACAGTTTGTGCGGTGACTTTTGCTTGTGAGTGGGTTTTCTTGTCCGCTCATGATATGATGACGTCAGTTACCGGAAGTAACATTTCACTTCCTTAGCAACGCGCGAATAACCTGTTTGTGGGGTCGTCTGTGGGCCCTTATAATGCCGGTACACTATACGTAGGCTTACTCCAAGTACGGACCCCATCATGAACATCCTCATGAACGCTTCTCATTGGTCGGAATTTATCACGTGAAAGCTGTGCAACCCCGTAAGGCCCCGCTCGCTAAGAGAAGGGCATGAGAAGTGCATGAGGTGCTGATCGTTTCCGAATGGAATTTTTTATTTTGCTGAGTTATGAAGCAGATGAAAAGAGAGTGAAGGCCAGACTGAAACACTATGAAAGCCTCGTAAACCTTTGGTAAGCGTTTTTAAACACTGTAAAGGAAAATACTTTATAGAATTCATGACGATCCTCCGACGTCTGGCCATGGCAAAAAGTCCTCAATTGCTTTTATAAAATATTTCTCAAGGATAATTTGACAAATGAAGGAAAATGCTGGTTATTTGACTTCTAGATTGAAACAGATTTTCCTTGATACACGCTCATATTTCCTACCAGCCAATCAAAACGTGCATTTGACTACATAACGAATCAAAACTCGTGTGATGTCACAGCCTTGTTTCCATAATCTCATCTAAACACAGCTATTGACCAATGAGAGTGCACGTACTATCCTAATTATTTTATAAAATGTTATGTGCCTGAAAGGCCAGCAAGTAGGAAAAGCTTCCAGAGATTTTGGCATATGCCGTAAGGGAAGTCAATGCCAAACTATGTCATTTTATGAATTTTAAATTGTGCCACTGTAGTTACCTTTTTCAACAATATGTTTGCACATATACCAGTCATGGAGATGGTTGTAAATTAACTCTGGACGAAGAAGATGACATAAACAATGCAAACGGTAGAGGTTCCATATACCTACTGGAGATTGTGCTGAACTAATCTGAAGCAAAATCTTGGCAAGTTCAAAACAACTTTCCAGTCTTCCTTTGGTGAATTTATTAAACATTCAACGTAAGCAGTAAAATGACAATCAGGAAACAATGGGAAAATTATTTTTGCTTGGATTATGACGCAGTATACTATCAAAATCACTGAAGCGGTAAATTTGTCATTAGAAATTATTAATTTTTTAAAACTGAGATGTTTCCTCTCTCACCACATGAGCGGAAAGAATTAAGTTGTCACATGATCCAAAAAATGTGATCTTCAGGAGCCTCCATGTGCTTGCTATGATAATGGTAAAGATGGAATTACAAATGAAATTCATAAAATAAAAGAGTGGAAAAGTTTTTCCCCCCAATGTGATGTTTTGATCTGCCAAGGAAAGAAATTCTTGTCTACGAAACTTAACTCAGAATTCCAAAACCAAACAAGATCAGGACCTAACTGATCATACAGAAGATGGTGCAGATGATGAACATTCATTTCAAGAAATGTTAGGTTGCACAGAGGTTATTGGAACAGATTCAACCTTGTACAGATAAAACCTCACAATAGTGCAGCTCAAGGCAGCATGGTCTGACACGGCAGAAAAAGAATTATTAATTTGTACATGAAAGATTAGAAGTCGGATTGGTGAACTGATATCAGTGAGTCTGGAGACTCGCCTATTAACCACTCTTGTAAGCACTTCAGAGTCTTAAAACAACAAACACCGAAAGAGGATGCAATGCAAGAGCATTTAAGCTGAATGTACTCTGACAGTGACAAGTTCGTTACGCGTGTGGGGCCATTTACAAGGTGCTAATCAGTGAAATTGCCTTTGACCTTTACATTTGTACATCTACAACATAACAATCTCTCTGCAAGAACATTCAGAAGCATCCAGATGAAAAGCTGCGACTGTCACCAAGATTTTTTTTGCCATTGCCATCAAGAGCACAAGTATTTTTCAATCGTTAACTTAACTAGTGCACATTTAGAAAACTGGAAGAACACCATTAAATTACAGCCACCACTCAATACAGTACAGTCATGACTTTCTATTTTCCATCAATATTTGTGCAGCCTGCATGTCAACCTTTGTAATGGCACGTTCACCATTTTAGTGATTTTATAGTAATGTTTTAATAATAAAAACTTGTAAATATCAGGTAACATAAATGATAACTCGTTTGAAAAGCAGATTATTTTAACAAAATGTCCAGGATGCAGTTTTATTCATCTGGGGAATGGGTGACCCTGTTTTCAAAAGGTGTTATGTTTCAAGTTACTTGAATACATGTGAATGAAGAAATATTCCATGAAAATTGCCAAAACTTATGTCCAGTATAATATTTTTCATTAAAATTTCCCCTCTTTAAAGTATTATTAATTTTGTTAATGTCCATTGCTCATGTTCTTCCTTCATATTAGTATTTGAGTTGTTTCTTTGTGGAGTTTTGTAACATTTGCCAGTTTTAGCAGCGGAAAGCACGCCACTGTTTCCACCAGACTGAGATTTTTGATGAATTTTTGACACTTTAGAAAGGAGCCCCGACATCAAAGTGAGCGGAGACAGTCTAAGCACTGTGATATGTGGCAGAAAGAGAGTTTTGATATAATTTTAGTGGGCTTAAATGTCCGTTGGCATGTGGCATGAAGTTGCAAAGTGAAGGTGGAGTACAGCATCTGAACAGTAGGGATAAATTTGTCAAGTTTTACCTTGAAAGAGAGGTTGTTGATGGAATAGTTCTAAAGTATTCATTTTCTTCACTTGTGAAGGATATCAGAAGGACCTGCAGTAGCTTGCAACATCACCCGTCCAGCACTTATGATACAAGGAGGAAGATGGCAATTTTGTCAATCTAAATGAGTATGACACAGATTATTTTCAAGAGATGACAGTCCGTAATTAATCAAGTACAGTGATCATGTTTCCTTAGACCAACATCTTCTTACGCTGGAAACCGCACTGAATGGAAAGCTTCCTGAATTTGATTTCTTGAATGTTGTGTTGCATTTGATTTCTGTTGTTTACATTTCCCGTCAAGTTTTGTTTTTCACAGTCGCTTAATTTGTAATACAATGGCAGAAAACATTTTTGAAAAGTCTGCTTGTATACAGATTTTGTTCCCCAGTTTATACCAGCTAACTACTTGGAGGATTACATTTTTACTAAATATCTAACTATTGCGTGCAATATATTTCCAGAACTTATTTGTTCTCATGACTTGATTTAAAAATAGAAACTACAAATTCGCTTTTAAATGTAACTGTATGTTTGCTGCGGATTTAAAAAGGAGATTTGATACTTAAAATTGAAATGCCTATATTATTGCAATTCCTTCAGACGTACATGTATTGGTTCACTCTTCAATCAAAAAAAATGTGTCAAAAATCTTGGTCTGGTGAAAACGGTAGCGCTCTTCGCACTGTAAATGAGTGTATGTGTTTCAGCAGTTTTATTTTCTTATGCTTTAGGAAAACTTAATAATTTCCCTGCAGGCAGAGTATAGAAATATTGGTCAACACAAGGTGGGTGTATCATATTGCCTCCTAGCTAGCAAATCAGAATTTTCCATCTGCTGGTCTAATCAGTGCTTTAAGGTCCCCTCCAGGAAGAGTTTTTGAATTGGAGAGGTTTTGAAATGTGTTCACTTTAAATCTGCATTACTGTGGGCCACCTCTGTCCCATAGTGGATGGAATATGGGACAATTTGCACTATGTTCCTCATTCCTGCAGTCAATAGTTTAATATGCATGATTACACAATGTTGAATAGTTATAAATGACTGTAACTGCAGTCCCTCAGTCCTGTAGTTGATTATGAGACTTGATTTACAGTGTCTCGAATGCTTAACTTGAAAGCCCATTTTCACCCTAGACGTAATGCACGCCCAGCATGATTTCGTGTATCACGAAATTACAAAAATTTGAAAATCTCAGAAAGCCTTTCAGAATCTTCTTTGTCAAAAGCCAGCCATAGATAAATCTTTTAGGTGCTGATTTGAATGCGTTCTCTACTTATCATTTCATAATTTTATTGCAGTATGTCACGTCTTTATTTGGTTAACCCTTTGACGTCCAAAGCGGCCTTAACAGGCCAGACTTATTATTTTACTTTAACGCCAGACGAATTTACTCGTCAATGGGGAACCCCTGGGAGTCAATGGGTTAATCACTCACCAAAATAAGATATTTCTATTTTAACTTGAATAGTATTGAACAACATGACGAATTGACGAGGCGAAGTTTAAATAGAGTAAGCGTTGCATTTCAGCACTGAAATAATGTCACCTAGCTCGTTAGCTTCAGAATTGTTCTATTCCTTTTGCTGAATAGCCAAACCAAAAAATTCGGCTTTGGTGATTCTCCAGTGTCTAAATTAGTCGACTCCATAAAGATTATAGGGAATTTTAGCTGTTTCACTTGTTAAAATCACCTAGTAAACCACATGATGATCAGGCTAATGCCTATGTTCCTTGTTTTCAACAGCACAAACTGGCGTGACAAAAATAGTTGGCCAATCGGAATACGCTATTTGAGATTCAAAACAATAAGTGAGGATCGCGTTTTGTCTCTGATGAAAATGGGCCTTTAAAGTTAAAGATTTTAAGTATGCCTTTATCGTACCTAAACAAGCTGTTAGATTTAATCTTCAAAGTGAGTGCTTAGGCTTAAAGACCATAAAGGACGATCATTTTCAGTAGGTTTAAAGCAATAAAGCAACTTTGTACATGTTAGGCTGGCAGTATTGTTGCAGGGTCCCAAAATCTTAACTGAAGAATAACTATCTAAAATACACCCTTATCACGTAAATGACTGAATGCATGATTGCGGGAAGTCCTGCAGTGGACTAGTTTGGAAAGTGTCATCATATAAATTAGATGACTGCAGGAATGCGTTGGCAGACCACAGGACTGTGGAAAAGTGGACATGTATTTTGGAATGAATTCTTGGATTTTCCTCTGTCCAAGCTTAACAAAATAATGTTCAAATAACCCATCATTAGTCCAACTGAAATTCCATAAAAGTCATAGGAATGCTTTTTGAGCATCCTTTTTTCATCTGGCAAGAGATGCATGTATAAAGTGCTCAAGTTTAAGAGATATCTGAGTCATGCATGGCAACTGGATGTGGACTTTTGAGCAATGACTTGACTTGTATTCTGAAGAAAGTCATCTGGATGGGAATAAAAATGTCTGGTAGCATGAAGGCAAGTTAAGTGAAAAAAATCCCTTACTTTTCGTGGCTGTCCATGACTCCAAGTGCTTCTATTATTTCCCAACAGGGTGCAAGCACAGGGACACATACATGTAAGACCAAGTTCACAGTGTCAACTTCTCTGTTGTAGTAATAAAATTAAATTTCCTGACCTCTGACAAGACAAAGAGTAATCAATACTCAGGGTAAGTGCCTTTGGGGAATTGAACCCTAAATTTAGCTGACAAATAAATTACAGAAATTCTGAGAGTACTACATGTAGTCCTTCAGTCTTGAATTACATTAAGCCTTCTTCCATGAAGTTAATCACTAAATTGAACATGAACAATTGACTGTCCTTGTCCATAGTTTGAAAAATGTGAATTTTGTGTCACCTGTAGTTGGCTAGGAAGGTGCAAGTAACGCTTGGAATGGCTCTGCTACACAAAATAATTACTTTTTAAACTGTGACTTAATTGCATTTGGCCTGGCTGAGATCAAAACCCAGAAATCGGCTTTGTTGTCCATTCCTAACCTGCCTGCACATTCTATCCTACTCCTTTGACTCTATCCTGCCCTGAAGTTCCCTTTCCCTTGTATTGTAGGTTTAAGTGGAAGTAAGTGTGACAGGTTTTCCATTCAGTCCCTTGGTGTGAAGGGTGCATGTGCAAACACTGAACTTTTTGCCAGTGGTACTTCTAGCCTGAGCACTTGCCTGGTTCTTACCTCTCCTCCCACCCCAACAACAGCAACAACAACGACATCATGGCTCTTCTTTAAAAAGATAATTTCGAAATACACCGTCTCTCTATTTGAGCTCAAGGTAAGCAGGTGGCTGATTGACGGTGGTGATCCTATCAACCCATTGACTCCCAGGGGTTCCCTATTGACGAGTAAAATCTTCTGGTGGTAGATAGAGTAAAAATTATACCTATATAAAAAGTATGGCTGGTTCAGGCTGGCTTGGGAGTGAAAGGGTTAATATTGATTTTCTTTTTGACACTTCCAGGAACAAAACACTGACTCACTTCTTATCAATTTTTATTTTCTTGTACATAGTGAGGGAAGATGTCAAAAAAGCCAGAGCATGGTAAGAAGTCACCAGCATGGAAAGTTGTCAAAGGTGTTGGTTTGGAAATATTGCAGGGGAAGAAAAAGGAACATCAATATTCTGGTAAATTTTTTTCTAGTTTCTGGTACATAACAGCAGTATATCTTGATAACAATAATGGCACATAGTTTCTATTTAAAAAAAAAACCCAAGAGTCCTTTGTTTTTCAAACTTGATGAAAGTTCAAATTAGGAAATTTGATGTCCAAGCTTAGGGCAAAAAGTACACGAATTTGGTGAACTGTCATGCATTGCATGTATATTTACCCAAATAAATTTTTATATCATTTGAAAGCTTATTACTTAAAGAGTTAAAGGTGCAAATATTGTTAGATTTAGAGCTTTATTGCATGTTAAAAATGATGCAGTATCAAGGATACATGTACCTTCAGTCAAGTTAAAATAAAAATATTAATGCAACTGGAAATTATTTTGGGTGCAAAATTAAACAAGATTCTAATTTCTTAAAAGTCACATAGCTGGATGTCTTGATGATATAGAGTAGCTTTTAGGAGGTCTTGAGCTGATCCATGGATGTACATGTAGATAGAAGCCGACAGCCGGAAAAAATCGCCGCCTATTCCGAAGAAATTTCTGGATGGTCAAGTAATTTGAGTTTTGGGGATTCGTTATCTGTGTTATAATTTGTAAAAAAGAAATGTACTACACACTCAAAATGTACTGACGGATGCTGGGTGTAGAACTGTCCGAAAGGTTGATTCATTACAAAGGTACATAAAATGTGATCCAAGATCTTGTGTGTTTGGTAAAAGCTCATTGGCTCGCAGTATTTCTACTTTGTGTACATAAAATAATGTAAATCCGCAGTGCGTGTATTTCCACCATGTCGTATGAGCTGAAATGTTGGCAAAAGAAGGAGGAAAAGTGATTCTGAGGTACTCGGTATAACTTCAACTCTGCCAGAGCTGCTTCATCAAACTCTGGCGGACTGAGTGAAAATTCAAAGAAAGCACTATTGCTAAGACAGAATCGGCACGAAACACCGAGAGCACGTCTTTCAAACAAAGTGACATTTTTGATTAAAAAGACAACAAGAAATTTTCTGAAATCATTACGAATGGCCTTGAGTTTACCTCCTAAAATCGAGGAAAACGCATTTATGAGAGTCTTATTTTCAAAAATTTTCAGGGAAGCATGCCTGCGGACCCCGCTAGAAGGGACACGCCAGAGGCGTGTCCAACTGGGCCTTCCGCCTGTTAAATGAATATTATGGTCTTTACAAAATTTTAGCTACCGTACATCCCTGTGATCTGAATTGCCTCTTTCAGGAAAGTTTGACAGTAAAGTAAGTGTAACTTAATTATTTTGAACAGTGTAAAAAATGGCAGTTGCAACAGGAATTCTAAAATCTGCTTTCTCTCCAAAAAGAAAATACCCATGACCAAAAGCCATATTGACAGTGCATTGGGAAACATCATACGCTACATCTGGACAAAATTTGAGAGAAATCGATTTTGAGTTGTGACCGTTAAAATTAGAAAATGTTTGCACTCTTGAAGTACTCTCTTTGGCTGTCATGTGGTTGACTTTCTGTGATGAAAGTCGATGTAATATATACAACATGAACGGCAGATCTGTATAGCATTTACACACTCGAGGCGAAGGACAATTATTGTCTGGGTGAGTGTACAACTTATATTCCTGAAAAGGACTCTTTAGGGTGACATTGACTGATGTTTGGACAAATTACATGTATCTGAGCAGATTAGTCATCTTCAGAGTCAAGTGATTTCTGTGGCATCAGTAGATGGTATTAATACTCTAGTCATTGATGCAGTGATTGGTTATCAAAGTCATGATGTTATTGGTTGATTGTCAGTTGAGCCTTGATGTCACTGGCCATGAAGACTGTAAAATAGTGATTGGTGTATTTTGATCCAACTTAGTGTAATGTCACGTAGTGTTAGCAAAATAGCTTGGTCAGTCAGTTATTTTTATTAAAATCAAGCTGTTTGTCTGTTACAGCTGCTGTTGTTGATAATTCTGTTGTAGGAAGTTGTTGGAATTGGTTTAGTGGTCTTTGTTCTAAGTTAGTAAACCAAAGCTCTTTCCTGTACTGTCCATTGGTGGTAAAATTTAGGCTGTCTGTTGACGTCACCATTAAATTTTGTTGTTACATGTTTGTGTTGAGTCACTCATGCATTCAAACCTGTTGAGCACATGTGAAGAGAAGATTGGACTACGGTAAAAAACTGCAGATAAGCCGCACCTGCCGATAAGCCATACCCTGAATTTAGCAGCTCTAATTTTGGAAAAAAAGTTTTCTTAAAGAAATCCAAACTCAAGCCTTGAGAAGCCTTCTTCATCATCCACTGTTCATCGAACGTAAACTCACTATTAACATTGAAATGGAAAATACCCGCAATTTTAGCACTTGAACGAATGAACATTGTTTCTACCAACTTTGACATATGATTGATCTTTTTCTGGTATTTGTTGACAGGAATTTCTTCATTCAACACAGTTTTTACATAGATTTTTGTATTACAACAACAAGAATGCGAATTGAACATTCAAAGCTTAGTAACCAGGCATTAGATGGGACGTGAAAACGCGAGCACGATTGGTTTTGGTTTCACTTCTGATTGGTTGAAAAAAAATGGCGCGAGAACTTTGAACCAATCACTGAGAGAAGTAAATGCAAAACCAAAGCAATTCGCTAATTACTTTCGACACTCAATTGAAAACCGCTCTATCTACATATAAATCAATACTCTTATTTAGAGGAAATATCTAAACATGAAAAACTCCTCTGTTATTTTTAGATTACAGTTCCCCTTGTCCCTAAAGAAGTGGATGTCTCTTTTCTGTGCTCTCAACAGGGAATATGGACATGTACTACTGATGCGGGGCAGAAGCGCATTATTTTAGAGGGTGGCTGGTATTGGTTGTTATATATATTGGTTGTTCATATATTTATCACAAAGCCAATCCTTCCTATGTTCGAGAGTGTGTAAACCTGCTGCTAAAAGCGCGCCATTATAACTATTTATGTAAGGAAATACTATGCGCAAAACCCTTTTTGAAGAGATTCTATTTTATCTGAAAGGTAGCCAGGGATTGCCTGCCATACTGGAATGGCATATTCTAACACAGGTCTTATAGTGTCTAGATAGACTTTCAAAATAGACATTTCATCCACGCCAGCTCTCTTTAACACCCGCAACGAATAAAGCTTCTTACTTGCTTTCTTGCAAATGAATTCCACATGTGTACGGTATTCCATTTACCGGTAAGGTCACAGTCAACATGGTAAGATCTTATAAGTTGACACACACTCTATTACTTAAAGAAAAGTTCTAACAATGCATGAAATTTATCAACATTTCCTTACATTTAGAGGGGTTTAGTCTCATGTTGTGGTCCATGGCAAATTGATGGATATTAGTCTAAGAATAGATATGAGAATATGGATATTGTGAATAGCGTGGTATTTTCTTGCATGTGGAGGATCGATTATGCTTCAGTCAATTCCAACTGCGCCCTGACCACCCTCCCCCCCCCCCCCCTTGTCATTCCTAGTGGGGCTTTAGCTAATTTAGCGCAAGCCGGGGGCTGGGTATTAGCCAATCCCAGGGGCACCCCCGGGCTTTTGACACCCACATGGTTTATATCTCTGAAACATGGAGACTTTCTGTGGTCAAGATCAACACTTTGTGGAGGATTGGCTTATCCAGCAAGGACTGGGAAAAGTTTTCGACGTTTTTAAAGGTGTGTTTTCTGAATTTTAATATGTACTTTAATCTAAAAAGCAAATTTCAAAGCAAATAGCGAGAGTGTGCATGAAGTGTCGTGTTTCACAACAGGCCATATTTTATTAATTCTATATGGTATTGTATTATAAAAAGTGCCGGTTTTTGAAATATTAAGTACACAGTACGTGTTTTTCCGAAGGGGAGATTTGAAGGAAGCTGATGTTTGTTTGTAAAAATAGTAAAGAATACAAAATTGGTCTGTGAAGTTTTTACTCTAAAGTTAGGAGCGATCTATTGCAGACGTACCAAAATAAAAAGTGGCATTAAAACGCTGAAAACAGCAGTAATCTATGATGTAACGAATAGAACCTGTTGCATGGTTGAGTGGAAGGATCCCGGGGTCGGGGCATTTGCCCTCTACTTTTGTCCCCACCGCTGGGCATTTGACAGCTTAAGTGCCCAACCCCGGGGAATTTGCCATCCATATGAAAAAAAAGACAATTTCCCAGGGGTTAGTCTGGGGGAGGGGGGGCAGGGGCAGGGCGCAGTTGGAATTGACTGATGCATTACTGTCAAAGTGACAGGCTGTTGTCAATGCTGCAAACAAGTTTGCGGGGGAATGGAAATTCTGTGCAATACCCAAACCGGGCCAAACTGGCTATACTCTGTCTAACGCCAGACGATTTTACTCATCAATGGGAACCCCGAGGAGTCAATGGGTTAAAAGTGTCAGCTAATGGAAATTGGCGTTGAAATTCATGACACCTTTTTCAAGTGTTCCCGCAGATACGCTGCAACCCCGATTTGGAAAAAAGGTGCGGCCTATTTGCTGGTTTTTACGGTAAACACAATAGACACATGTTTGAACTGCAGAAGCACATTACAGTTATGAAAATTGCTTGAGCAGTAAAAAACGTAAAGCCTGAAAATTTTCAGCTTGAACAGGGTTTGAATCCGTGGGTGGCAAACTACTCTACTTTTGAGCTGTCTTGGGATCAGAGCTGCTGATGTGCTCCCATTGAATTTTCAAATGAAAGTAGCAAATATCGTGAAAACTGAAGGAACTCACCTTAAATGAGATTTTTATGATGGCCCTTAGTAACCGGAATGATGCCTGAGAGATCTTTTCTGGCACATTTTCAGGTGAAGTTGATGGAAAAACCAAGTACACCCTGCTATGTTGCCTTCTTGTCAGGCTGGGGTCACAAGTGTTGAGGGATGTGTTTGACAGAACAATTCGTCCTCAAGACCTCTGCAGTGTTTTGCAACATGAGCCAGTGCACTCTCAGCTTCAGTCTCTTCGAAAAGAAGGAATCCTCAATCCAGTGCAGTGGAGTCAGTTGTATCCAGTTAAACCCTCTTCAGTATCATCCACAGGCTTTGACCCTTCTCTGTTGATTGTGCTTCTGAGGACGATCTGTAACCTGAATCCTCCATCCACTGGCTGGGATCTACTTCCTCATTCACATGACACCAGCTGTGAGTCTGACATCGTACGTTTGAAGTATTTTGCGGATGCAGTATCGGCCTCTGCCAAAGAAGCCTATGTTAGTGATGCAGTGTTCCGTAATTACAAAGATCAGATCCAGAACACGCTGGTAAGATTGGGCGGAGCTGAATATGAAGATGCCATTCATGAAATAGAGAAACACGAAATGGAGCCATTGGATGAGGAACATTTCAAAGAACTTCTGAAGCGGTGGAAAGATGATGATGACAGAATTAAGGACAAACTAAATGAGTGGGAGTGTACAATGAAGACCTCAAGAGATGCAGGTCAGTTTTTGGGAACAAGAACTTACATGTAGGGTGCTATTACAACAGTATTTAAAGACTGATGTCTTCTGTAAGTAAAATTTTTTCTTAGCTGCTGATTACCATCAATTAATAACTGTGTGACATACTGTAGGTTAGGTGCTGGCATGAAATATTTAGTGGAAACAAGCTTCTAGAAGGCCAGCTACAACTACTTGTTGGAGCTGTCGTCATCTCGAAGAAGACGTAATTGCAATTTGTCCTTGACCTGAAGATTGAAGATATTTTTTTGCAAGTAGATTTACTGACTTCATAACCATATCTCAATAAGGGTAAAAGTCAGGTGCACTCCACCTGCAACCATTTTAGGCATGAGCAATAACAGACTCGCGCAAATGCCTGTGATTGAAAGAGGTTTATTCAATGAAGCATTTTTGTGTTAAGATTGAAGATCGTCCTAGTTCTGAGGGTTTAATCACTCACTGAAAAATTATGTCTCCATTAATCCTTTGATGTCCAAACCGGCCTAAACTGGCCAGACTTAGTATTTTGCTCTGTCTAACGCCAGAGTATTTTACTCGTCAGTGGGGAACCCCTGGGAGTCAATGGGTTAACTTAATACAAGCATAATTGGGATTTGAAGCCACGACCTCTGTGATATCAGTACAGACTGTGCTCCACTAGTTAAGCTATCAAGCCAAATGCCAGGTGGTCATATTGTGAGTTTGTAATAAACCTGTTGAGCATCAAGATATGAATGGAGTCCCAGTATATATGAAAGACTGCCAAAGGAAGCATTTGTGTAAAGGTTGAAGTTCAATGTTTCCTTGGACTTTGTTTGTGAAGGGAAAATAATTCGATATCTTACGGCAAAGGAGATCACTTTTTCATTTTGAGAACATGCCACAAAAGACAATTTAAATATAATTTTCTTGCAATAAAGATTACGAAAACGTGGCCACACATATCACAACAATCACATTTGCGGGCATTACTTGAGCAATAAAACATTTCAGATAAATCCATGTGATAACCTGTAGGTGGCAAACTACTGTATTACCGGGTACTTGGTTGTTATTGTCTGGGAGCTGGTCAATGGCGCGGTGAAACTGTGAGGTGAAATTATTGGAATATCAGAATGTTATTTGTCAATGATAATCCTAAACACTGATACAAAGTCACCGTAAATAGGGTTGTCATGATGGTGCCCCTTAAGTACATGTATAACCGGAATGATACCTGAGAGATCTTTTCTGACACTTTTTCAGGTGCTGTTGGTGGAAAAACGAAGTACACACTGCTATGTTGCCTTCTGGTCAGGCTGGGGTCACAAGTGTTGAGGGATGTGTTTGACAGAACAATTCGTCCTCAAGACCTCTGCAGTGTTTTGCAACATGAGCCAGTGCACTCTCAGCTTCAGTCTCTTCGAAAAGAAGGAATCCTCAATCCAGTGCAGTGGAGTCAGTTGTATCCAGTTAAACCCTCTTCAGTATCATCCACAGGCTTTGACCCTTCTCTGTTGATTGTGCTTCTGAGGACGATCTGTAACCTGAATCCTCCATCCTCTGGCTGGGATCTACTTCCTCATTCGCTTGATGTCAGCTGTGAGTCTGACATTGTACGGTTGAAGTATTGTGTGAATGCTCTATCAGCCCATGCTGAGAAGGCCTCTGTTAGTGATGCAGCCTTCTGTAAATACAGAGAACAGATCCAGAAGACACTGGTACGATTGGGTGGAGCTGAATATGAAGATGCCATTTGTGAACTTGAGAAACAAGAAATGGATCCATGGGATGAGGAACATTTCAAAGAACTTCTGAAGCAGTGGAAAGATGGTGACGACAGAATTAAGGACAAACTGAATGAGTGGGAGTGTATAATGAAGACTTCTGGAGAGGCAGGTGGGTTTAGGGGAGCAAAAACTTAGAGTGCTGTTACAACAACTGGTATTTTGAAGGACTGATGTCGTCTGTGGAAAAAATGAAATAAAGTGATAGGACGTTTTTTAGCAGCTGATTATTGTGAATTACCAGCTGTGTGTAGTGTAGGTAATACTAATTGGATTCCTGAAATGTCTCGCAGCAGCCAGCTTCTAGAAGGAAAAAGGCTTTTATGGCTGGTAAAATCAGTGGAGAGGGAGGGAGGGGAGGGTGGGGGTAACACCAATAAAGAAATCCCGAGATGCCATTGAAACTCAAATGGCTAGGAACAACAATACAGCGTATTTTGATTTGTCATGCTCACTGGTTTCAAAAGGTAACAAGATCCCATTGCATGTGTCTATTTATGACCACTTCTGACCACGGAGGATAGACAATGATATTACTCCTTGTTGTTAAGTCTAATTTGACTGCTTTACAATAAAAACTGTGGAAATAATCAGTTTAACTCTAAACTGAAAATTTTAGAGCTGAAATACCTGATCACTGTATTATTTCTCTCTTGAATTGTTTACCAGAGTACACTCGCTTACTGAACCAGGTAATTGGGGACACTTTTAAAATGTCAGCTACCATTATTTTCACGATCACTGTGATTTTACACCTGCTAGATGTGATAATCGATAAGACAATACACTTATTCTTATTCAACTTCTAGAAAATCCTTGTCTCATTATTGAAATAACATCTGATTTACAAACAGGTGAATGATCGGATTTTGCCAAAATTACTGATCAAGTCTGTGAGATGTATTTAATATTTTGCCAATAATGACTCTTTTCTGTTTCCAAAAAAAATTCAGCAACCTGGAAGCAACCGTTGAAAAACAAACTCAACTTAGCTTTAAATAATGTGGTCATTCTAATTTTGCACGTGAAATTATAAATTACGGTTGAAAATTCGGGCCACAATTAAGGAGTTATTTGTCACCCACTGTTTCAATAATTGTCAAAGTCTTAGATATTTCTGCTATTTTGATACAGATCCACTGACTTGCTTTGATCTCTGATGTGCGATGTCTGTGTTGATTATTTTACAATAGATCCTGTGCGTCCAGAAGCAAGCTGTGCTGATGTTCTCTCAGCAGCTGCAGGAACTAGTACACCCAGTCAGTGTGATCAAGGTAATAAATTCAAATCACTGAAAGGAAATGTCAGGCTACAACACAAGGCATGCAAACTCTTTTTGTCTTCCCTTATGTAGCTTTTTAACTCCCTCTCTATTTCTGGCATCTTTCAGAAAGAAACTTAAAATTCTATTGTAGACAAGTATTAATTCTACCACAGATATAAAAACTTGATACTTTGTATCTTTGTTAAATTAATATCAATCTGAAGGTTCATGTTTGTGAAGCAAAGCTTAAAAGGCTTAATGGTTTTTATTAGGTTTCCTCACCATTGAATTTTTATTCTGGCATCTATTACAGTCTGTAAATCTAATATACAATGGCAAAAAGAAAATAAAGTAAGTAAGGTCTGGAAGTTGCTTAAGTGGATAGTAGAATTGTTTTGTAGTTAAAACTAAGCATTAATTTTCATTCAGGAGTGGTGTGTTATTTCCCATTAATGTTACAAATTACAGTTGACGATAGGGAGAATATTATGTGATAAAGACTGCTTGAGATAATTACAGTGTTTTTGAGAGTGGTTACTTGACCTTTTTTTTTGAAGAAATGATATCTTGTGTTGAAAAGTAAGCAAGTATTTCACCATTTGATACATGTAAGTTTTGGAACCCAGATGCAGTGCAATCCTAAACATCAGTCTCAAGCTTATGACATAAACTTTGCAATAAGAAAAAGTAATTTGCATTACTATCAAACTACATTTTTGGGGAAAAATCTTGGTTGTGTGACAAAAGGTGACCATTTCTTAAGTGACGTTTGTTTTTGAAATATTGCTAAAAGCGGGACCTTTCGTGGTGTCATTAAGAACACAATATATAAGGTTGAGGTTAGAGCGAAAAAAAAAAACACTACAGGCAACACCTTTTTTAACATTATTTTTGCCTTTTGCAGATTTACCATATTCTGCCAATATCATAGAAAGGATCCGTCAGATTTATAGTACTCGTGAAAAATATGTTCTGCCTGTTCCATGGTGTGAAGACTTCAGCTTTCATCTAGATGATATTTTTACCAAGTTAAAGATTGTGGGCAAAGAACAGACAAGGGGAACATTGACTGATGAAATCACCAACATGACAGCTATATTTAAAGGACATAAAGGTTGTGCAGAGCCACGAACTGTTTTAATTGAAGGAGACCCAGGCATGGGAAAGACGACCTATTGTCAAAAACTGGCATATGATTGGGCAATGAAACGAAGAGAATGGGACGAGTCTTTCCGTGACGTTGGTGTTCTGTTGCTTTTGAGGTGTCGTGATGTGGAAACGGATATTTGGGAGGCCATTGATGACCAAATTCTTCCTTTTGATATTGACGAAGGCTCGAAGGAAAGGTTTTTCGATTTTATTCGAGAAAATCAGTCCAAAGTTCTGTTAGTGCTTGATGGACTTGATGAAGTGGATTCCAGTAATTTTGACTTGTACAGGGACCTTCTGGAAAGTAGAGTCCTACCCAATTGCCGCATTGTTATCACATCACGCCACGAAGCTGGAAGGACAGTGAGGCGGTACTGTGACACCCTATGCGAGATTGTTGGATTTACTTTTGACGATGCGCAGATCTACATCCTTAAGTACTTTAAAGGCATGGAACACTTAGCAGAAGAGCTAGTTAAACAGCTTTTTAGTCACAGATTTGAGTTAAGACAGTTGACACGGAATCCTCTAAACACAGCTTTACTTTGCATCATTTGGGAAGATTTTAAAGGTGTACTTCCACCGGAAAAGACACAGCTGTACATAGAAATAGTTCGATGTGTTTTGTTAAGATATGAAAAGAGAATTGGATCATCGCGTGGCAGTGATGTGGACCTTCTGGAAGTTTACAAGGATGACCTGGTGCAGTTGGGATGCATGGCGTTGCAGTCTTTACGTAAAGGAGAGTTATATTTCGACGAGAATAAATTGAAAGGCAGTTCTAGTAATTTGATCAAGTTTGGGTTTCTGTCGATCCAGACCGGTGGCAGCAAGAGGAAACGTTACTTGCGCTTAGGCGTTCTGCACAAGAGCTTTCAAGAGTTCTTTGCTGGCCTTTATCTTGCTTATGAGATCCTTGATGGAGACAGAGATTGTAAATCAGTAGTGACCGATGTAACGAACAGGAATGAACTGAAACGAGTGTTTTTATTCATGAGTGGTGTTTTGTCTGCAACATCTGAAGAGATGACAGTGTCGTTTGTAAAAAGCATGGCACAGGTTGCAAGTTCGTCCGATGATTTAAATTTAGCACTTGATTGTATATTGGAATGCAAATGTCATGGAGAGAACTTTCAGTTTAAGTTACTTCAGACCTTGGGACAGAATTTTCTTGTGAAAGATCTAGCTATGTTTATTGGATTCACTCGTGTGAATCTTTTCTGTGAATTTCTCATATTGAACACATGCTTGACTACTTTGAAGTTGGACTTCACGAAAGTTGGTGCCGCTGGCGCTGAATCCCTTTCTAAGGCTCTCAAAGTCAAGACATGCTTGACTACTTTGGATTTGAGCGACAACCATGTTGGTTCCGCTGGCGCTGAATCCCTTTCTGAGGCTCTCAAAGTCAACACATGCTTGACTACTTTGGATTTGAGTTGGAACAAAGTTGGTGCCGCTGGCGCTGAATCCCTTTCTGAGGCTCTCAAAGTCAACACATGCTTGACTACTTTGGATTTGAGCCGCAACGAAGTTTATGCCGCTGGCGCTGAATCCCTTTCTGAGGCTCTCAAAGTCAACACATGCTTGACTACTTTGGATTTGAGCCGCAACGAAGTTTATGCCGCTGGCGCTGAATCCCTTTCTGAGGCTCTCAAAGTCAACACATGCTTGACTACTTTGAATTTGAGGTGGAACGGAGTTGGTGCCGCTGGCGCTAAATCCCTTTCTGAGGCTCTCAAAGTCAACACATGCTTGACTACTTTAGATTTGAGCAAGAACGAAACTAGTTCCGCTGGCGCTAAATCCCTTTCTGAGGCTCTCAAAGACAACACAAGTTTGACTACTTTGGATTTGAGTTACAACCAAGTCGATGCTGCTGGCGCTGAATCCCTTTCTGAGGCTCTCAAAGTCAACACATGCTTGACTACTTTGGATTTGAGCGGCAACAAAGTTGTTGCCGCTGGCGCTGAATCCCTTTCTGAGGCTCTCAAAGTCAACACATGCTTGACTACTTTGGATTTGAGCCGCAACGAAGTTTATGCCGCTGGCGCTGAATCCCTTTCTGAGGCTCTCAAAGTCAACACATGCTTGACTACTTTGAATTTGAGGTGGAACGGAGTTGGTGCCGCTGGCGCTGAATCCCTTTCTGAGGCTCTCAAAGTCAACACATGCTTGACTACTTTGAATTTGTATTAGCGCTAAATCCCTTTCTAAGGCTCTCAAAGTCAACACATGCTGGACTGAGTTGGAATTGATTTGGGATGAGTTCGATTGACCGTATTCCAGAATAGGAGTACATGGAATCAAAGTTAGAAATCCTTCGTTTTTTGTGGAGATTCACAATAAAATTGTGAAACACCTGTTAAAATGCCTTGTTGCTTCAAAACCATTTTAAATCATCACTCCACATACTCTTATTCCGGAATAGGGTCAATCGAACGTACCCTTGGATTTTAATCAATTATTTTCCCAGAGTCGGGTGCCAAATTCCTTTTTAAGGCTCGATGTGGCGTATCAAGCGCATCAAAGGTATTAGGGGTGTCCGGCTTATCAAGCGTATCAGGTGTATCCAGCGTTTCATGCGTAACCCTGATACGCAGAACAACCAATAAGTTACAATTGGGGTCGGCAGTTGCAACCATACCGGTACTTTCTTCTCTCAGTTTCCTTTTGTTATATCGTAATTGTGTGGCTTTGTTTAGAATTTGCAGAAATTAGGCTAAAGGACTTAAAGCAAAGCGATTTGATTTGGATAAGTAAATTAAATCGGTAACAGCATCACAATTTTGCTTAATGTGATTTTACTGTGTGTACAAATTTTACATTCAAGTTCAAGTTTTCTAGTTTTATTTATTTAGAGCAAACAGTTAAAGTTATTATTACTGGGCTGGCTTGCAAATAGCGAAAAGCTAATCGTGGCAAGCCAGACTGTGCACAGAATTATTTAGACAATTTCTTAAAAAGAAGTGAATGGTTATTATATACAACAACAACATGTAAACATTACTCTTCGTCCTTTCTTGTATTTAGAAAGTAGAAGAATTTAGGAGAAAAGGAGAAGAAAGCATTCTAGGTGAAAGAACGATATGTAAAGAGGAAAACTACAGACTAAACTTAACTTCAGTGAGAAATGTAATTTTTCATCTTGTTAATTAAGGTATCTATGTCGGCATAGGAGTTTTCAGTTTCTAGAATTTCAATTAGTTTTGTTCTAATAGTTTTTTAAAAACAATTTCTGAATACGTTTTTGAGAGTAGTTGGTATCCCATTTCAGATTTTAACACCAACACGTGAAAAGGCCTTACTTTGAACGTTAAGTGCGGATTGCTTGAAAAAAAAAATGCTCACACGTCGATGAGCGTGTCCTGTAAGAATAAAAACTAGTAATTTTAGAAAACGAATTCGAAATTTTAATCGGTGCAAAATTGGTGTTGATGTCATACATCAAATTAACAATTTTCTCATAATTAGAGATTTGAGCAGTAGAAGTTTTTCTTTCAAGAACATTATAGTGGTGGGAATCGGTTGAGATTTCACATTCGATCATCAGAAATAATCAGATTGCCCCAACCGATCGATCATCGATTATAATCGGAAAAATCTACCAATAAGCATTCCACATATTTTTCATCTAAATAGAAGTCAAAGTGGGCC
>NC_090884.1:52118830-52123830 GCF_036669925.1 Montipora capricornis
AAACATTAGCCCTTCATCGAAGCAAAGAGCTAAATGCTCGATATTTCAGCTACTAGAAACTTGCTACGGCGGTTAATTTACCGTTATCAACTTCGAGTTTATAATCAACTAGTGTAATAATCAAGGTAACCTTTGCCATGAAATTAAAACTGCAACTGTGCATTGTTCTGATGGTATGCACTATATTCATCAATTCTTAATATGGACTTTCGTGTCCTGTGCGTATAGGTAGTTGTTATTAAATCTGTCCGTTAAGATTATATTTCTTTAGGGTGGAATTAATCACTGTGATGAAAAAAATAACAAGTTATGGTAATTAATTTCGTTTTAGTGCAGATTTGCTTAGGAGTCAAAGCAATCAATTCAGTTTTGGACATATTTTACATTTTTGCCTCTCAACCCTGGCATCTGCCAGTGTTATTAAACCAGTTAAATTTAGTTAGACTATATTTCAATTATCTAGTTTTATTGCTTTTTAAGGCCTTTTTAAAATTTTATGGTTAAATGTATTAAAAGTACTTTATTGTTTCTATTTGTAGATGATGCTGAAGACTTGATTCCCATGCTTTATGATGATGATGCACCTAAGAAGTGTGTCACTGTGCATCGAAGTACCATGAGGAAAGACCTTATTGAAATATTCAGTGATCCCAATATTTCAAATTGCCTTCTTGATGTCAATGTCATTGATGCAAATGGCCATCCAGAAGACAAGAGGGGCAAGGGAGTTCTGCTTGCCATTCTTACTGCATTCTGGCAGGATTTTTTCACTTCACTCACAGTTGGTAGTGGAGAGAAAATTCCTTTTATCAGCCATGACCTGCAGAAGCCTGAGTGGGAAACTATTGCAAGAATCCTGGTTTATGGTTACAAGACCGTTAAGTACTTCCGTTTGAAACTTTCTCATTTATTCTTCGCATCATGCTTATTTGGAGAAGAGAGCATCACACCAGACTTTCTTCTAGCATCGCTTAGACAGTACATTGCAGCTGAAGACAGAGAGGTCTTGGACACATGTCTCAGTGATGCTTTTGATGCCAACGACAAAGATGCCATTGAATTCCTCTCGACATTCAAGTGCTTCAGGGTGCCCAACAAAGACAACATTCGAACAATAATCATGGAGTTGGCTCACCAAGAATTGGTTCAGAAACCAAGATATGTATTAAACAGCTGGGCCCCTATTGTAAATTCACTGCGGTGTGATTACACTTTCCAAACCCTTGAAGGTCTCAAGGAACTGTATGACAGCAAGCGTCCAACAGCCAAGAAAATAAATAACCTGTTCAGGGCAGAGCCGTCCAGTGAAGCCGAACGACAGAGTCTGGAACATCTAAAAGAGTTTGTCAAAACCTTAGAAGGAAAGGCACTGACCAAGTTCCTCCATTTCTGCACAGGAAGTGATGTCATTACCTGTGACCACATTGAAGTGTCCTTCTCTTCTTTGGAAGGTTTTCAGCGACGCCCTGTGGTTCGAACATGTATACCAATGCTAGAGCTTCCTACTACGTATGAGTCATACCCAGCTCTGGCAGAAGAATTTACTAATGTCATGAAAGAAGACCAAGCATGGTTTTTTGACATGATTTAGGTGTTTTAATACTTCTCTAATATCAGCCTGCAAGCAGACTCAGTTCTTTGGATTTTCATGTGCAGAGCTGTGATTTGCGAACTGTCAAGAGAAGGGATGGCAAAACCTTTTCCCATCCTGTCCCATTTCCCCTGATGCCTCGTTTCACTAGATGGTTCCCATGTAGCAGCTCTGCAGTCAAGACTCACTGGGTAACCCAACCAAGTGATCATGCATATAAGCATTTCCCTCAAGAAGACTTGATATCTCAATAGAATCTCAATCAATGTGTCTGATAGACAGTGTGTAAACAGACTGGCCAATTTTGGAGAGGGTTATACTTAGTATGTTCAGTACACAAAAGTTGTTGTCTCAAGTTATGATAACAGGTTAATCATTGATAGAAACAAAGATTTTCAAATTGTTGAAGGCAAGATAATTGTGTTTCTCACTGTTTACAGTTTTGTTCCAGTTCTAAGAGAATAAAAAAGTTATCATTTTGTTAACACAAAACACTGTTATTAGTTACTGTTTTACAACATAAACCGTGTATGGGTGTCAAGGTGGGATTGCAAACTGCAGTTTACATTATTTTTTTAGGTAGATTAAACTTTCAAGGAAGTCATCATACTGTTGATGAATTGTGTTTATTCGGAAACACCCAAGAGGGGCTTTTGCAGAAATCATATCTCAAATAATTACTAGCAGCTGATTAGTGCTACAATTCATTGCACATATTTAGCCTTCTATTGTCTGAGAAGGGTTTGTTGAATTTAAGAAACATGACAGAAGTGGGTTACAGCTTTACAAGAGAAAACTATTAGTGGGTTTTTAATAAATACACACGATACATTCACTGAAAGTTTGTCATTCCACTTGAGGTTTCTGTTTAAAGTTATAGTTCAAGGTGTTCAGTTTTGCTGTATGGACTACAGAACAAATATGTAGCAGCATATTCAAGTTATGTGATTACTATAAATTTAGTATGATTTTTCCAGTAATTCTGATTACTATGATGATGAATAACAATATTGCTGCATAATTATTATTATTATTATTATTATTATTATTATTATTATTATTATTATTATTATTATTATTATAACAGTACAGCTGGAAATCTTATGCTCAAATGTAACAATACAACTGTATTTTCATGTGTTGAGTTAATAAAATAACATTAGTAACCCAATGTGGACCATAGAATTGTTGATTTACAATCCTTGGAATGTCGGTAGGCTGGAAAAGGTGGAATTCAGAATCCTATTGTTAAATATTTCTTTATTTACCTTCATTTTTGTTTCTGTCATCTCATGCACATGGTTACATATGTGAGCCATTGAATACATCTATATATTTTTCAATGTTATTGTAAAGCACAAGGAAAAGTGAAAATAATCCAAATTCCCTAATTCCTGCTTTCCAATTTACCTGTTCTTTGCCTTTTCTCAAAGAATATAAAACATTAAATAACAGTGATAGAAAGCGATCTAGTGAATTCATGATTATTATAAATCCTGAAACCTGGCAGCCTCCCTTCCAAAAGCTGGACAAAGTAGTACAACTCAAAGCAAACTGCAGCTGTTACTAATACAATTGGTTTTGTTGTACATGTACATGTGTAGCCTGGATTTAAATGGTTATCTTTTCATGCCTGTTTCTTTCCCCTCAATAAATACAGTAAGTTGTCTACATACTGAGTATGTACAGTAATGTTCATCTACCTTGTTCAGGGTCAAATTTGTTTTTGGTTTGAGTTTTGGGTTGACTCACAGTGCATCCAGTTAAGGAGAACACTAAGAGCACCCGAATCACTTAAAACCTTTCGTCACATCTCATAACAATGCCAGATCAGTGAAAGAAGTTGACTAAGACTTGTGATGATGAAGGAAAATTAAAGGTTGAACTAGGGTTGGTAAAAGTGCACTTCCCTCTAGTGTTTTACATCACACCTTTTAACTGTTAATAAATTAAACAGTTTAACTAAGGCAAGTCTCTTACTGACTTGACAAAATCACGAACTCTGAGGAAAAGATCAATTCCAGAGTTTCCATCATCCTCTAAGGGATCTGGCACATGGGTCTTTAAGACTGTCATTTCTTGCACAGTCAGTTGGACGTGGTTCCCAGGAACAACAACATTACAATCATCATTCATCTCTGACACACTTGACTCAAAGTCAATGCCATAAGATTCTGGATCGCAAAGCACTGCATCATCCATACTGTGCATGATGCCGGCATGCCACAGTGCCATTGGGGATTGGTATCCTGCGGTACGTATCCCATGGAAGTTCCACTGCTCTACAAATTGCCCAAGTGATGCATTGATCCTTGGTAAATAGATGTAATGTAGAGCAAATAGATCAATCTCACAGAGTGAATCAAGCAAGCACAAGTTTTCCAAGAAATTAAAGATATCTTTGTAAAATGCAATGACCACCCTATTCGTCTCCCGCCACAGTCTCTCAATACGGACATTGTGAACACTTCTTCCTGCTATGAAACTGCCTCGATTATCACCACGATTCTCAACCATAAACCTTGCAACTTCAACATTTTCGACACCATGGTCTCCCCTCACACGTAGAGGTAACCCAAAATCATGGGTACCCTCGATAAAATATTGCAAAACTGTAGATGCTAAGTTGTTTGTTGCACAGTGTAGATAGACTATTGCCCTGCTATACCCATCTGTGCATCCATGTATGACGAACCTCCAATTCACAAGTTTATGGTTCCCGTCCATATGCCAAAGGTGATTAGGAGCTCTGACATTGTACTGCCTCCTTTGAATTGCAGCTCTCCTCCGCAGTGCTCTACCAACAGGATCAATCTTACTTAGAATATCTCTTATTCGGTGTCTTTGAACAAAAATACCACGAGCCCGCAGACCACCACTTACATAGGACTCGCCAGCATAAGGTGTCTGGCTCAACATTCCTGTCACAACAGTATAAAGTTCTTCATAAGTAATGTCCACAAAGCTTTCATGAAGTCCAAACTCTTGTCTACGTCGATATAAAGTGCTGTCACTAATCCCAAGTGAAAGTGCTATTCCTTTCCAATTCATCCCAGTTTCTCTCAGAGTTTCGATTTGTTCTTTGGTAATGTTCAACCTGGGCCTTCCTATTGTGCTTGGTTGTGTACTAGGAACCCAAGCTGGTGACTTACTTTTGCTCATTTCTCTCTGACTCTTTGTGGTACGGATTTCCTGCAACAAGCTTTGCAAAACCGAGAGCAGATCTTCCATAAGTCGCTTCAGTTCATCATTGGCATTATTTTGTATTGCAATTGCTATTGCATGAACAACTTGGAAATGATCCTCTAGCCTACTCTCTAAATAGTCTAAAGGAATAGAATTAAGTTCATCATTGAGCTCCTTATCCACCTCATCGAAGCACTGCTTCATGGAGTCAAAAAATTCCTCT
>NC_090884.1:52133830-52143830 GCF_036669925.1 Montipora capricornis
TGATGATGTGTTTTGCGACTATATTTCGAATTGTATCAATCATTTAGCCAATTGCTTGCAACACTTTCCTTCGGTTAAAGTTTGGTGGGACTTTTTTAAAAACTCTATCCGCTCTGAGATCATTTCTTTGCCAGGGAAAAGAGCAGGGATCTCTCGCACGAACGTGTTCTTTTAGTTAACCGGATTATTAAGCTAAAACGTCAGCTTACTTCTGGTAATCCTTCAGTTAGTCCTGAAATTTCCGAGCTCGAAAGTAAGCTTAAGGCTCTTACCTTGGAAAAGTTAGACGGTTCTAAAATCCGTTCTAGAGCTCAGTGGCTTGAGGAGGGAGAAAGGCCCACGCGATTTTTCTTTAAGCTTGAACGTGAACGCTTTGAGCGTAATATTGTTTCTTCTATTCTTAATTCTGATGATGTAGAGGTGTTCACGCGTGAAGAAATTGAACGTGCGCATGTGCGCTTCTATTCAGATCTTTTCACTGATGAGCCTATTGACGCGTTTTTTAAACAGCGTTGTTTAGAATCTGTTGAAAAGTCCCTTTCTCCTCCTCAACGCGCTTCGTGCGAGGGATCCTTGTCGCTTGACGAATTAACGAACTCTGTTAAGAGTCTTAATACCGGGAAGTCACCGGGATCTGACGGACTATCAGTTGAATTTTATCTTCATTTTTGGGAGACTTTGGGTCCCCTTTTACTCCGTGTTTCTAACCAGTGTTTCTCCGATGGCGAGCTTTGCGACTCGATGAAAGGTAGCGTCACCCGGCTTATTTTTAAGAAACGTGGTGATATTAAGCACTTAAAAAACTGGCGGCCCATCTCTCTTTTGAATGTGGATTATAAGATTATTTCTAAAGCAATCACTTCTCGTCTTTCCAAGGTTCTTGAATATATTGTCCACCCTGATCAGACTTGCTCCGTTCCTGGCCGAAGTATTTTTTCTAATGTTACTCTTTTGCGTGATGTTTTGGACTACATTCAACGGACGGATGAATCCGCAATCTTAGTCAGCCTTGACCAAGAGAAAGCCTTTGACCGTGTCAACCGTTCCTTTCTCCTGCATCTTCTCCAGGTTTATGGTTTTGGACCTGAGTTTTGCCGGTGGATCTCAACATTTTACAATGGTGCCTTTATGCAGATTATCTTAAACGGTTGGCTATCTCAGAGGATTTCTCTTGCGCGTGGGGTGCGACAGGGGGACGCTTTGTCTCCCTTACTTTATGTCCTTTGTGTTGAGGTATTAGCGTCCCTCATTCGCCGTTGTCCAGGGGTTGAGGGGTTCCTCCTCCCTGGTGCCAGAGGGCGGCAAGCACGTGTTCGCTTGTATGCCGATGACACTACGACTGTACTCAAGGATCTTCGATCCTTGTCTGAGCTTTTCAGCTGTGTTAATGTCTATGAAAGGGGCACCGGTGCCAAACTCAATCGCTCAAAAACTGTAGCAATGTGGCTGGGGGGCTGGAGGCTTCGTTCTGATGAGCCTTTGGGCCTCAACTAGGTTAAGAAAATGAAAATCTTGGGGGTAGTGTTTGGCACCATCCCTACAGAGCATTTTCATTGGCAACCTAAACTTGAGAAACCGGAGAATCCATCAATCTCCGGACGTCGAGATCCCTGTCCCTTCCCGGTAGGGCTTTAATTATCAATACACTTGGTTTGAGCAAGCTGCTTTACCTTGCTAGAGTTCTTACTCTCCCAAAATGGGTCATTGCGCAGGTTAATGCCTTGATCTGGCCCTTCTTATGGGGCTCAAAAATGGAGACGGTGAGTCGTAACACTTGCTTTTTGAAATTGAAATTTGGGGGTGTCAATCTTGACAATCTTGTCTTAAAGGCCCAGACTTTGAGATTGGCGGGGATGGCCTCCGTGCTTAATTCCCCTGATGATTCTAGTTTTTTTTCTATGTAAATACTTTTTGGGGCGTCGCTTGTCCTCCCTGCGTTCCGAATGGTCTTCCTTACGGGATAACTCCTCTCCCAGTGCTTCTTCTCCAACTCCCTTTTACGAGGCCTGTCTTGATACTCTATCCAGGGTGGGAGACAGTGCCCTAGTTTGTAAAAACTTGTATCAAAAGCTACTTTCAATCAACTCATCCCCGCCAATCTTGCCGCGTCAATGGTCCCAGGTCATTGGGCCAGGGTTCTCCCTCGATGGTCATTGGTCTCTCGTCCGGGACCCCTTCACTGAGAACTATAAGAACGATGTCTTTTGGCTTATTATCCTCCGCGGCGTCAAGGTGCGTGATTCCCTTTTCAATTGGGGTTGTATCTCATCTGGTCGCTGTGCCTCTTGTCCGCGACGAGAGACCATTGACCATTGCTTTTTAAATTGTTTAAGGGTCAAAAGAGTCTGGCTACACTTTGTGCCAGTTCTCTCCCTGTTGCTTGGTAGGCAGTTTGTTGCAAACCTTTTAACGGTTTTTTTCTTCCGCTGGCCCTCTCTTAGTGCTAAGAGGGCTCGGCTCGCGCGCCATTTGACGAAATCCATTCTTTATGGCATTTGGACCTTTCGAAACAGGGCCACTTTCTGCAACGGCAAAGAAGACCATCGTGCCATCATCCGTTATGTTTCCTATGATCTTAAGCAGAGAGTCTTCTTGGATTATAACTCTCTTTCTGAATCTCGCTTTCATGATGTTTGGGTCTTGGACGGTTTTTGTGCCATGGCGAACGGATTTCCTCATATCAATATTTAGAAGTACATCTGGGTCATGGATTCCATTTGTCCGTGCGCTGTTCGCGGTGTCCACAATCCGGGGATCTCTGCAGGGAATTTGCTCTGCTCATGGACTCTGCTGTTAGGGCCCCAGGCCCTTGTGGCTAGCTGCCTACTCCGGCTCTTAGTTTCTAGTGACTTTCTTGTGCTTTTTAATTTGTAAATGGCGTGTGTTTTTATTGTGAATAAAGGCTGTTTTCATGAAAAAAAAAAAAAATCTGGGGGGGCTTTATAGCTTAACCTCCATCCTAGACATCAGCACTGCACTGATGAGGCCCAGAAGGCCGAAACAGTACTGTCTGCAGTTATATATATATATATATATATATATATATATATATATATATATATATATATATATATATATATATAGAGAGAGAGAGAGAGAGAGAGAGAGAGAGAGAGAGTGTAGGAGAGAAACCCTGACAATGCACACCCCAAATAATCATATTTTTAACTGAATAAACACCTTGAAAGAAAATTTCCCGGGAGGCCCACGCCTTAACTACGTAAATCACCTCTTCGATGGCTGTGTTGCCAGCATGGTTGTCCTGGTGGTGTAGTGGTGATCACACCCGACTAGTAATGGGGGGACGTGGGTTCAAATCCCGCTCAGGGCAAATTTTCTTTCAAACATTTATTCAGTTATATATATATATATATATATATATATATTAAATATTAATAAAACAGATTACTGTTGACGAGATAATAAGAGTGACATTAAACTTGATTTAAATGGTCTTAGAATTTGGTTGCCATATGGGCCGATATCGAGTTCCAATCATTGATGCATTTTAAAAAATGAAAATTAAAATAATTTGTGCGGGAATGTTTTGGTTTCACTTTAAAATTATGACTAGATTTTAAACGTTTTTCACCTATTAAGTCAAAGTAATTATTGCAATCTATATTCGGGGGTGGAAGCTGAATAACTCGACCTCGATTATTCATTATTCTTTGTGTGTTTTGTTCGAATTATTCATTATTCTTTTTAAATTTCTCTAGGTTATTCATTATTCATTGTTGTTATTCATTATTCCACTGGCACATTAACTGCGTTATTCATTATTCCGGCGTTTTCAGACCCAATTATTCATTATTCATTTTTTATTTATACTCGTTATTCATTATTCATTATTCAGCTTCCACCCCCGAATCTATATCACAGAGACCCAATAATATTTTGTACATCTGAACAAGACAGGCGTATTTCCTCCTTAATTCTACTTAAGGCCAGTTTAATTTTTAAGTCGATCATTAAAACTCTAGATCAGGGCCACATATCAGCCTCGTGGCTCTCCGTTGTATTGACTCAGCACGATTGATAGGCTTAATCAAATAAGGTGTCCACATCGCACAGCAGTACTCCATTGATGGTCTGACGAGAACTTTGAAGGCTGTCTCTACCGCTGCAGGACTGGTTCGTACTCAAACGAACGCCCTATTAACCCCATGGTGCGTCTTGCCTTTGCACAGATTGAAGATATATGTTGATCCCAAGATGGGGTCTCAGACACAGTAACACCACGGTGCTTATGATGATCAACAGTTTTTAGGGTCGTGGCATCTATAGAGTAATCATGTTTAATCATGTTAAGTGCCAGAAATTGCCAAAAAAATATCCCTTTTGAAAAAGTAACGGTGACCGATGATTTTTGCCTGCTGGTTGCGAATCTTTTAGGTGATGCTTTAGTAAAAATATTTGTGGCAACGTAGAACCGAAGTTCTTAGAACAGTGTCACTCTCCAGAATGAATATTTCACAAAAGATTATAGTTAAGAGCAAATAACGTTATGACGTGTTAACTAACAATTTGTATTTTCACAAATAACGGACAAGCATCGGATATTTCACGGGCTTAAGGAAAATGTAACACTGTGCAAACTATAAGTAGAGTGAACCATGCGACAGGGAAAAAATTCATAAGGGTTATGCTCTCCTTCTTTACCTTAACCTTAACCTTAACCTATTCACTTATCTTTCATGGGAGGTAATGCTTTCCACTGTAACAAATTCCTGGGTGAGGGCAAAAGAAATTATACTCCCAGGATCAGATTTCACCCTTTTTTGGTACGTTTACCAAAAAAGTCATAAAAAATTCAATTTTCATTCTTTTTCAGCCAAATCTTCAGGATATTGTCTTCATACGATGGGGAACATATACTAGGGGTCCATCAAGTGTTGCTTCATTCCATCAAGGCTCTCTGACTAACTTCAGTAGTGAATTGTATGATAATGTATGCAAATGTTATGCATAAATTAATGTAGCAGCAAAATAAGGAACAACTTGTAGGCTCAAAAATTGTTTCTGCTTGTAGCTTTATCCTTTCTCTTTCATTTGAGATATAATTTTCCTTGCTTGTGTAAATACCTGGAGAGAAATAATTGACAATTAGACCCGTAGCCCGCAAGGGCTACGGATCAATAGCCCATGAGGCGATGCCGAATGGGCTATTGACCCGTGGCCCGTGAGGGCGAAGGGTATCACCCAACTAGTCGGACAGAAAAGGCAATAATAAAGTTAGCAAATGCAAGTTAAAGAAATAATTATTTGGGAATAAAACGAAAGAAAGCGTCAGGCTTTTAGCTACTCGATGACTATTAATAATAGTCATCTGGTAGCGTAGCCAATCAGAATGCAGGATTTGCGTTAGTCCACTAGTTGGGTGATACTAATTAAAAATAGAACATTTGTCATTTTTTGGCTAATTTCACTGTGTAGAAAAAGAGTTAAATTAATTAATTAAGGTAAGGAAGCTCTTCCAGAAACGAAACACTACTTCTTTTGAAATCAGCAGCTTCTTGTTGCGTACGAGTTCGCAGATTTAGGGAAGCCTGTACCGAGTAGTACAAAGGATTTTTGTATCCCGCAGAACATTAAGACTAGTACTGAAATGTTAATGATTGCAAAGTTGTGACTTAAACATAAAGGCATTCTTCATTGAAACGGTTCGGTGTTACCTTCTCTTTACACTAGTTTCTAATGACTATGACACCTCTCTGCATGGCAAGCCAAACCTTCGTGCGCGGAACGATATTTACAGTGGCAGTCATTTGCGTCCCATCTTTCTTCCCACACAAAACAACAGTCTTACTAGAAGAAATTTCAAATACTCATTTAAATACCTATCTTCAGCAAATTTATGTCGCTGTGAGTCCTATATCCCGACTCTGTTATTTTTGCGAGACGCAGATTTTTCGATGCATCATCCCATACCCCTTGAAAAGATTCCCCACAACTGTCAGAAACATTTAGTAGCAAGGTCAAACAGGTTAGAGATTGTTTTATCAGAAATACTGAAAAGCGAGTTGAAAAAAACGAGGTTGCAGGCCGAGTTTTTTAATCGAATTTCGAGGTGTTTGGATAGAAGATGAAACGCTCTTTCGAGTGTTTGACATTGCTTCTCAAAGTATTTACTATTTTATGATACATCTAATCTCTAATTGAGATCGCATATCCAAACTTCCTCCACGGCAGTGATTTCGTTTGTTTTTGGTTTATTATTCACGAGTTTGAGAACACTATGAATTGCGACTACACTAATTCAAACTATTGGTAAGTTATATCGCCAAGACAAGGCATACATGCAGGGTCACAATTGTCTGTGCCTTTAGCCTGGTTTTCACTAGCGACGTAAGCATAAACACAAGCAGCAATCGTAGGTCGCATTTACTTGTAACTTACTTAGTAGTGTCTTTTGTTCTAACAAAAAAAGGTAATACTGAGTGTGTGTATGCTGTTTATGCTTATGCTTGCGTTGCTAGTGAAAACCAGGCCAACCAAGGACATCACATCATGTATTCGAGACAACGTACAGAGAAAAAAATGCGTTTTTAATAACACAGAATGCATATGCAATCATTGGCTGCGTATCTTTAAATGCACAAAAACTGCACAATTTTGCACACATCAGGAAAGTGACGAGACTTGCGCAAAACACCTCCTGTTTATCCTAACGAAATTTTCATGAACAGGAAAGTAATTCCGATTTAATTTGTACGCGGAAAAGTTGTGGTGTTATCCAATACGCTATAACGTGAAGAAAGTAAACTGATAATTAATTTACAAGCTACCCCGTGAACACAGAACGGTGCGCAAGCTATCGGCCACTTCAGACAATGATTTGATGAAAATTTGAAACGAATGAAGTTTTCACAATGGCTCAGTGGAGTAAATTGTATTCAGTTAAACCCTCTTTAGTATCATCCACAGGCTTTGACCCTTCTCTGTTGATTGTGCTTCTGAGGACAATCTGTAACCTGAGTCCTCCATCCTCTGGCTGGGATCTACTTCCTCATTCACTTGACACCAGCTGTGAGTCTGACATTGTACGTTTGAAGTATTGTGTGAATGCACTATCAGCCCATGCCGAGAAGGCCTCTGTTAGTGATGCAACGTTCTGTAGGTACAGAGAACAGATCCAGAACACACTGGTAAGATTGGGTGGAGCTAAATATGAAGATGCCATTTGTGAACTTGAGAAACAAGAAAGGGACCCATGGGATGAGGAACATTTCAAAAAAACTTCTGAAGCCGTGGAAAGATGGTGACGACAGAATTAAGGACAAACTGAATGAGTGGGAGTCTATTATAATGGAGACTTCTGGAGACGCAGGTTGGTGTTAAGGGCGGAAACTTAGGGTGCTTTTACAACAACTGGTATTTTGAGAGACAGAGAGAGAGAGATCCCGGAGATGCCATAAGAACTACTAAAATGGCCATGAACGACAGTACATACCAACGTATTTAGATTCGTAATGCTCACTGGTTTCAAAAGCGCATTAGATCCTGGCGCATATGTCTATTTATAATCGCTGCTGGCCACAGAGGGTGGAAAATTACATCTATTCCTTGTTGTTAAGACCAATTTGACTGCTTTTTAATAAAAAACAGTTTAAATACACCTTTTGCTGTTCATTACGAGAAAATACGCATGTATGTGCGTGAACTGACAACCAGTAGCGCGAAGACACATTCATGAGCGCAAAAACACGAACATTTGCACGTAAGTCAGATTCAATAACGATTTTGAATTTTTGCTAACATTCAATAACATTTTTAGGCATTCTTATGCGTCATTCGGCATAGAAAAGAGAAAAATATTCTTTCATTTGCGCTAACATTCAAGTCATTAACACCATCTTGAAAAGCAATAGTTAATAGACAAACATTAAAGTGTATAAACCATTCATTAACATTTTCATCACACTGTTTGAAATTCATTAGCATTCCTGGACGGCGTTAGTGTGGAGAAGACAAATATCTCAATTGAACAATAAAAAAATTCCCAATTATTTTCTTATGAATTTCAGCTTACCCTTCAATAAATAACCTTTCTATTGTAAACACTTTGGCAGATAAGTATAAGTGTTAGAGGGAGCACTGGCCCACCGAAACCCTATGATTCCCGCCCCAAACAGAGCTGAAAATGCTTCCGTCCTATTTGTACTGTAGTCCGTTTCTAAACATCGTGGAGCAAGCAATAAGTTGTCTGAAAGCAGCAATAAAGGCCGACATCTCGAGTCCGGAAATTCAAAGACGTATGGATGACAGAGATGAGGCCAGAGCCCGACGAATTCCACTCGGGGAGTTTCGAACGCAACAACTGCTTGAAGCTCTGCACAGAAATATGTATTGACAAGGTGATTTTACTCCTGGGAGATGTGATAATCGATAAGACAACACGCTTATTCTTATTCAACTTCTAGCATTTTTGTTCTCACTATTGAAATAACATCTGATTTACAAACCGGTGAATGATCGGATTTTGCCAAAATTAAATGATCAAGTCTGTGAGAAGTATTTGTTATTTTTACCAATAATGACCCTTTTCTGTTCCCAAACTCAACAGTGACTTGACTTGACTTGACTTGACTTGACTTGACAAGTATACCATTTGATTAGCTATAAATATCATTGGTGACAAATTACGGTAAGACGCCACTTCTGGCATTGTAGGATGAGTTGCCATGGCAACATTGTAATTTCGCATGTGACATGAATTAACGTTGAAATTTTGCGGTTAAATTAAGGAGTAATTTGTCACCCACTGTTTCAATAATTGTTATTGTCAAAGTCTTACATATTTCTGCCATTTTGATACTCATCCACGGACTTGCTTTGCTCTCTGATGTGGGATTTCTGTGTTAATTTTCAGCACTTGTACTATTTTTTCGATTACATCTCTAAATTATAGTTTATTTTAGCTGATCAATTTCCTAATTTAGTCCATTCTCTTTTCAGTCAGCTATGTCTTAAAGGGTTCTTTTTTCTGTCTAGTTTCTAAATGTTAATATATTTCTCTTTGACAGTGGCAATACAATTCTTGCTGTTGCTTTTGTATTAACCTAACAGCAGACTGTGTTGATTATTTTACAATAGATCCTGTGCATCCAGAAGCAAGCTGTACTGATGTTCTCTCAGCAGCTGCAAGAACTATAACACGCAGTCAGCATGATCAAGGTAATAAATTCAAATCACGGAAAGGAAATGTCAGGCTACAACACAAGGCATGCAAACTCCTTTCGTCTTCCCTTTTGCAGCTTTTTAACTCCCTCTCTATTGATATAATGGGCTCTCTATCTCTGGCATCCTTCAGAAAGAAACTTAAAAATTCTCTTCCAATTATGTATTACTTTGTAATTACATCACAGATATAAGAACTTCATACTTTGTATCTTTGTTAAATTAACATCCATCTAAAGTTTCATGTTAGTGAACCTAAGCTTACAAGGCTTAATGGTTTTTATTAGGTTTCCGCACCATTTATTTTTTTCTGGCATCTATTTATAGTCTGCAAATCTCATGTACAATGGCAAAAATAAAACAAAGTAAGGTCTGGACGTTGCTGAAGTGGATATGTGGTAGTTAAAACTAAGCATTAATTTTCATTCAGGAGATGTTTGTTAGTCCCCATTAATATTACAATTACAGTTAACGATAGGGAGAATATTATATATTGTGTGTTTTTTGGAGTGGATACTTGATCTGTTACAACTTTTTTGTCTGAAGAAATGATATCTTGTGGTGAAAAGTAAAGAAGTATTTCACCATTTGATACATGTAGGTTTTGGAACCCGGGTGCATGACACGCGCAAAGATCAGTCTCAAACTTATGTAAATGTAGATGGAAAAAAATGTAAATGCTTTCTTTGTAGTGGAAATACACTTAGCTATCAAGCTATTTTCCAGCCACTCCACTGTTAACAAGGTGAGAGTAACAATTCAAGCTTAACAGAAGCATTATTAAGAACCCCAACTGGCGGGAGGCAACCAGTTGGCTATT
>NC_090884.1:52156330-52173830 GCF_036669925.1 Montipora capricornis
TTTTCTCAAAAATTCTATTGAAGTTTGACAACGATGAAATTGGTCTATAATTGCAGGCATCAGTTTCGTCATCAGCTTTGTAGATTGGTATAATTTTGCACATTTGGCGCATATAACCTGGCAACCTGACAACATTACATACAACTTGTCATCGTTACAATTGGACGGCCTTACAACTTGGCAGCCTGCAACTTGACAGCCTACAACTTGACGGCCTTACAACCTGTCCATCTTACAAGCTGACAGCCTTAAATTGAGCCTGACGGCCTGACAACCTTCAACTTGGCAGCTTGGTAGTGTGGCCCAGTGGTTAGGGCGTTTGATCCGGAGATCCCGGGTTCAAGACCCGCTCTAACCACTCGTTGAATTTGATCCTGGTAGTCCCTGGTTCAACTTCCCAGCTGCACTTGTAAATAGCCAACTGGTTTGCCTCCGGCCAGTTGGGATTCTTAACAGTTGTTGTTCTGTTCTGTCGTTTCGCTGTGTTTCATTGGCCCTGAAAAGCCCCTATGGGGAGAGGTCAATTAAGTATGTATTGTATTGTATTGCTGGTTTTCACTCACGTGATCAACAGCCATGTTTTTCAACGAAAACAAAAGGAAGCGTTTGCATAATATTAGAGTTAAATTCCCGGAGGATTTGGTCGGGGCATCAACATGGCCGCCTTTTCTTTGTTTTGGGCACCAACATGGCGGTCGTGACGTCATGTGAAAACCGAGAATTGTATTAATTTCCTCCGGTCGTTTTAGCAGATACTGGATTGTGATCTGCTAAACCTGTCCAGGGCCTTTGGACCTTCGGAAAGAAAGGAAAAAAATTATTGACGTAATGCAACGGTATCAACTATAAAAAGCTTTAGCGTATTTTTCTACTTACCCGGTATACTGTGGTTACTGTGGTGCGAAATCGGTATTAGGCCCATTGTAGGAAAACAGCAATGACTGGGTTCAACTCGGGTGTAAATGCATTTTTGTGGGTATTGCATTATGCTACCCATTATGTCATCATGTTGAGCGAGTGTCTGTGGTGCCGAGCAAATAGGTTCGCAGAGCGTGCGTAGATCACGAACGTGATACGTCTTTTGGAAGTGTTCAAAATCGGCGGGAAGTCCTATATCTGGACAAAATGAGAGTAGCATGAGAAATACCTGAACAGATCTGACAGTGATAAATGGCAAAACCAATTTTATATTTAAAAATGGATGGAATTACTTTGTGAAACAGTAAACCATCTACAAGCGTGGATGTTTGCCTACGCAAAAATAATGGTCAACCTCAATGGTAGGACGGATGCAAGCTTTGCGTACAACCAGCACATTTCTTGTCGACGTCAAGAAAACGTGAACGAAAAGAAACCCCGAATCTCACAGGCGCCCCAATCTCATAACGCGATTTTGCAGTGCATAACTGTTGTGTAGTAAGAGAGTTTAATGGTGAAAGGAGTTAAAAATTAAGTTAAGTTGAAAAACTGAACGTCTTTCTCTCGCAATAAACTTTCCCTAACTCAAATATGTTGTTCACTTTTGTTTTGTGTCATTAGCCATCGCTGATATAGTGAAATCAGTACTCGTTTATACACTCTCAAGCGAAGGTTTGTTTTAGGTGCTTTGCTTTATAACATTGCTTTGCTTGCTTGAGGTGCCTTACTTGCTTACACTGCTTTGCGCTTGCTTTAGGTGCTTTGTTTGCCTGAAGCGCTTTACTTACTTACACTACTTTGCTTTCTTGAGGTTCTTTACTTGCGCACACTATTTTGCTTGCTTTAGGTACTTGCCTTCTTACACTACTTTGCTTGTTTTAGGGCTTTGATTTATTACACTGCTTTGCTTGCTTGAGGTGCATTCTGTCCTCCAAATAAGATTGAAACCACAAAAGCGCATTACCACGTAAGCGTAGCAATGACTGCAATCTTAGCAACAGGATGTCATGATCGACCGTGTCTAATGCAGCGCTCAGTTACAAGGAGTGTTACATGACCCTTGTCCATCCTTCTCTGCTGGATTGAACTCTTAAGAACAGGCGAGATAGTCTTAAATTTCTTCCAAGCAAAACCTAGAGTTTTATTGGCCTTTATATCAGAGGTTCGATTAACATGCTCGTTCCGATTAGGATCTTTAGTTAATGTGATACCAAGATGGCTAGCTGACTCAACTGAGGCGAAGGTTTTGCCATGTAGAATGTAATCATCGTGCACAAAATTGGGCTTACGCCCTACACGAAGAACCTTGCACTTATCCGGGTGGAATTCCATTTTCCATTCTTTTTCCCAAACAGCTAGGTTATCAAGATCACCTTGGAGGACTTGACTAAGGATTCTGGTAGATCGTAATGTAGGAAAGAAATAAGCATGGCCCGAGTACCGAACCTTGTGGAACGCCGGAGAGAACTTGCGTACTGTCACAAAATTCTCCTTCAATCCATTTATTGGTACAACCGCAGACATCGTAATGGTTCAGCTTTCTAATAAGGAGCCCATGGCTAACCTTATCAAATGCCTTGCTATAAAATGCACTAATAAAGCATCTACTTGATGACCGTCATGCATGGCGCTAACACGGGTCATTTTATAAAACCTAATAATTGAGTCTCACGAGATCTCCCAGCCCTGAGGCCGTGTTGCAAAGGATAAAGGATGCTGTGGTCACTGGCATGTTGGATAATTAAACCAGTGATTGTATGTTCTAATAGTTAACAGCGAATACAGGTCAACGATATTGGCCGAAAAATGCTAGGGTCACTCCTCAAGCTCTTTTTATAGATATTGACAACAACATTTTCTTTTTTCCAGTCCCCCGGGATTTCACCGCTCTCATAAGAATCGACAACTATAATGGTCAGAACATTATGTGAGGTCAACTTCTTCGAAAGACAATCGGCTTTACTGACAAAAAGCAAGAAATGGTGGGACGATTTTACCATTTGTTACAATACATCACCCAGCAGTATCAACCGTAAAGGCATTACTGACGCAAAACTGAAGCTTAATTCAAAATCAGCCATTGCTGACTGAACAGAATATTCAAACAACCTCCTCTCGTATCACATAAAAACGAGGAAAATCTCTCAATGGGGACATGCTTGTCAAGGACAAAGTGTAAATTGGAGGTCTCTTAATTAGTTGCAAACACAAATCCACTTCAAGGAGACAGTGTAGGCCTACCACACATTTTTGAACTAAGACAAACACATTAAGCAAGACAAGCACCTCAAGCAAGCAAGGCAGTGTAAGCAAGCAATGCAGTGGTAAGCAAGCAATGCAGTGTAAGGAATTAAAGCACCTCACGCAACCAAAACAGGGTACGGAGGTAAAGCAGTGTAAGAAAGCAAAGCAGTTTAAGAAACTAAAGCACCTCAAGTGAGTAAACCAGTGAAATGATGCAAAGCAGTGTAAGAAGGTGAAGCACCTCAAACAAGCGAATCAATTTAAGCAAGCAAAGCAGTGAAAGAAAGCAAAGCAGTGTAAGAAAGTGAAGCACCTCAAGCAAGCATTAAAGCAGTGTAAGCAAATCAAGCACCTCAAGCAAGCAAAGTAGTCAAAGGAAATAAGGCATCTCAGTCAAGAAAAGCAGTGTAAGCAAGTCAAGCATCTCAAGCAAGCAAAGCAGTGTAAGGAAGTAAAGCACCTCAAACAAGCAAAGCAGCGAAAGAAAGCAAAGAAGTGTAAGAAAGTAAAGCACCTCAAGCGAACCTCAAGCAAGCAAAGCAGTGTAAGGTTTTCTTCGCACTGAAGAAGAGGGTGCAACATAGGTTTAGCGGGATGCGGGATGGGGCTTGAAATCGAGGCTGGATGTGGGATGAAAATACGACGAGATCGGGATGTGCTCCGTTTTCGTTGGCGGGATACGGATAGTAAATAACCTCACGTTATGAGTTGAAAAGCTTTAATTTGCTTGGAGATTAAAAAATGTGGCCAAAAGACCCTAAAAGACCCTTAGAAACCACGGAAAAAATGTAAAATACTCGGAACTATGCCGCTCACGCAATTTTCTGTTTGTCCTTTCGGGGTAACACGTGACGCGGGTCAAAAAGTAAGTCGATTTCTTTCAACCACGTTCCGTTCGTTCGTCTCACTCCGCTAACTTCATCTGAAACCTCTGACATAATAAAACTGCGTTGCAATTTATTTTGAAAAGGGAAGCTTTGGAAGGAGTTTTCTCCGCGTAAGGAAAGAATTCGGGCAGTTATTGAAAAAGGAAAAAACGCTCAACAAAATCCGGAAAAACGTCACGTTAGTTTGTCAGTTGTACCAATCCAAAAACTATGGAAAAGATATATTGATGACATTTTCTCCCTTTTTGGGACGGCGATAAAGCATAGGTGGACCATTTTATTAAACAAACTCAGGAACCTATGACCCGGAGCCTGCAACTCTACTGTGTTCGTGTAACGGCGTTTTCACAGACCGATTTATTTTTAGATTGAATTTCCCACGAATGAGACTCCCACAGGAGCCCGATGACCAATTACAAGAAATTAAGCTGACGTCATATGGTCACCGAACTGGAGATGCCTTTGTTTTTTGACCTAATTCGCGGGAAGAGCTAGTCTAAAAAGAAACCTACTTGTGAAAGCGCCGTTTCACAGACGCTGTATGGAATTTGCACGCTCCAGATGGGCTCCTGACAAACTAATAAACTCAAACCTACCATCAAATTCACCGCTGAAATATCAGAGAACGAACAGGGTCATGAAAGGGGGGATGGCAATCCTAATTCCCAGTCCCAATGACAAGTTTTCAAGTTTGTTAGAAATCCCTGGTACTAAAATCCTAACCGGAGTTATGATAGGGAAAATATAATTTTAGAGCATCGATATGCTGTTTGAAGCACTTTAATGATAAGTCTAAAAAAATCATGAAAATTACGAGGTATAATTTGTATCTGCATGGGATTGCTTACCCAAGTGTCCGCTGAAAAAGGCCTGCTATCACCTGGCACATGAAAGCATTTGGAATAGTGTAGTCTCCCGTTTCTCTACGTCACTTTCCGAGTCACTGTCATCATCATCGTTATTACGAAATTCGTCAATATAAGTATCCTCACCAGTATCCTCCTCAGAGTCTTCGCCCTCTTCACGTTATTAATTACACGTTCTCAGGTTCGAGTCCTGCGAGTCCAGACATTAGGGTTCCGCTTTTAAAAGAAATATGTTCATTACCCATGATCCCTATCAAGCTTTCAGTGTCCAAAATGAACGATAATACTTCATTTGGAAGAAAGTGACAATGAAGAATAGCATACTATTTGCGACAGTCCCTTTCACGTTCGCTAATAAGACATGGAGATATGCGACCGCACTTTTGAGTGGACGTGAAAAAAAAGGAACGGGTAAGGGGGGGGGGGGGGGGGGGGAAAGCGAAAAGCGCGGAGGCGTAACGAGGAAAGCGTGAAAGGAAGAGTCATGCCACGGCTGCTGACATCCACAGGATTCTAACGCGAACTGGGCCGAAATGATGCTCCCGCGCAAGGAGACCAACGTTAAAAACGGCCTTAACAGCCTAGCCGGTCAGCCAATACTTAACCTCACACCTATCAGGTCCCACACTTAAACTAGAAAAGAAAACTTCAGACCATCCAAGACTTAAACTAAGGCGAAGAGCCAGTGGGAAAGGCGACAGTGCAACGGCGGAGACTGTTCAAGTCAGAGTAAGAAACAGCTAGAGCTTGGGCAGAAGGGTCGTGACGGGATATTAGGGAGCTTAAGCAACGACAACGGCAACGGCAACGAGAACGTCATCTCAAAATATAAATTTGCGTTGTTTTAATCGCTTCGTGACTATTTCAACGTTTTTGATATGACAAGGGTGTGGTATTTCTTCAAAGATGACACCAGTCGGAACGCCACTCTATTTTAGGAGAGAAAATGAAAATTTATTCTCAAGTGCTGACGTTCTTCATAAAACCAAAAACTTGGCTATTTCACGTTGCTGTTTTGCTGACGACGGCAACGAAATGGACAAAAGTGAAAAACGCACGTGCAGGGCGTGCAAAGCTATTGTTTTTACTCACTAAATATGCAAATTCCTGACGTTCTCGTTGCCGTCGCCGTTGTCGTTGCTTAAGCTCCCTAATTAGGGATGAAGGACCTCCAGGACGTAAAACTTGAGCAACTTTCAAATAATGAGATGCCGTAGGAGCTTGGCGCTAACCGACATGCTCTATAATGCCTGCGAGCTGGCTACCCGAAAGGGCTAAGGCGAAGGCCAAGCCTGCTCTAAAGCTGTGCAAGGTTTCTCCGTTGTAAATGTCTGCCTCTTGCAGATAGCCACGGAGTCGCGACTGCAAAGTGGCTGAAAAAACCGAAAGGAGAGCTCGAATAAAAAACATTTACAGGCTGCCAGCCCTCGAGTGGGACAACGAAAAAAGCAAAACAAAACAAAACTCAACGGATAACGTAAGCACACAAGGGAGATTAAACAAAAATGGCGCAGAAGACGTGTAAGGACCCACCCAAGGGATGGCAGCCTGAGCGTCAGTAATCCGACTAGGCCAATTAGACATCCTTTCAGGCTACCATTGGAAGGGATATAAAACAATTTGGGAGGACGCGCAACTGAAAACACAAATAAATGGGAAATACCGACATAAAATCATTATAAACAAATTAAATAAACAAACTCGGGAGACGAGACACGCACATAGAAAAAACACGTGAAAATAAAGAATGGGTGTCCAGGGAATAGGACTAAACAATGGCTAAAAAATGCGGCAAAGCTGGCAAAACAAAATACCTTTGAAAACAACAAGGCGAAATAAAAACGAAGCATAAACTTGAAGTAGCGAGGAAAGCCCTACACAAAGCAAAAGATGATTGTAAACAAAAGCTAACAAAGCCCGCGAAGCAATGGGAAGGGCAGCGAAAAAGCCACTAAACAAAAAACCCGTTGCGAGGGAAAAAATGCGGGAAAAACACTATAAAGCGTAAAAGAAAAACAAAACAAAGAAAGCATACAAAATTGATGGGCAGGGATCGGAATGAAAGCACCTCGGAAACGCAAAGCTTGGAGAGCGTAAAAGAAACACTAAAAATCACTGTAAAAGCCAATAATCGCATAAGCGAACAAAAAATCCCAAGGAAAATAGAACTGTACTGTTTTTAGGGCGAAACACACTGATAAAATGAACAAACTTGAGTGAAGGGCAGGGGAATTAAAGAGAGAAGCACTGCACAAAACCGTTGATAGCGAGCCGAAGCACACAAAACATGACAAATAAAACGTGTGCAAACTGGGCAAGGGAGCCGAAGGGAGATTAAAGCACTACACAAACCCGACGTTTGAGAGGCAAAGCACACAAACATAAGAAACAAAAACGTGTGCAAAGTGGGTAAGGGAGCCGAAGGGAAATTAAAGACACTATACAAACCCGGTGTTTGTGAGGCGAAGGACACAAAAGATGACAAATTAAACGTATGCAAACTGGGTAAGGGAGCCGAAGGGAAAATGGAAGCACTACACAAACCCGGTGTCTGTGAGGCGAAGCACACAAAAACACGACAAATAAAACGTGTGCAAACTGGGTATGGGAGCCGAAGGGAAATAAAAGGCACTACACAAACCCGGTGTCTGTGAGGCGAAGCACACAAAACATGACAAACAAAACGTGTGCAAACCGGGTAAGGGAGCCGAAGGGAAATAAAAGGCACTACACAAACCCGGCGTTTGTGAAGCAAAGCACACAAAACATGACAAATAAAACGTGTGCAAACTGGGTAAGGGAGCCGAAGGGAGATAAAAAGCACTACACAAACCCGGTGTTTGTGAGGCGAAGCACACAAAAACATGACAAATAAGCTTAAAACGTGCGGAAACTGGGGAAGGGACGGCGGGTAAACAAAAAGCACTACAGAAACCCGGAGCTTGCGAAGAAAGAAGAAAACGGTACTAACAAACGGCCACGTGGAATAACAAGGCGAAGAGGAATCGGGGAAAAACCAACGCAGTAGAGCGAGCAAATAACAAGAAATGAAATTAATACCCGCAAAGGAGCAGGGTCTTGTTGAGGATTGTCAACATTAGCTGGAGCAGCTGGAGGCTGAACAAGAGCTTGGGCGGCTGGAACTGCAGCTTGAACAGGAACTTGAGCGTCAGCCATAACACGGTTCTGTACAAGAAGGATTCTAACGCGAACTGGGCCGAAATGATATGCGGAGCTCTTATTTTACTCGCACTGCAAGGGACTGGCGCGAATAATCCTTCAATTTGGCCCAGAGCCAACTGGTTTTCGTGCTCAGCCTTTGGCGGCTAAGAGGGCCGGGTGGCTCTGGGGACGAGAATGGGTATTTAGCAACTGCAGTGCAGTGCAAAAGGTTATATACACGCTTTCGCTCTTTCGGTATTTAACAAAGATTTATCATTTTAGGGAAAGGCATGGGTGACTTTCTGGAAACAAGTATCAAAGGAAGTGAACAAGGGTGGAAGACGAAATTGGAAAAGAAAATTTTTATTTTAGCCGTGGGTGGCTTACTTGAAATCTCATCAATTGCTGCAGTTTGAAGCGAATTTAGAAGTCTTTCTTTCAAAATAAACAGCAGCAAACTGATACTTTTTCACGCAGTCGTTTGTATATCGACCAAGTTTTATTATTATTTGTGGTTACGGGGATAGCAATATGCCAAACTCGTTTTGCTCATAATTTGGTTACAGCCATACATTTTGACTGGTGAAAGTTGAATTGCATGATGGATTTTACTTACAAATTGTAGACTGGCGAAACAGCAATGGAGAAAAGTGGCTCGGGTGACACAAAAAGTGGGCTAAAATTCTTGGATCAAACTGGCGTTGACGTGACAGAGGTGAATGGAAATGAGCTGAGTGTTGGATCAAATGATGTTTTGATTTCTAATCAAGACAGTGACATTGATATAATCAACATCGATGCATTAGATAATGAATGTGATGAGGATTTAGATGTTAGAGAAGTTGATAGTGCAATGGATCCAGGTCCCAGCTTGCTCTTGGACAACCAGTGGCATGAAATTTGTACCAATGAAAATGTAACCAAGAGGTGCACAGAAGAAAAATGTGAACCCCTTGATGTAGTAAAGACTGACTCATCTTGTGGAATTGATCAACTTCCTGGCTTATCTTGTGGCAAGCCCGAAACTTTTCTTCAGGCAGCAGAAAAGATCACCTCTCCAGGCTTTCAAGGAGCTGAAAAAACAGTTGATGGTCTCAGAAATGATCTCTCTTCTGTTTATAATTTCAAACTGAGTGATCCAATGCCATATGGTAATGAAGATGATGATGAAACTGCTGATTACAATCAGTTCTACTTTGAGTCGGATCATTTAGCTTTAAAAAATAACAAACAGTAAGTACTTTAGTTTTCTTAAGGGAAACTAAAAAGTAATGTTTTAGTCAAGTAAAAATTTGAGCATTCACCCTAGGCTCCTTTGTACTGAAATTGTTAGATTTCGGCTGTTCCACTTCCATTCTCTGTAGACAAATACCGGTAGCTATTAAAATGCCCCAATGTGGGTCCATTTAACATAATAAAAAGGTCCCAGCTCCACACATAAATATTTCAATGCTATTTTAGTACCTCTTGTATATACTTAAAAAAAAAGCCACAACTTTATTTAAATGTTCATATTTTGAAGGCAAGTAGCTATAGTGTGGTTTCCCTCCTTCATCAAAATACCCTGCGAGCAGAGTCTCTTTCGATCTTCCTAGATAAGTCGGGAAGAAGAAAATAGACTCTGCCAGCTGGCTCGACTTTCTTTGATTTGCCGCTCATCCAAAGAAATGGATGAGTCAGCCCAGTTTCAACTTGCCAAACCTGTTTTTTTTTATTTGTACGCATGATCAATCGCCACGCGTCATCAATATTTTTTTTAATTTACAACAGCGTGACAATTTTTAAACTGTCTAAATTCCCATGAGAATTTTTCCGTATGTCGGTTACAGAAGCTAGTTTACCAGAATTTGAGAAACCTATTAATTTTTTCAGTAAAAATTAAAATGGCAATTTAAAAAGTTGAACTATCTTGGTTGAACTATCCTTGGTTGTCGTGTGTTTGCCAGAGTTGTTCGAAAACATCCGCTACTGTTTGTTTTGGTTTTGTGGATTTGTGGTAACTAGTCATGCGTGACTGACTCCCGAATACGTTTGAATTTTTAACGCATGCTCAACACGAAATGTCGAGCCGGCTGGCAGAGTCTACTTTCCTCTTCCCGACTTATCTAGGAAGATCGAAAGAGACTCTGCTCGCAGGGTATCATCAAAACTGACTCCCAGCAAATTAAGTCTGGCTGTGGTTCTGTCCTCCAAGCTAATATGAAGTACTCACAATTCAGTGGAAATCAACTCAGTAGAAATTAACAAAGCTAATGGAATTATATTACGCTTGAAATAGGCCTTTTCATGATCAGCATCCACCTTATTAAGTAGTTTTCAATTAAAGCTATGATCCTCGCAGTTATGGTCGCAATTTTAGCAATTGCTTAGAGAAGCCTGAAAAATCCAGGACTTCAACAGGGTTTGAACCTGTGACCTCGCAATACCAGTGCAACGCTCTAACCAACTGAGTTATGAAGCCGCTGGCATTGGGAGCTAGTCATTTGTGGGTCCCAATGCCACTGGCTTCATAGCTCTGTTGGTTAGCGTTTTGCACCGGTGTCGCAAGGTCACAGGTTCAAACCCCTTGAAATCTTGGATTTTTTAGGGCTTCTCTACGCAATTGCTAAAATTGCGTCCATAACTGTGAGGATCATAGCTTTACTTGATTTGATTGATTTCCTATATCATTTCGTTCATTAAGTAGTATAATTGCAACATATTATTGTATTCTCAAGTCTTATATTTAATTTGTTGTATTTTAGTTACCACATACTTTTGCAGACTTTGTTGGTTTTGGAATCCCAGAGGACTCAAGCTGTTAAGGTAGCCTTACTTGATGTTGAAGTGTGAGAAAGTGTGGCTTAAAAATCTTTCTGCAGTAGGAAATAAAAATAGAATTTGCCAATTGATTGAAAAGGGACATACATTTTGAATGGTTATAGATGTTATTAAACCTATCACTTCTAAAGCAGCAGTAAAATTGTGTGCTGTTGGACAAAGTAAAATTTGATAGTGTCACTCTTAGGAGAGATTTAGTGTTAATAGACCAAAATATAATGTGACAACAGTCATAGTATCACCAACAATATTCTTGGCTCACTTAAGCAAATATAATGTGAGAGAATCTCAATTCAACAACACTGCAATGTGTTTGTTATCATGCATTTAGCATTGTATGCAAAGTTTCCTAAATAAAGTTGACTCAAGATATTAAGAGTTACGTTGTTTAAGTTGGGTTACTTGTGCAAAGTTCTTAAATGATAAAAAGGTGTCTCTGTCACTTCACGTGAAAACTTTCATTTTCCTTTGTCTTGGGTACCAGTCCTAGTTCAACAAGTGAAACTGCAGTTTACCTTGATATGATGTAAGTCACTTCCTTTGTTGTGCAAACAACAATTTCAATTTTAAGGCCTGGTAACTAAGTAAGAAATTGTAAATTGGCCTATTGAGTTTCTCTGTCCAATGAGACCTCATTTAAGGAGGCTTCCTAGAGTTTGTAGGCCCACGTGCAAGCTGAGCGCTAGTAATTGGCACGTAAAGTCTGAATCATGCATGTTTTTCTGGTTTTTTGTGATGCCAGCATGACCAAATCTGTAACATTAACTGCTGATTTTCTTGTGATACCTTCGTTAATTTTTTTAAAAATTGCCTCAGTTCTAATCGCATACAGTTCCTATCAACCCTATATTTGTTAAAATCTGTCAGAGCTAAGCGAGTGTATTTAGAAAAATGACAAAATACAGAATATTGGCAAAACCGTCTGAATGACCTTGACTTTTTACCATTTCAAAATGTCAGGCAATATCATTTCCATAATGTGGCAAAGAATAAAAAAAATCCACCAAAGGAAAGTATAAATATTAAGGAATTTAGGCCAAAAATAGGAATGTATCTGCCTGTCATTATATGTGATGTTGCCAAAAATTGACACCCAAAAATTAAGCCTTATTATAAAGTTATCTTAAACTTTAAGAGAATTTAACTAGGTTTCCTTTTGCAACTCGTGTGCTGTGGTGAGGGTATTCGCAAATACTCTAGGAGGTAACAAAGTGTTGGCATTTCCAGGCCTACTTCATAGTGAATGGAATGCTGCTAGACTCTTGGTCTGTGACACATTTCAACTTAATCAAATAGCTATGAAAATGTATTATTATTATTATTATTATTATTATTATTATTATTATTATTATTATTAATTGTGTCCCAGGACTTTTGTCCATGATTGTAGTAACCATCTCTTGGTATAGACAAAAATTCCTGGGGCACTAACAACAACAATAATAATAATAATAATAATAATAATAATAATAATAATAATAATAATAATAATAATAATAATAATAATAATACATTTATACAGCACCTTTTCTACAAGATTCAAAGGTCCTGCTTACAGCTGTAAAAAATAAAATGAATGAAATTAACAGACGTAAATACAAGTTAAAAGCTCGAATGAAAAGGAATGTTTTAAGTTTGCATTAAAAAATATCTTTAGTACAACTTGATTTAATATCCTGCGGCATTGGATTCCTCAGATCAGGTCCTGTGACTGAAAAGGCCTGTTTGCTATATAGGGGTTCAAGTTAAAATAAGGTTTAACTAAAAGATTTCTGGAAGAGGATCTCTGATTGGGACTAGGCTGGTATGGTTGAAGCACTTCTTGTATGTAGGTTGGAGCTTGTCCTTGAAGCGCTTTGTAGATGATTAAGAGAATTTTAAATTCTATGTGAAAAGGTGAACTGGTAACCAGTGGACATCTCGAGGACAGGAATAATATGGCAGAATCTTAGAGACTGGGTGATGATATGGGCTGCTGAGTTCTGAACCTGTTGTACCTTTTGATAAGATAGGAAGGAAGACCATATACATGTAACAAAGAATAATTCTTGCAGTAATGAAGTTTTGAAACAATAGGGGCTTGAACAATAATCACATTGCACTTGTGAATCTTAACACACAGGTGAAAATAGTATTGCGAGGTTCAAACTTCTTTGTGCCCAGTCCTTCCTCCACCCCAGTGTTGTAAACATGCACCAATAGTTATATCAGACTTAAAACATTGCATTGGTTTAGGGAGGGGGCTACTGCAATGGAGTTTTAAAATATGGTAGTGCTTTGGAAGTAATTCTGAAATCACAGATAATTACAACTATCCCAATGAATTTTGTCATCGATTCTGGGCAAAAACATTATTGGTACCCCATCTTTGAGAGACCTGGTTATTTTTGGACTTGCATCCTCCCCGTTTTTTCTTGTTCAATGAATGGACATGTGACACAAACAGAGACATTGTCACAATTGTTGATTAGCTAAGGCACAATTATTGGCAGTAAACCTCTTCTAAAGATACATGGTCTGAGAAGAGGATTCCTGCAAGGAGAGATATGTGAGTTGTAGCCTCTGGGCTATGAGTTGTTGCCTTTACAGTGAACATATCAAAGAGGGGAACAAGAGGGAAAAAAAGGCCAAGGTGAGTAGAAGGCAGAAGTGGAGCTGGATATGGGAGAAAAGAGGACTGGAAATAGAATTGATAGTAGGGTTGAAAGTTGGAGATGAATGGCAAAAACAGAGTCGGGAAAACGAGGTAAAAGGCGGGAGTCAAATACATTGTGCGGGAAGATAGAGAGAGAGAGCAAGGCAAAGAAAGGTGTTTGTAATCCCCCTGCCCATCCCAATTAATCAGTAGTTGTCAAATAACTAAAATTACCATTTCTATATCTTAGGACCTTGAGACTCTGTATCAACAGCAAGCTAAAGCTCTTCAGGACCCAGTTGCCTTTGTGGAAAAGCTTCAAAATAATGTAATCTGCAAAAATTTTTGCTTAAAAATTGTTTTCAGTTTGAATATGAGGGGAAAAATTAGTCCTTTCATTTTAGTGCCAAAATGACAATAATACAGCAGCAAACTCCAGAAAACACCCGAAGATTTTCATGTTTTATCTCATTTTATTTTTAGGAACCTCTTAATCTTCCATGTCGTCAGAGGATCGTTAAACTACCCAGCATTCCTTGGGAAGAGTACACTGTGTCGCTTAGTGCAGTGGACAGACAGAGACTGAGTAATCCACACCACACACGAGCATCTGCAACACAAAATGTAGCCAGAGGTGGGGTATTTATTATCATTTCTGGTAGTAAATTAACGAAACGTCGATGCCTGCAATTAAGTGCCGCGTTCGACCAGGGCAAACCTTAAAAAACAAAGTAACGGAAGGTAGAAGTGGTTGCCACAAAATCGAAATCACGTAAAGCACTTTGTCCAATCAGTTTAGGGGCAGATCATCAAATAAGCCCATTACAGCACTCTGCACATTTGTGTAGCGGGCACTAAGCTCGGGAAAATGCTTGGGATCGAAACACAGCCTTTGATTGGAGGAAAAATGTCTGGCGAGATTTTTAAACCAATCAACCCCTTGCAGCAGCAACCGTTAAATTATTTTTGATTTTTAATTGATTGTCGCATTGATACTCAATCTCTTTCCACTCTATGCAAAGATATCTTGACGCGAATTGCAGCTGGTGTCAAGAGCCGGGAAAAGTGCACGATGAAGTGGTAGTTTGGATATGTCACCATGAAGGCTACCATGAAGTTCTTTTTGGTTCTTAACGCGCTTTCCCTTTGTCAGAACTGTCCGTCCAGACCCGCCAGTTTGCAAATAAAATACAACAATTTGAAGAAACACTTGCACGATAATCCCTCTTATTCTACTGGAGGAGAATGTATCATCCTCGAAGTGTGTTAATTTGAAGGCGTTGTAGAGTTACTCCTTCCAAATGCCCGGTCTGGCTGGTCAGTTCTGTCAAATGGAAAGCGCCCTAAGACTTGCCTGTGTGACAAATCAATGATCATGGCAATATTACTGAAGGAGGTGGTGAAATGTTAACGCCTTTAAATCATAATTCATTTAAAGAAAATGCATCTTTTTTTTCCTGTTAAAGACCTCGGATTTTTCCAAGCATCCTCGAGTCACCATCGGAAAAAAAAGATATATTTCTTCATCTGTGATCTTTTTTTTCAACAATATGTTGCTTTCAAGTGTCTGTTTATGCAATGTCTCCTATTCTGTTTTGCCATTAAACAGCCAGTGATTTGTCATCCAATGCATCTGATGGAGTAGAAAACACGTCAGTTTCTTCGGACGGTAACGTGTACAGTGTGTTTGGAGGAGAGTTCGTGGCAAGCAAACGTGGAAAACCTCTTGAAAGAGATAGGTGGGTTTGCTCTTAACTTCGTACTTTGAATTTTAAAGAAATTGCCAAGTTTACTAACCAGCTTCTTTTTAATCCAACCACGTCCAGCCACGAAGTCTTATCGAACAGATTCGGAAACTAAACCGCTGTTGACTTTCTTTCTTTCATTTTTATCGAGTTTAATGCTCATGCACGTGACGTTTTATTGGTATATTGGTGTTTTGATAGGCTGTTAGTCTCATGAATTATTATTAAGTTTGACATTAGTTGTATCTGAATTAAACACGGTCAAGGCAGGTGGCATGGGCCGAGGCTGTTTACACATGCCCAGGCCTTGCTCTCTGCGGATATCTCCAAAACCTGAAAATTCCTAGAATTAACTGTAGTTCCTAAGATATAGAGAGCACGCGGAAGTGGTTGGTGTAACATCATTTAATGTTCAGGAGAATTAAAAGCATTTCGCGAGAAACAAAATTATTATCCTCGATGGTCTGTCTTTCTATTAACAGTTTTCGTATTATATGTAGTCGTAATTTTTTGTCGCACTCGAAAAACATCCGAGAATTTCCACGGCTGCAATATGCCTTCCTCTTCTCAACGCCCTAACCTATACGCAATTAAAGGTGATCGAAAAACTAGGTATTATGGGAACTGTTGATTTTCTGAGAGGAGCCTCGATCGTGATTTCAATTCATGGCTGGCCCATTCTCGTCACCAGAGCTTCGGAGCGCCTCAAGGCTCTGGGAAACTCTATATAGGAGAACATGCGCCGTTGGGTTCTTATAGGTTAAGGCACCTGCTGACTCCTCGTGGTAACATGAATGCACCAATTAGAGACGCTTTTGATTGTCCTTCACGAAAACCAATGAGAAGACACTTTGTATCAGGGTTTCCCGTAGCTCTCCTCTCCCTCAGTCAAGAGAAGAGCTCTGGGGTCAAGATTGATGGCTGGCCTTGATTTGTAGAGAAATATCCAGACTAAAAGGTATTTTGCTTTTTTGTTTAGCCTGACAAGCGTCTTTTCCACAAAAAGTAGTGAAGGCCGAAGTCGTCAGTGTAACGAGGCGAAACCAGTTACATTCAACCAGCCATGGACTACTGAGGAACAGGTAGCCCAAGAATCTGACATTTGCAGTGCTGAAATAATGTGGAAGTTGAACTGCTAAAATACCATGCTGAGAATAAAACGAATTGAAAGCAACGCCAAATGAAAACTCTGGCAGTAAAGAAATAGCTCTATTAACCACTCGTATGTCACTGTTTATTTATTGCTAGCTTTGAGCTTAATCTAGTTACCAGTTTGTCACTAAATGTTATGAAACAAGATTTTAAAACATGTATTTTGGGGCATGCCAAACAGTGGGTTCTTAGTAAAAATGAGATTTATCATGTTTATCACCGTTAAGTGTTTCTTTTTTTTTTCCGATCACGATAAAATGGCCGAAGGACAAAAGCCTTTATAGTCAGAGGTCTTTATGCATGGTGCTAACCTGAAAGATCGCAGCGTCTTGGACTAGAATTCTCTAATGTCCATCACTAAATCACAAATTATATTAACAATTAATAAAACGGCAATTAATTATTAGCCTACGTGTAGCCGTACCCTCCCCCCGAAGGACAAACGGGAGGAGGGAACGTCTTAGTCAATTCTTTCGAGAACACAGATTGGTGAAAATAGATTGTACCGTTGAGTCTACTTGCTTTTTCGGCCGTGATGATAATAGTGAAAAAGGAAACGGAGCAAAAGGAACGTGAATAGTTTGCTTATCTTGAGTCGGAGATGGTCTGTAACTGGCTAGCCTGGGGTGCTTCAATGTGCTGAAATCCAAACCTTCTGGAATCGATTCCTTCGACAGGAAAACAAGCCGAGCTTTTTCGAAACTTGCTGCGTGGGAGCTTCTCATTGATTTCTCTAATTCTTCAAGGTTGTGCTACAAATTTTGCCGTTTCTTAACGACAGCATAATTGTATCGTTCTTAAACGATTATTATTTGTCTCCATAAATGAGATTAAGGTCTAATTCACTCCGAGCTTGGACAAACTTTTATTGCTTACAGAAAGGATTTACCACAAGACAACGCTGGGTAAATGTCACTCTGTCATTTCCAGAAATCCCATAATTACCGTGACGTCACGGAACACGATTTGGGTCAGGTTTTCGTCGACGTTCCCTCCCGTTTTTCTTTCAGGGGAAGGGTACGGCTACACTTAGGCTATTAATTAACTGAAATTTTATGTGGTCAAATGGCA